>NC_136872.1:26132738-26241237 GCF_951799975.1 Gobius niger | reverse complement strand
TTTTGGAATTAATGGGGGAAAAATGTGGGGAAATGGGAGCATAATGGGGGAAAATTTGAGAAAATTTGGGTGGGAAAAATAGGGTGAAAGTTTGGGAAAAAATTGAATAAAATTGGGGTGAAAAGGGAAAAATTGAGGGAGAATTTTGGTGGAAAATGTTGGAAAAATTGGGGAAAAATTGGAGGAAAAGTGGGAAAATTGAGGGAGAATTTTGGGGGAAAATGTTAAAAATTTTGGGAAAAATTGGTAAAAGGTTCGGAATTAATGGGGAGCATAATTGGGGGAAAATTAGAGAAGTATTGGGGGAAAAATAGGGTGAAAGTTTGGGAAAAATGAAAGGAAAATTGGGGTGAAAAGGGGAAAAATTGAGGGTGGAAAATTGGAAGAAAAAAAAAGGGGTAAAAGTTGAGAAATTTTGGGGAAAATGGGTGAAGGTTTTGGAACTAATGGGGAAAAATTGGGGTGAAAAAGAGGAAAAATTCAGGGGCAAAATAGGGGAAAACTGTCAGAGTCTGTCCAGGGCGAGGATCTTTTTGAGCGACAAAGCTTTGTAAACTCAACTGCAGTTCTTCCAGCAGCCTCCAGGCGTCCAGCGTCTGACACAGACCGTTAATCGTTGCTCTTGTACATGTTTTTGCAGCTCATAAAAACAGTGGACCTGGATCCAAAGAAGAACTACATCTTTGGATTCCACCCTCACGGTCAGTCCATGTTTCCAGGTGTTTCCAGGCCCGTGTGTTTGTTTCCCAGGTGTTTCCCAGGTGTTTCCAGGTGTTTTCCAGGTGTTTTCCAGGTGTTTACAGGTGTGTTTTCCAGGCGTGCTCGTGGCCGGGGCCTTCGGTAACTTCTGCACCGAGGCCACCGGGTTCTCGGCTCAGTTCCCGGGGCTCAGGCCTCACCTCCTGATGCTGCCGTTCTGGTTCCGGGTCCCGCTCTTCAGGGAATACATCATGTGTGGAGGTCAGAGCCAGAACCACCACACGCCACACCCGTACTGAAGAAGTCCAATCGAATCCACTCTATTTGTATCGCACATTTAACCAACACAAATGTTTCCAAAGTGCTGCACATGAGATCCTAAAAACAGATACAATACTTATTAGCTCTACCACCAAAAACAAAAAAAAGATTAAAAATAAAACAAAAAATAATGGACTAAAACCTGCATAAAACAATAAATAGTTGGTAAAAGACATTAATGATAATAATAAAATAGATAAAACGATAAAATAATTAAAAACATTGAATAAAACAATAAAACCAACAAGATAAAATAAATAAAAGACACGGGGACCACACGACTCACGCGGTGTTAAAAGCCTGAGAATAAAAATGGGTCTTAAGGCGAGACACTGCAGGCTTGTCTAGTGTGAAATCGCTGTCAGGCAGGGGTTCTCAACCTGGGGGTCGGGACCCCCAATGGGGTTGCGAGACAGATTTGTGGGTTCGCCAGAGCATATAGATAAAAACATATATTGTCATTATTATTGTAGCATCCCGGTCGTAATGATGAAGCGTACAAGTGGATCTCGTGTCATTTTCCTTCTTTATTTCCATTTAGTCCACAGTGACCACCGTAAGAGCTAAAAGCAAAACAATTTACAATATAAACATCCACACAAATAGTAGAAATACTCCATGAAATGAATCCAAATATTACCTTTTTTCCCCAATCCTACTGGGAGCTAAAAACCATAACCATAAGGTGCCATGTTCCCTTCCCGCAATGACACTCACATTTAAACACTTCCTTATTCAGCTCACAGGACTTTATCTCAGTGATCTGGTCCAGCCTTACATCCTGTGAGGCTCTGAGGTCTGTGGATCAGACCCTGCTGAAGGTTCCACGTTCGAGTTTTCGCACTAGAGGCGACCGATCCTCTCAGGCTCTGGGATGATCTTCCGCCCTCTTTGCTCTATTGACTCTGTTGTTTCTTTCAAAAGCGACCTTAAGACACATTTATTTGTTCAAGCTTTTAATTAGCTACTTTTGGGCTGCTGTGATTTCTGTGTTGTTGTGACCCCTTTTTATATTGTTTGTAATTTCTGCTTTTAACTGTGTTGTGAAGCACTTTGTGGCCTTTGCCTGTGAAAGGTGCTATAGAAATAAAGATTACTTACTTACTATGAATAAAGATTACATCATCAAACAGGAAGTACTTCAAAATAATTAAATCATTATCAAGTCCATTACAATTATGGTGTAGCAAACATGCTATTTTACCAGGTGCTATTATTTGTTCTAAATTTGATTCATTTTATTTTATCCATTGTTTTTTTCTTTGTTTTTTAAGATTTATGTAGGTTAATGCAGTGGTTCTCAACCTGTTGGAGCCGCGAACCCCATTATAACAGTTCATTAGGAAAAAAAACAAAAAACAAAGTTAAAGTTTAAAAAAAAGTTACAAAACAATGGCTAAAATAAAATGTATCAAATTTCGAACAAACAACAGCACCTGGTAAAATAGCATGTGTGCTACAATTCCATAATAATAATAATACATATTTGTATCTATATGCTCTGGCGACCCCACAAATCTGTCTCGCGACCCCCAGGTTGAGAACCCCTGGGTTAATGTCCCTGTTTTTCCCATGGTCTGACCCGGGCGGAGGTGAATGAACGGTTATAATGGGGGTTGCGGCTCCAAAAGGTTGAGAACCACTGGTCTATGGTGACGCCAAGGCTGGTGACTCTGGGACGCACATAATGCTCCGGGGTCCCAAGTCAGTGAGGGCATTTCCAAACAGAACCATTTCTGTCTTTCCCTCATTTAATTTTAAGAAATTTTGGGATAACCAAGACGTCACCGAGGCAGTGGAGCAGGGGTGTCAGGGGGCAGTGGCTGTTTTTGGTGATTGGCAAATAAATCTGACAGTCGTCCGCATAGAAATGATAGGACACGCCATGTTTATTAAAAATCTCCCTGAGTGGGAGGAGGTACAGGGCAAAGAGAATTGGCCCAAGGATTGAACCCTGGGGGACTCCACAGTGCAGGGAAGCAGAGGACGAGGTGGAGTCTCCCAGCCTGACCGAGAAGCCCCTCCCACTCAGGTCAGACTGAAACCTCTCCAGGGCCGTCCGCCTGACACCCACACAGTTTTCTGGACGAGATTAAAGAGTCGCCGTCAGATCTAAAAGCACTGAAATGGCGGAGCTCCAGAATCGGCTCGCTAGTAGTGTACAGTGTGTGTCTCCTCCTCAGGCCTGGTTTCCTCCTCCAAGTCCAGCCTGGCGCACCTCGTCAGTCGTCCTGAAGGGGGCAACGTGGCGGTGATCGCGGTGGGCGGGGCTCCGGAGGCTCTGGACGCGCGGCCGGGCGCCCTCACGCTGCAGGTCGGCCGCTTCAGTCGGACCTCGTCCACAAAACAAACGCTTTTATCTCCCTCTGGTGTGTTTCAGGTGAAGAGCAGAAAAGGCTTCATCAAAATGGCGCTGAAGCACGGGTCGGTCACGCCCACATTGCCGCCGTAACCGTAGTAACAGTCGCAGTATTTACCGTGTGTACTTTTGCAGAGCTCACCTGGTTCCCGTTTTCTCGTTCGGGGAAAACGAACTCTTCGATCAGATGGAGAATCCGAGCGGCTCCGCCCTGCGCCGCCTCCAGGTCTGAACCAGGACTCAGAGACCGTCAGACCGGGCAGTGTCGTCATGGTTACCAACGCCACGCACTGTCTGGTCTGCTCACAGCAACATCTGCAACATCTGTCTGCCGCGCGGTGTCGTCTCTGAGGGAATCGTTTCCTCAGGGAGTCCCAGTCACAAAGACGATGAAACAGTTCAAATGAGCACCAGGGCTTTAACCTCTTAACTCCCGCCTGGACCAAGAGCATTTTCTCCAGTTCAGCTTTATCCAAATCCTGTAGGCCCGTGTAACACCTCATTTGAAAGCTAAGACCTACAAAACTCATCTAAATGGATCTGTTTCCTCACATCATCACATTTTTTTCCCTTTTTTGGGGGGGTTTTCAACGTATTTTTGTAAATTTATTATTTATTTTTTTGTAACTTTTTGTCACATTTTTTTTGTCAATTTTTTGTCATTTTTTGTCATTTTTTGGTTTGGTTTGGCTTTACCCCAATCCTAAAGCTTCTGGAAAAAAGCAACAAAACTGAGACGAAAACAACGATGGAAATGTGACAAAATGTGACAAAAAAATGACAAAAATTCACGAAAAAACTCACGAAAAAATGAAAAAAATGTGGCAAAAAATGACATTTTGACACAAATGACACAAAATATGTGACAAAAATGTGATAAAAAATTGACGAAAAAATGACAAAAAAGTTACAAAAATGAGTTGAAAACCCAACAAAAAAATGATGGAAAAAAAATGTGATGACGTGAGGAAAAAGATCCTCTGGGTTCAGGCTAAGAGGTTAAACTACGCTGGTTTTTGTTTATCAGCCCCAGACTGGAGGAGACAGAGCGGCCATTAAGGTTCACACACGACTCGGAAACCTTTTTAAATGAATATACAATATATTATTATTATTATTATATTATATCTATGCCCTCACCCAATCACAGGGAGACGCTGATTAGACAAACGCACTCGGCCAAAACTGACGTCACCGACACCAAACTCTAATCCTGCAGGTCACGGCTGCTGTGAAAGGGTTTCTGCTCCGGATGTTCTGCAGACCCAGACCGGAGTGCCTCAAGGGGCCGTACTTGGGCTCCTGCTTTTTAAACCGTACATGAGTAGCATTGGGCAGAATATTCCAAATAATCATTGTCACTTTTACTCGGATGAAGGTTCTTGAGTTGTCGTCTCTGTTGTGGAAGTGTCGAACATTTCACCTGTTTTCCAAAAGGCTTCGTCAGTGCTCTAAATGTACACTATATTTACACTAAATTGACACTAAATCTGCTCAGAAGATTGAACTGGTGCCTCATATCTTTCCAAGGCTGTGGGAACCCAGAGTGCTGAGGGCGCTACAGCACCCCCTGGTGGATCGTCTATGCATTACAAGCAATATTAACCTCTTAACTCCCGCCTGGACCGAGAGCATTTTCTCCAGTTCAGCTTTACCCAAATCCTGTAGGCCAGTGTAACGCCTCATTTGAAAGACCTACAAAACTAAATGGATGTTTTTCCTCACATCATCAAATTTTTTTCAATTTTTTTGAAGGGGGGGTTTCAACTCATTTTGTAAATTTATTGTCATTTATTTTTTCGTCATTTTTTGTCAATTTTTTTGTCATTTTTTTCGTCATTTTTTGTCAATTTTTTTGTCATTTTTTTATCTTTTTTTTTGTCTTTTTTTTATTTTTTTGGTCATTTTTAGTCTTTTTTTCCTTTTTTTGTCATTTTTTGTCCATTTTTTTGTCATTTTTTTGGTCATTTTTGTCAATATTTTTCGTAATTTTTTTTTTGTCTTTTTTTTTTGTCTTTTTTTTCTTTTCTTTTTTTTTGTCAATTTTATTTCTTATTTTTTCTTTTTTTGGGGGGTCTTTTTTTTATTTTTTTCAATTTTTTCGGTCATTTTTACTCTTTTATTTGTCTTTTTTTGTCATTTTTTGTCCATTTTTTGTCACATTTCCATCATTGTTTTCGTCTCAGTTTTGTCGCTATTTTCTCACCTTTTTTCCAGAAGCTTTTGGATTGGGGTAAAGCCAAACTGGAGAAAATGTGCTCGGTTCCGGCGGGAGTTAAGGGGTTAAATAAATAGGAAATAAGCAAAGAAATAGCGTTTTGGGGGCCAGTCTTGTCTCTCAGCGCCCCCTCCCCAAAACATCTTCCCACAGTCGATAATAAATGAGATCAATGTGCGGTTACTTCATTCCCGACTCGTCTTTTCTGCGTTTTGTTTCAGAATCGGCTGCAAAGGATCATGGGAGTAGCAATGCCGATGTTTCACGCCCGGGGAGTGTTTCAGTACAGCTTCGGCCTGATGCCCTACCGGAAACCCATCCACACCGTCGGTCAGTAACAGCACCTGCACCTGTACCACGTGTTTCTGACCACACTGACCTCGTCTTCCTCTGTCTCTGATCCCGGCCCTGATCCCGGCCCTGATCCTGATCCCGGTCCTGATCCCGGTCCTGATCCCGGTCCAGTCGGGAGTCCGATCCCGGTCCAGTCCAAACCGAGTCCCACGAGTGAAGACGTGGAGTCGCTGCATGAGCTTTATCTGCAGAGACTCAGCGAGCTGTTCGAGAAACACAAGACGGAATACGGACTGGGCCCAGACCGGCACCTGGACTTCACCTAAGACCAGGACCGGAACCAGCTCAAACCAGGACCAGAATCAGCTCAAACCAAGACCAGAATCAGCTCAAACCAAGACCAGAACCAGCTCAAACCAGGACCAGAATCAGCTCAAACCAAGACCAGAGTCAGCTCAAACCAAGACCAGAGTCAGCTCAAACCAGGACCAGAATCAGCTCAAACCAAGACCAGAAGCAGCTCAAACCAAGACCAGAATCAGCTCAAACCAGGACCAGAATCAGCTCAAACCAAGACCAGAATCAGCTCAAACCAGGACCAGAATCAGCTCAAACCAAGACCAGAATCAGCTCAAACCAAGACCAGAATCAGCTCAAACCAGGACCAGAGTCGGCTCAAACCAGGACCAGAGTCAGCTCAAACCAGGACCAGAATCAGCTCAAACCAGGACCAGAATCAGCTCAAACCAGGACCAGAGTCAGCTCAAACCAGGACCAGAATCAGCTCAAACCAAGACCAGAATCAGCTCAAACCAGGACCAGAATCAGCTCAAACCAAGACCAGAATCAGCTCAAACCAAGACCAGAATCAGCTCAAACCAAGACCAGAATCAGCTCAAACCAAGACCAGAATCAGCTCAAACTAGGACCAGAATCAGCTCAAACCAAGACCAGAATCAGCTCAAACCAGGACCAGAATCAGCTCAAACCAGGACCAGAATCAGCTCAAACCAGGACCAGAATCAGCTCAAACCAGGACCAGAATCAGCTCAAACCAAGACCAGAATAAGCTCAAACCAAGTCCAGAATCAGCTCAAACCAGGACCAGAGTCAGCTCAAACCAGGACCAGAATCAGCTCAAACCAAGACCAGAATCAGCTCAAACCAAGACCAGAATCAGCTCAAACCAGGACCAGAATCAGCTCAAACCAAGACCAGAATCAGCTCAAACCAAGACCAGCTCAAACCAGGACCAGAATCAGCTCAAACCAGGACCAGAATCAGCTCAAACCAGGACCAGAATCAGCTCAAACCAAGACCAGAATCAGCTCAAACCAAGACCAGCTCAAACCAGGACCAGAATCAGCTCAAACCAGGACCAGAATCAGCTCAAACCAGGACCAGAATCAGCTCAAACCAGGACCAGAATCAGCTCAAACCAGGACCAGAATCAGCTCAAACCAAGACCAGAATCAGCTCAAACCAAGACCAGCTCAAACCAGGACCAGAATCAGCTCAAACCAAGACCGGAGTCAGCTCAAACCAGGACCAGAGTCAGCTCAAACCAGGACCAGAGTCAGCTCAAACCAGGACCAGAGTCAGCTCAAACCAGGACTGGAATCAGCTCAAACCAGGACCAGAATCAGCTCAAACCAAGACCAGAATCAGCTCAAACCAAGACCAGAAACCACTTAACATTTAACTAAACCAGGACTGGACTTCACTTAAAACCAGGACTGGAATCCACTAAACCAGGACCAGAATCATCTCAAACCAGGACCGGTTTCCACTTAAAACCAGGACCAGAATAAGCTAAACCTTTATCTAAACCAGGACTGGACTTTAACCAAAAAAAAAACGAGGTAAAAGTAGAATCAAAACTCAGCCTAAATTGTGTCTGAGCTTGTTCTAAATCCGGATCCAGGCAAGTGTAAAACAGAAACAAAGTAGGAACTTTAGTTTTAAAAGCCAAACCCGGGAGAAACGGCACAAACATAGGAACAAACCGGGACTAAATGAGGTACGAAGAACCCGCGCAGGGACTCAGGGATTTTTACAAAGCGACCGTCCATAAAACCTGACCCGGACTCTACATGTGCTGCAGAGGAACGAGATGTGAATGAAGATATCGACCCTGTATTTGTGTAGAATCCTGTGTTACTGTGAAAGGAGTGAATGAACATGTTTAATTGTGAAAACATAGGACTCTCTTCTGTCTGTCCTCAATAAAACACCAGTAAATCAGTGAAAACGTGTTTATTTGGTTATTTAGACCAGGGCTTCTCAACCTGGGGGTCGCCAGAGCATTTAGATAAAATATGTGTTTTAATATTATTATTATGGCGTCGTTGCAGACATGCTATTTTACCAGGGTGCCATTAATTGTTCTAATTTTAATTCATTTTTGTTTTAGCCATTGTTTTTTCTTTGTTTAAAGAGGGGGTATTATGCTTTTTTCAGCCACATAGCACCAGTCTATATCACACTACAATGATGACGAAACCTTCTGTTGGTCTGTAAATGCAGTAAATTAGAATAACTGCCTTGTATAAAATTGCTCTTTCAAAATGGCGTAGCAAATGACTTGAAATAGGCCTCTGTCTCTTTAAGAACCTCTGACCCTTTCCGACACGCCCCCTCCACACGCTGTCTGTGGCATCACAACAACACTGCGCTCGTTGTCTGCGTACAGTATTGAAACTACGATCGGTGCATTTTAATTTTTATTGTTGGAAAGGACCTACTGTTTATCACTTTGTGAACAATGGCCACACAGGATATTATTTGGAAACGAACCTTCCACACCGGACGCTTGGAAGGGGCTCTTGCCTGAAAAATAACTGCTGTTTGGAGGCTTCTCTTTGCATCTGCCATGCCCTATGGATCTCTAACTATACCCCCATGGACGACACCAGGATCTGCAGGAGCCCATACGATTCAAAGACGGACATTATCAGTGCAGGTGGACAATGTTTTTTCGAGGTTACCCGTTAGCTTGTTATAATCGACTACAGCTCATTGTTGATGAAAAGTCTGTAATAAACCACAAATGTGTAAAGCCAGGCTCATTGTGTGATCATCGTAAAGGCTGCTTCGAGTAGTTGCCGGCTTTATTGACGTTATTTGTGCATAATATGCTGCCTGTTTTCAATGAATGTTGTGAAGGTGAAGGTTGTTAGCTTGTCGCGGCTAATAGTGCCTTAGCTCCGGGAGAAAACCACTCGGCTACGACTCACTGTTGATGAAATGTGAGCAATAAACTACGAAATCAACAAGCCAGGCTCCGTGTGTCATCATCATAAAGGCTGCTTCAAGCAGTTGCCTGTTTTAGTGACGTTTTCAATGCATAATATGCTGCTTGTATTCAGTGAATTTTCCCGTTAGCTTATCGCGGCTAGCTTGTTAGCTCCGGGAGAAAACCACTCGGCTACGACTCACTGTAGATGAAATGTGAGCAATAAACTACACAATCAACAAGCCAGGCTCCGTGTGTCATCATCATAAAGGCTGCTTCAAGCAGTTGCCTGTTTTAGTGACGTTTTCAATGCATAATATGCTTGTATTCAGTGAATTTTCCCGTTAGCTTATCGCGGCTAGCTTGTTAGCTCCGAGAGAAAGCCACTCGGCTATGACCCATTGTAGATGAAATGTGAGCAATAAACTTCCAAATCAACAAGCCTGGCTCCGTGTGTGATCATTGTTAAACGGTTCTTTATGTGTGTGGTGGTTTTATTGACTTTATGTGTGCATATTTCTCGTTTTCACGTGATGACTCGAGGTTTAGCTTAGCATTAGCTTTCTCCGGAGGCTCTGTGCATCATCAAGGCCCAGGCAGAACCAGACACTGAAATAAGTGTTCTTGTCACCGGTTTTAATCCTGGGTGTTTCAGTAACAGAAACACTGATGTGTGCCTTTGTAAAAGTCTGCTGTGGCTCCGGTTCACAACACATGGAGCTAATCCTCCATTATGACTCTGTTTACATCTTAGGGCTAGACACTGCGGGGAGGGGGTTCTGCTGAGGAGCAGTGGTTGGTTACTCGGCTGGTGACGAAAGGTCGGAGGCGTATCCTGGAGGTCGAGGGCGTTTCCTGAAGGAATCAGGCGTTTTATCCCTAAAATGGCCGCCATCAGAGTTTCTACAGATTACTCGAAAATACGTGAATGTGCCAAGGCAACACTTCAGGCATGGTTTTAATGAGGGAATGACTTAATAACATGATGTAAAGCTTGAAAAAGTCGATTTTGCATAATAGGCCCCCTTTAAGAGTTATATAGGTTAACCTCTTAACTCCCGCCTGAACTGAGAGGATCTTTTTCCTCACGATTTTTTTTTGTTGGGTATTCAACTCAATTTTGTAAGTTTTTTGTCATTTTTTGTCACATTTTTGTCATTTTTTTGTCATTTTTTGTCATTTTTTTGTCATTTTTTTGTCATTTTTAGTCAATTTTTTGTCCATTTTTTTTATCACATTTTTGTCATTTATTTGTATTTTTTTTGTCATTTTTTTGTCATTTTTTTGTCATTTTTTGTCATTTTCTTTTGTCATTTTTTGTCACATTTTTTTAATTTTTTGTCAATATTTTGTCCATTTTTTTATCAAATTTTTGTCATTTTTTTGTATTTTTTTTGTCATTTTTTTGTCATTTTATTGTCATTTTCTTTTGTCATTTTTTGTCACATTTTTTTCATTTTTTGTCAATATTTTGTCCATTTTTTTATCACATTTTTGTCATTTTTTTGTATTTTTTTGTCCTTTTTTGTCATTTTATTGTCATTTTTTGTCATTTTCTTTTGTCATTTTTTGTCAATATTTTGTCCATTTTTTTTATCAAATTTTTTTCATTTTTTTGTCATTTTCTTTTGTCATTTTTTTTTGTCATTTTTTTCATTTTTTGTCACATTTTTGTCATTTTTTTGTCATTTTTTGTCACATTTTTGTCATTTTTTCGTCAATTTCTTGTCAATTTCTTGTGACATTTTTG
Organism: Gobius niger; assembly: GCF_951799975.1. Taxonomy (NCBI): domain Eukaryota; kingdom Metazoa; phylum Chordata; class Actinopteri; order Gobiiformes; family Gobiidae; genus Gobius; species Gobius niger. The sequence goes on along the minus strand of NC_136872.1, from coordinate 26,230,361 downwards.
CCACTTTTTCATACATTTTTTGTCACATTTCCATCATTGTTTTCGTCTCAGTTTTGTTGCTATTTTCTCACCTTTTTTCCCGGACCTTTTGGATTGGGGTAAAGCCAAACTGGAGTAAATGTCCTCGGTTCAGGCGGGAGTTAAGGGGTTAATGTCCCTGTGTGTCCCACGGTCTGACCCGGGTGGGGGTCACGATTAACTGTTATAATGGGGGTCACGGCTCGGAAAGGTTGGGGGTCACGATTAACTGTTATAATGGGGGTCACGTATCTCCTCATGTTCCTCTCTCCGGCTCACATGTGTTTGAAACCCTGTGACCCGCCGTGACTCCGGGACAGAGTGAAGTCCAGGTGATAAGAGCCGCTCTCTGATTGGCCGCCGCCTCGCTCTGCCTTTTCACCTGGAGACGAGCCCCGGCGGCGCCTCACCTTCCTCCTGCCGCGCCTCAGAGGCTCCATCGTCTGCAGAGAGGAAGGTGAGGCGCGCTCCACTCTCTCTGATCCAGCTCCTTCTGCTGCTTTAAAGTCTTTCAAGTGTTTAACCTCTGTCCACCCGCCTGAACCACATGCTTTCTGTCCTCTTTGGCTGTTATGTAGGTCTGTGTAGCACCTCATTTGAAAGCTAAGACCCACAGAACTGACCTTTTTCCTTGTGTTGTTGCTGAGTTGTGTCACCTTATTTTTTTTCACATTTTGGTTGAATTTTTGTTGAATTTTTGTCACATTTTTGTTGAATTTTTGTCACATTTTTGTCATTTTTTTTGTCACATTTTGTCACATTTTTGTCATTTTTTTTGTCACATTTTGTCACATTTTTGTCATTTTTTTGTCATTTTTTTGTCATTTTTTTGTCATTTTTTTCTCACATTTTTCTCACATTTTTGTCATTTTTTTGTCACATTTTTGTCATTTTTTTGTCATTTTTTGTCACATTTTTGTCATTTTTTTGTCATTTTTTTGTCATTTTTTTGTCGCATTTTTGTCATTTTTTTTGTCATTTTTTGTCAAATTTGTATCACATTTTTGTCACATTTTTTCACATTTTTGTTATTTTTTTGGTCATTTTTTGTCATTTTTTTGTCATTTTTTTATCACATTTTGTCACATTTTTTGTCAATTCTTTTTAATTTTTTTTAATTTTTTTGTCACATTTTCATATTTTTTCGTCAATTTTTGTCACTTTTTTGTCACATTTCCATCATTGTTTTCGTCTCAGTTTTGTGGCTATTTTCTCACCTTTTTTCCAGAAGCTTTTGGATTGGGGTAAAGCCAAACTGGAGAAAAAGTGCTCGGTTCAGGCGGGAGTTAAGGGGTTAAGCACAAAAAAAAAAGTAGGCATGGAAAATGATGTTATTAATAGTAAAAGTTAAAAGTTGTATTTAAGTATATTTCCTTATGTATTCCAAGTCCACGATTGGATAGACGTTAAATGACTTTATTAAAGTGATGTTTGTACATTTTGGTGCTGAAATGCGCTCGAGTTCCATTTTTGGTTTGTCTGAGCACAAGAGCTGTGCTGCAGCAGATTCACACATTATATTATGCACTGGTCTTTGGTAGAAAACTCAGCAGGGCCTCGCGCAATATTTGTTGATTCATTTTGTAATTAGAGCAAATTCGCCCGAGTGTCCAAAGATTTGAGCGTGGAGAAGCTCTACACAGTGTGTTCTTCATCCTGGGTGTGGAGAGGACGATGGTCTAAGAACCACACGCAAACTTACTCTGACGGGAATTACTCCACACCGGTGCGGGAAACGGGAGACGACATGGGCAGTTTTGAGGCACCGCTCGTGGCCTCAAAACAAGAACGAGAACAAGGACATGGACGAGGACGAGGACACGCAAATGGCAAAAAGTCCTGGGGAGAAACACACGGACGTTTTGGACAAGGACATTTCTTGGGGATAAGTAAAGACAAATCCTTGAACCAATTGTCGAACGACTGTATCTGCTCAATAAACCTTCATGAACTTTCACATGTTTTACTCAGTCGTCCCTCCGGGGTCAGATACATTTATTCTCCACGTCGGATTTCTTGTCTTTGTAAATGATGATTGAAGTGGCCCAGGTCTAAGGGAAGCAGCTCCTCAGCCACAGTCCTACTGAGGAGGAAACATCAGGCAGATTGACTGGTTACATCCTGGTACCCCAGAAGGACACGCCCACAAACAGCTGAGACAGTGCGGCTGAATCATCTGGGACCTGCTCGTCTGCTTTAACCCAACACACGGTTCTCTGTGAGCGGCAGCGCCGTCGAGCAGATCCATGACTGAGCTCTGAGGAGGCGATCGGACATGACGCTAGAGACGAGATGTACGCTTTGTTTTAGTCTGGTTAGGCAGCGCGGCTTTAACCCTGTCCTGATGTTCCACACTGTAGCTTTAACTGTCCTGATGTTCCACACTGTAGCTTTAAAGGAATAGGCCACCGTTTTTACATACTGAGATATGTTCTTACCTCACTTTAGCCGTGTTAATATATCCCCGTCTGGTCTTTGTCCGTGCGCTCACACATACACAGCCTCTACCACATGTCACATAGCTCCAAAAAAGCTCACGATAGAAGCTACCAAGCTCTTCCACGTGTTCCCTATTTAAATAAAGTTACGTGAAGTGTTTTCATGCGAAGTATATTTACACAGAAATGTAACATGTGGATTTTATAAGCAGATAAAAAGGGGGACTATATTGTGAGGCGTAATGATACGAGGAGCACAGCGTCCGCGCAGTAATTCCTAAAGGTTATTGACGGAAGTGAGCGGGGAAGTCTTTAGGAGTTACTGCGCGGACGTTTTACTCCTCGTATCATTACGCCTCACAATATAGTCCCCCTTTTTATTTGCTTATAAAATCGACATGCTACATTTCTGTGTAAAAATACTTCGCATGAAAACACTTCACGTAACTTTATTTAAATAGGGAACACGTGGAAGAGCTTGGTAGCTTCTATCGTGAGCTTTTTTGGAGCTATGTGACATGTGGGAGAGGCTGCGTATGTGTGAGCGCACGGACAAAGACCAGACGGGGATATATTAACACGTCTAAAGTGAGGTAAGAGCATATCTCAGTATGTAAAAACGGTGGCCTGTTCCTTTAACTCTGTCCTGATGTTCCACGCTGTAGCTTTAACTCTGTCCTGATGTTCCACACTGTAGCTTTAACCTTGTCCTGATGTTCCACGCTGTAGCTTTAACCTTGTCCTGATGTTCCACACTGTAGCTTTAACCTTGTCCTGATGTTCCACGCTGTAGCTTTAACCTTGTCCTGATGTTCCACGCTGTAGCTTTAACTCTGTCCTGATGTTCCACGCTGTAGCTTTAACCTGTTGGATCCTGTCCTGGTGGATCCTGGAGAAAGCCGTGGGTTGTGTTTTGTTGGAGTAACCCGACACCAGAGCAGGTCAGGAATCTGTACAAAGCAAGGATTTAGGAGCGAGTCACAGAGCGTTAGGCAGAAGAAAGTTACATATCCTCTGCTTTATTTACTGTATGTTATATATATATATATATATGTATATATGTATATATATATGTATACATCATACAGTAAACATATATACTGTATGTTGTATATATATATGTATATATCATACAGTAAACATATATACTGTATGTTGCTGTGACTGAACTTTGCCCTGGAGCTTGTGAGCGACACGTGCAGACGTGTTTGTGTGTGAGTCTGCGCAGACGCAGACCTTTCCTGCAAACTCCTGCACCTTCAACTGCAGGAACCAGAGCAGGAGAGTCATCGAGGAGAGGAGGTGCAGAGGAGGTACAGAGCAGAGACACCGAGAGGAGGAGGCACCGAGGAGAGGAGGTACAGAGGAGGTACAGAGGGGAGACACCGAGGAGAGGAGGTACAGAGGAGAGGAGGTACAGAGGGGAGACACCGAGGAGAGGAGGTACAGAGGAGGCACAGAGGAGGTACAGAGGAGGCACAGAGGAGGTACAGAGGGGAGACACCGAGGAGAGGAGGCACCAAGAGGGGAGAGAGGAGGCAGAGAGGAGACACCGAGGAGAGGAGGTACAGAGGGGAGAGAGGAGAGGCTCACGGAGAGGAGAGACAGAGGAGGAGACACCGAGAGGAGGAGGCACCGAGGAAGAGAGGAGAGACAGTCACGAAGACGAGAGGCGCCTGAGACAGTAAATAACAAAGTCTTGATGTGAGATGTGCTGAAACTTGTGCTTCACATTGTGTTTGAGTAGTAGTAGTAGTAGTAGTAGTAGTAGTAGTAGTAGTAGTAGTAGTAGTAGTAGTAGTAGTAGTAGTAGTAGTAGTAGTAGTAGTAGTAGTAGTAGTAGTACCGCCTCGTGCTCCTGTGCAGAGTCATGTGTTTGTTCTGACCTGGTGTGTAATCCTCAGACGGTTCCACAGAATGTGCTGGTCCTGTTTTCTAAAGCTCGTTCAGAGGGAGATGTTGTTGTTGTAAATGTGCAGTTTCTTCCGGGTGTGTCTTTATGTAAGAGTTCCATTCAGTCCCATAGTAACGATCCCAGCGGCTCCGTCTCCTTGACGTCTTAACTCCCGCCTGAACCCAGAGGATCTTTTTCCTCACGTCATCACATTTTTTTTCCATCATTTTTTTGTTGGGTATTCAACTCATTTTTGTAACTTTTTTGTCATTTTTTTGTCTTTTTTTGTCAAATTTTTGTTTTGTTTTTTGTCAAATTTTGTCTCATTTTTGTCATTTTTTCGTCCATTTTTTGACCCATTTTTATCACATTTGTTTGTAATTTTTTTGTCACATTTTTTTCAATTTTTGGTCATTTTTTTGTCGGGTATTCAACTCTTTTTTTTTTTTTTGCTTTTTGGTCATTTTTTGTCATTTTTTTTATCACATTTTTGTGTTTTTTTGTCATTTTTTGTCAGTTTTTTAATTTTTTTTGGTCTCATTTTTGTAAATTTTTCGTAATGTTTTTTTCAATTTTTTGTCATTTTTTTGTCATTTTTTGTCAATTTTTTTTTTACTTTTTTGTCATTTTTCTGTCATTTTTCTGTCATTTTTCCTTGTTTTCCTTTACTCTCAGTAACCAGAGTTCTTCGCCGCCGTCCTTGTGTCCGCAGAAGAACATGCGTCTCCCGTCTCCGCTCCTCGTCCTCGCCCTGGTGCAGGTGGCGTGGGCGGGGCATGTGCTGGTGTTCCCGGGGGAGTTCAGTCATTGGCTGAACATGCGGCGCCTGGTGGAGGAGCTGCAGACGAGGAACCACACCCTCAGCGTGATGGTGCCGTCGGCGAGTCCGTCCGTGCGGTACCAGGACCCCGAGCTGCGCCGGAGGTTCCACTTCACCGTGTTCCAGGTGGGAAACTCGTTCTGCGTCTGAAACCATCACATCACAGCCTCTGAGCTCCAACACTGACCTCTGACCTTTGACCTTTCATGACCCGACTGTTAGATCTGTGCAGTTCGGGAACTAGAGCTTCAGCTGCATTTGAACAATCCGTCCTTAAACAGGGGAAAGGGAAGTGACATCACCAACAGCTGTTTAAAAAAAATATACATATATATTAAATGTGCTCCTGTCGATCAACAGTGTTTGCGCATGAATCACTGAGGGTGGGGGGTTTGGCGCAGTGGCTTATGGGATGGCACATAGTCACCGGTTAGTTAGCACCACAGGTCCCTATGCTAAAGTGGCTATGATAGTTAGCACCAGAGGTCCCTATGCTAAAGTGGCTATGATAGTTAGCACCAGAGGTCCCTATGCTAAAGTGGCTATGATAGTTAGCATCAGAGGTCCCTATGCTAAAGTGGCTATGATAGTTAGCACCAGAGGTCCCTATGCTAAAGTGGCTATGATAGTTAGCATCAGAGGTCTCTATGCTAAAGTGGCTATGATAGTTAGCATCAGAGGTCCCTATGCTAAAGTGGCTATGATAGTTAGCACCAGAGGTCCCTATGCTAAAGTGGCTATGATAGTTAGCATCAGAGGTCCCTATGCTAAAGTGGCTATGATAGTTAGCACCAGAGGTCCCTATGCTAAAGTGGCTATGATAGTTAGCATCAGAGGTCCCTATGCTAAAGTGGCTATGATAGTTAGCACCAGAGGTCCCTATGCTAAAGTGGCTATGATAGTTAGCACCACAGGTCCCTATGCTAAAGTGGCTATGCTAGTTAGCACCACAGGTCCCTATGCTAAAGTGGCTATGATAGTTAGCACCAGAGGTCCCTATGCTAAAGTGGCTATGATAGTTAGCATCAGAGGTCCCTATGCTAAAGTGGCTATGATAGTTAGCACCAGAGGTCCCTATGCTAAAGTGGCTATGATAGTTAGCATCAGAGGTCTCTATGCTAAAGTGGCTATGATAGTTAGCATCAGAGGTCCCTATGCTAAAGTGGCTATGATAGTTAGCACCAGAGGTCCCTATGCTAAAGTGGCTATGATAGTTAGCATCAGAGGTCCCTATGCTAAAGTGGCTATGATAGTTAGCACCAGAGGTCCCTATGCTAAAGTGGCTATGATAGTTAGCATCAGAGGTCCCTATGCTAAAGTGGCTATGATAGTTAGCACCAGAGGTCCCTATGCTAAAGTGGCTATGATAGTTAGCATCAGAGGTCTCTATGCTAAAGTGGCTATGATAGTTAGCATCAGAGGTCCCTATGCTAAAGTGGCTATGATAGTTAGCACCAGAGGTCCCTATGCTAAAGTGGCTATGATAGTTAGCATCAGAGGTCCCTATGCTAAAGTGGCTATGATAGTTAGCACCAGAGGTCCCTATGCTAAAGTGGCTATGATAGTTAGCATCAGAGGTCCCTATGCTAAAGTGGCTATGATAGTTAGCACCAGAGGTCCCTATGCTAAAGTGGCTATGATAGTTAGCACCACAGGTCCCTATGCTAAAGTGGCTATGCTAGTTAGCACCACAGGTCCCTATGCTAAAGTGGCTATGATAGTTAGCACCAGAGGTCCCTATGCTAAAGTGGCTATGATAGTTAGCATCAGAGGTCCCTATGCTAAAGTGGCTATGATAGTTAGCACCAGAGGTCCCTATGCTAAAGTGGCTATGATAGTTAGCATCAGAGGTCTCTATGCTAAAGTGGCTATGATAGTTAGCATCAGAGGTCCCTATGCTAAAGTGGCTATGATAGTTAGCACCAGAGGTCCCTATGCTAAAGTGGCTATGATAGTTAGCATCAGAGGTCCCTATGCTAAAGTGGCTATGATAGTTAGCACCAGAGGTCCCTATGCTAAAGTGGCTATGATAGTTAGCATCAGAGGTCCCTATGCTAAAGTGGCTATGATAGTTAGCACCAGAGGTCCCTATGCTAAAGTGGCTATGATAGTTAGCATCAGAGGTCTCTATGCTAAAGTGGCTATGATAGTTAGCATCAGAGGTCCCTATGCTAAAGTGGCTATGATAGTTAGCACCAGAGGTCCCTATGCTAAAGTGGCTATGATAGTTAGCATCAGAGGTCCCTATGCTAAAGTGGCTATGATAGTTAGCACCAGAGGTCCCTATGCTAAAGTGGCTATGATAGTTAGCATCAGAGGTCTCTATGCTAAAGTGGCTATGATAGTTAGCATCAGAGGTCCCTATGCTAAAGTGGCTATGATAGTTAGCACCAGAGGTCCCTATGCTAAAGTGGCTATGATAGTTAGCATCAGAGGTCCCTATGCTAAAGTGGCTATGATAGTTAGCACCAGAGGTCCCTATGCTAAAGTGGCTATGATAGTTAGCACCAGAGGTCCCTATGCTAAAGTGGCTATGATAGTTAGCACCAGAGGTCCCTATGCTAAAGTGGCTATGATAGTTAGCATCAGAGGTCCCTATGCTAAAGTGGCTATGATAGTTAGCACCAGAGGTCCCTATGCTAAAGTGGCTATGATAGTTAGCATCAGAGGTCCCTATGCTAAAGTGGCTATGATAGTTAGCACCAGAGGTCCCTATGCTAAAGTGGCTATGATAGTTAGCATCAGAGGTCTCTATGCTAAAGTGGCTATGATAGTTAGCATCAGAGGTCCCTATGCTAAAGTGGCTATGATAGTTAGCACCAGAGGTCCCTATGCTAAAGTGGCTATGATAGTTAGCATCAGAGGTCCCTATGCTAAAGTGGCTATGATAGTTAGCACCAGAGGTCCCTATGCTAAAGTGGCTATGATAGTTAGCACCAGAGGTCCCTATGCTAAAGTGGCTATGATAGTTAGCATCAGAGGTCCCTATGCTAAAGTGGCTATGATAGTTAGCACCAGAGGTCCCTATGCTAAAGTGGCTATGATAGTTAGCACCAGAGGTCCCTATGCTAAAGTGGCTATGATAGTTAGCATCAGAGGTCCCTATGCTAAAGTGGCTATGATAGTTAGCACCAGAGGTCCCTATGCTAAAGTGGCTATGATAGTTAGCACCAGAGGTCCCTATGCTAAAGTGGCTATGATAGTTAGCACCAGAGGTCCCTATGCTAAAGTGGCTATGATAGTTAGCACCAGAGGTCCCTATGCTAAAGTGGCTTTGCTAGTTAGCATCAGAGGTCTCTATGCTAAAGTGGCTATGATAGTTAGCATCAGAGGTCCCTATGCTAAAGTGGCTATGATAGTTAGCATCAGAGGTCCCTATGCTAAAGTGGCTATGATAGTTAGCACCAGAGGTCCCTATGCTAAAGTGGCTATGATAGTTAGCATCAGAGGTCTCTACGCTAAAGTGGCTATGATAGTTAGCACCAGAGGTCCCTATGCTAAAGTGGCTATGATAGTTAGCATCAGAGGTCCCTATGCTAAAGTGGCTATGATAGTTAGCATCAGAGGTCCCTATGCTAAAGTGGCTATGATAGTTAGCATCAGAGGTCCCTATGCTAAAGTGGCTTTGCTAGTTAGCATCAGAGGTCTCTACGCTAAAGTGGCTATGATAGTTAGCACCAGAGGTCCCTATGCTAAAGTGGCTATGATAGTTAGCATCACAGGTCACTATGCTAAAGTGGCTATGATAGCTAGCATCACAGGTCACTATGCTAAAGTGGCTATGATAGTTAGCATCAGAGGTCCCTATGCTAAAGTGGCTATGATAGTTAGCATCACAGGTCACTATGCTAAAGTGGCTATGATAGTTAGCATCAGAGGTCCCTATGCTAAAGTGGCTTTGCTAGTTAGCATCAGAGGTCTCTACGCTAAAGTGGCTATGATAGTTAGCACCAGAGGTCCCTATGCTAAAGTGGCTATGATAGTTAGCACCAGAGGTCCCTATGCTAAAGTGGCTATGATAGTTAGCATCAGAGGTCCGTATGCTAAAGTGGCTATGATAGTTAGCACCACAGGTCCCTATGCTAAAGTGGCTATGATAGTTAGCACCACAGGTCCCTATGCTAAAGTGGCTATGATAGTTAGCATCAGAGGTCCCTATGCTAAAGTGGCTATGATAGTTAGCATCAGAGGTCCCTATGCTAAAGTGGCTATGATAGTTAGCGCCAGAGGTCCCTATGCTAAAGTGGCTATGATAGTTAGCATCAGAGGTCCCTATGCTAAAGTGGCTATGATAGTTAGCATCAGAGGTCCCTATGCTAAAGTGGCTATGATAGTTAGCACCAGAGGTCCCTATGCTAAAGTGGCTATGATAGTTAGCATCAGAGGTCCCTATGCTAAAGTGGCTATGATAGTTAGCACCACAGGTCCCTATGCTAAAGTGGCTATGATAGTTAGCACCACAGGTCCCTATGCTAAAGTGGCTATGATAGTTAGCACCACAGGTCCCTATGCTAAAGTGGCTATGATAGTTAGCATCAGAGGTCCCTATGCTAAAGTGGCTATGATAGTTAGCATCAGAGGTCCCTATGCTAAAGTGGCTATGATAGTTAGCGCCAGAGGTCCCTATGCTAAAGTGGCTATGATAGTTAGCATCAGAGGTCCCTATGCTAAAGTGGCTATGATAGTTAGCACCAGAGGTCCCTATGCTAAAGTGGCTATGATAGTTAGCATCAGAGGTCTCTACGCTAAAGTGGCTATGATAGTTAGCACCAGAGGTCCCTATGCTAAAGTGGCTATGATAGTTAGCATCAGAGGTCCCTATGCTAAAGTGGCTATGATAGTTAGCACCAGAGGTCCCTATGCTAAAGTGGCTATGATAGTTAGCATCAGAGGTCTCTACGCTAAAGTGGCTATGATAGTTAGCACCAGAGGTCCCTATGCTAAAGTGGCTATGATAGTTAGCATCAGAGGTCCCTATGCTAAAGTGGCTATGATAGTTAGCATCAGAGGTCCCTATGCTAAAGTGGCTATGATAGTTAGCATCGAGGCTCCTTTTCCTAACTCCTTCCTAACTGCCAGCCCAATTCGGAAGCATCTTGTCATGGCGGACGCTGACGCACATCCGGTTTGGCGTAAGAGCTCTGACCAATCTGCTCATTTCGGACGCAGCCCTTGAGTCCGGTTTCGGGATCTAAAGGCGCCGCTCTGTCCAGGTGCCGTACTCGGTGCAGGACTACGTGGACTTCCTGAAGCGCTTCATGCACTTCTCCATGTACGAGTACCACGAGGCGTCGCTGCTGCAGAAGGTGGGCACCATCGTGGGCTTCATGCAGCACTCCATGGAGCTGCAGATCCAGACGTGCGAGGCCATGGTCCGGAACGCCACCCTGATGTCCGAGCTGCGCGCCGCCCGCTTCGACGGCGTGCTGTGGGACCCCATGTCCCCGTGCGGCGACCTGGTGGCTCAGCTGCTGGACCTGCCGCTCATCGCCTCCTTACGGTAACGCCTCAAACCGCCGACTCCAAGAACCGCAGTCCAAAAACCTGGCCAACATTTTTGTCATTTTTTTGCTGGATTTTTGTCTGGATTTTTGTGACTTTTTTGTCTTTATCTTTGTGACTTCTTAGCTGGATTTTTGTCATTTTTTTGCTGGATTTTGTCTTTTTTTAATTTTTTTTGTCATTTTTTGCTGGATTTTTGTCATGTTTTTGCTGGATTTTTATCTTTTTTTTGCTGGATTTTTGTCTTTTTTTGCTGGATTTTTGTCTTTTTTTGCTGGATTTTTGTCATTTTTTTGCTGGATTTTTGTCTTTTTTTGCTGGATTTTTGTCATTTTTTTGCTGAATTTTTGTCTTTTTTTGCTGGATTTTTGTAATTTTTTTGCTGGATTTTTGTCATTTTTTTTGCTGGATTTTTGTCATTTTTTTGCTGGATTTTGTCTTTTTTTGCTGGATTTTTTAAAAAATGTTGCTGGATTTTTTAAATCTTTTTGCTGGATTTTTGCCTCTTTTTTTTGCTGGATTTTTGTCTTTTTTTGCTGGATTTTTGTCATTTTTTTGCTGAATTTTTGTCTTTTTTTGCTGGATTTTTGTCATTTTTTTGCGGGATTTTTGTCATTTTTTTTGCTGGATTTTTGTCATTTTTTTGCTGGATTTTGTCTTTTTTTGCTGGGTTTTTAAAAAAATTTTGCTGGATTTTTAAAATCTTTTTGCTGGATTTTTGTCAATTTTTTTCTGCTGGATTTTTGTCTTTTTTGCTGGATTTTTGCCTCTTTTTTTTGCTGGATTTTTGTCTTTTTTTGCTGGATTTTTGTCTTTTTTTGTCTTTTTTTTTGCTGGATTTTTGTAATTTTTCTGCTGGATTTTTGTAATTGTGCGATTGTGTGAAACGTGTGACCCTCAGGTTCTCCATGGGCGCCGTGGTCGAGCGCCACTGTGGCCACGCCCCCCTGCCGCCGAGCTACGTGCCGGCGTCGCCGCTGCCGTACAGCGATCGCATGACCTTCGGCGAGCGCGTGAAGAACGTGCTCACCAACGTGATCAGCTCCGCCGCCTCTGAGGTCTTCTGGAAGATCGCCCTGAACGACCTGTACTCGGAGGCGCTGGGTGAGAGGGGGCGGGGCTGGAGTCAGGGGGGGAGGGGCTGGAGTCAGGGGGGGAGGGGCTGGAGTCAAAGGGGGAGGGGCTGGAGTCAGAGTGGGGTTGGTCTCACAGTGGGAGGAGCTGTGTCACAGTGGGAGGGGTTAGTGTCTCAGTGGGAGGGGTTAGTGTCTCAGTGGGAGGGGTTAGTATCACAGTGGGAGGGGTTAGTGTCACAGTGGGAGGGGTTAGTATCTCAGTGGGAGGGATTAGTATCACAGTGGGAGGGGTTAGTGTCAGTGGGAGGGGTTAGTGTCTCAGTGGGAGGGGTTAGTATCACAGTGGGAGGGGTTAGTATCACAGTGGGAGGGGTTAGTGTCAGTGGGAGGGGTTAGTGTCTCAGTGGGAGGGGTTAGTATCACAGTGGGAGGGGTTAGTATCACAGTGGGAGGGGTTAGTGTCAGTGGGAGGGGTTAGTGTCTCAGTGGGAGGGGTTAGTATCACAGTGGGAGGGGTTAGTATCACAGTGGGAGGGGTTAGTGTCAGTGGGAGGGGTTAGTGTCTCAGTGGGAGGGGTTAGTGTCTCAGTGGGAGGGGTTAGTATCACAGTGGGAGGGGTTAGTATCACAGTGGGAGGGGTTAGTATCACAGTGGGAGGAGCTGTGTCTCAGTGGGAGGAGTTAGTATCTCAGTGGGAGGGGCTTGTGTCACAGTGGGAGGAGCTTTGTCTCAGTGGGAGGAGCTTTCCCCTTGTTAAACCCTCCCCTTGCAGGTTTCCCCACCTCCGTGTGTGAGTCTGTGGGTCGCACCGACATGTGGCTGATCCGGACGTTCTGGGACATCGAGACCCCGAAGCCCCTCCCCCCAAACTTCCGCTACGTGGGCGGGCTCCACTGCAAACCGGCCAATCCGCTGCCCGAGGTGAGCCCCCGCCCCCCCCAGTCACAGCCCGCCTTGTCTGACCCCGTTCTGCCGCAGGAGCTGGAGCGCTTCGTGAGCTCCGCCCCTCACGGCGTGGTGGTCGTCAGCTTCGGCTCCATGATCACCCGCCTGCAGGACGACCGCGCCGAGGTCATCGCCGCCGCGCTCGGCCGCCTCCCACAGAAGGTGATCTGGAGGTACAGCGGCCCCGCCCCCAAGGCTCTGGGCGCCAACACCCGCCTCCTGGACTGGATCCCCCAGAACGACCTGCTGGGCCACCCGGCGACCCGCGCCTTCGTCACGCACGGCGGCACCAACGGCCTGTACGAGGCGCTGTTCCACGGCGTGCCACTGGTGGGCGTGCCGCTGTTCGGGGACCAGAGCGAGAACCTGGCGCGCCTGGCACGCCGCGGCGTCGCCAACGTGCTGCACTTCAACACCATGACCTCACAGGAGATGAGCGAGGTCATCGAGGAGGTCATCAACCAGCCCAGGTGAGTCATCAGAGAGGTCATCAGAGAGGTCAGAGAGGTCATCAGAGAGGTCATCAGAGAGGTCATCAGTGAGGTCAGAGAGGTCATCAGAGAGGTCATCAGTGAGGTCATCAGAGAGGTCATCAGTGAGGTCATCAGAGAGGTCATCAGTGAGGTCATTAGTGAGGTCATCAGAGAGGACATCAGAGAGGTCATCAGTGAGGTCAGTGAGGTCATCAGTGAGGTCATCAGTGAGGTCATCAGTGAGGTCAGAGAGTGAGGTCAACAACGAGCCCAGGTGAGTCATCAGAGAGGTCATCAGAGAGGTCATCAGTGAGGTCATCAGAGAGGTCATCAGTGAGGTCATCAGTGAGGTCATCAGAGAGGACATCAGAGAGGTCATCAGAGAGGTCATCAGAGAGGTCAGTGAGGTCATCAGAGAGGTCATCAGAGAGGTCATCAGAGAGGTCATCAGAGAGGTCAGTGAGGTCATCAGAGAGGTCATCAGAGAGGTCATCAGAGAGGTCATCAGAGAGGTCATCAGTGAGGTCAGAGAGGTCATCAGAGAGGTCATCAGTGAGGTCATCAGTGAGGTCATCAGAGAGGTCATCAGTGAGGTCAGAGAGGTCATCAGTGAGGTCATCAGAGAGGTCATCAGTGAGGTCAGAGAGGTCATCAGTGAGGTCATCAGAGAGGTCATCAGTGATGTCATCAGTGATGTCATCAGAGAGGTCATCAGTGAGGTCATCAGTGAGGTCATCAGTGAGGTCATCAGTGAGGTCATCAGAGAGGTCATCAGTGATGTCATCAGTGATGTCATCAGAGAGGTCATCAGAGAGGTCATCAGAGAGGTCAGAGAGGTCATCAGAGAGGTCATCAGAGAGGTCATCAGAGAGGTCATCAGAGAGGTCATCAGTGAGGTCATCAGAGAGGTCATCAGAGAGGTCATCAGAGAGGTCAGAGAGGTCATCAGAGAGGTCATCAGAGAGGTCAGAGAGGTCATCAGAGAGGTCATCAGTGAGGTCATCAGAGAGGTCATCAGAGAGGTCATCAGAGAGGTCATCAGTGATGTCATCAGAGAGGTCATCAGTGATGTCATCAGTGATGTCATCAGAGAGGTCATCAGAGAGGTCATCAGAGAGGTCAGAGAGGTCATCAGTGAGGTCATCAGTGAGGTCAGAGAGGTCATCAGAGAGGTCATCAGAGAGGTCATCAGTGAGGTCATCAGTGAGGTCATCAGTGAGGTCATCAGAGAGGTCATCAGTGAGGTCATCAGTGAGGTCATCAGAGAGGTCATCAGAGAGGTCATCAGAGAGGTCATCAGAGAGGTCATCAGTGAGGTCATCAGTGAGGTCATCAGTGAGGTCATCAGAGAGGTCATCAGTGAGGTCAGAGAGGTCATCAGTGAGGTCATCAGAGAGGTCATCAGAGAGGTCATCAGAGAGGTCATCAGTGAGGTCAGAGAGGTCATCAGTGAGGTCAGCGAGGTCATCAGTGAGGTCATCAGAGAGGTCATCAGAGAGTAAAACCGATACGAGTACTTTGATTTAAGTACTCGCCGATACCGAATACCGATACGAGTACAAGGCGTTTTCTTCAACATTCTTACTTTTTTCACAGCAGATTGGTTTGTAATGAGTTAATTTACTCATGTACATTTCCTTAAGTAAAGTCGGCGACACATTTAAGAGCAGCTATATTAGAATTGTGCTGATGCCATTTATTTATTTATTTGTTTTATTTTTATGTCTCTGTCCATCACAGACAGAAAAGCCCATGTCCTAAAGCTCCCAATGCCTGAGCTTTATTCATGTATGTGTTTTTATTGAACAATAGTATTGAGATGTTTCTTAAATGGTCTCTTTTCGTCTTTACTTCAGCTCCTGTAGATTTTCTCGTGTGTTTGTAGTAACTTAGCGAGAAGCTACAGCGTTTTCATTGTTCTGCTGCAGCTCATTTTCCCTCAATATAAACATGCTGTATGTCTTTAATTTGGATTTTCTGAGGACTTTTTAGTCGCTGGGTTAGTTTTTCAGATGAATAAACTCCTGGGCTTAAAACGGCGTCAGAATGAACAAAACTGTTAGCCGCGAGTTAGCATCGTTAGCCTGTATGTTGTAAACACTGCAGACGCTGCAGCGCGAACAACATTAAGCTCTGGTTAAATCCAGCTCAGACTCTGGTTTAGAGAGCGCAGTCTGTAATAAAGTCAGCTCTATGTGGATTATTGTGTTTACACTAAACTATTCTCCAGTTTGTTGCTTCTTCTCTTCTCAGCTGAGAGCTGCGCCTCGTAGCTGCGCCTCGTAGCTCAAATGGTATCGGTTTCTGGTCATCAGTGAAGTCATCAGTGAGGTCATTCCGTGGTCACATGTTCCTAACACTGGTTTCCCTGATGCTCAGCTACAGGCGCAGTATGCAGGCGCTGGCGTCCGTGCACAGGGACCGCCCCCTCGCCGCGCTGGACGAGGCGGCGTTCTGGGTGGAGTTTGTCCTGAGGAACCGGGGGGCGGGGCATCTGCGGCTGGCGTCACGTGACCTCAACTGGCTCCAGTACCACAGTCTGGACACGGGCGCCGTCCTGCTGGTCGCCACGGCGATGATCATGGCGGCGTTCTGGTGGACCCTCAGGACCGCCCTCAGGACCACCCTCAGGCTGCTGCGGCGGCCCAGACCGCACCAGGACTGATACCAGGCCAGGACCGACTCGGGCCAGGACTGATCCGGGCCAGGACTGAAGGTCCAGCCCCGTTCCCATAGTTCCCTTTACTTTCCTTGTTTCTGTCACTCGACAGTCGTCCTGCACTGCCCCCTGCTGTCCGTCTCCAGCTCCTGCACTGGACCTGATGGACCTGATCCACTGTAGGTCTAGATTTTAACTCAGGGAAACTCAGGGAAAACCAGCTCAGCTCAGAATCCTATCCTGGTAACTATGGCAACGGTTCAAACGCTGAATCCATCACTTCCAAATAATGATCAGGGAAAACATCAGATCTCCAATAATGAATCAGTAATAAAATAGAATAAAATGAACTCCCTGAAATCTGAAACTGAACTCAAGATTTAAACAAATGAAACGTTGATTCTTCTTTGTTTGTCACAGATTTACTCTTTACTTGTACTCTCTGGAGTAATATTACTCTCTGGAGTAATATTACTCTCTGGAGTAATATTACTCCTGTTGACGGGATTTACTGTGAAGTGTTTCTGAATAAAAGTCTGATTTGTCTGAGCGGCTTCTTCTTTTGGTCAGACTCGCGCTCGGCTCAGAGAAACTACAGCACTGAGAGTATTTAGAGTATTTAGATTACAGTTACTTTCATCAGATCAGAGGAACACATGAGCTCCGTGTCACACACACAGACGGTTTTTCCTATAGGCAAACTATGCAAGTTGCATAGGCCCCCACAGCCGCATCTCAGTCAAACTGCCGTGTCGTTTCACTAGCGGCCATTTTGTCTCAAAGATGAGTTACTTACAGTAACTCTGGGTCTCTGAATGTGTCTAAAACGAATAGGTGTCGTTCACCTTGTGACATCACCACATTCTAAAGAGCCATAGTTCAACATTGAGGCGGAGCAACTGATGGTAACTATGGTAACCGTGGTAACCGACAAAATGCATATTTTTATGTCTTTGTTTTTGGCTCATATCTCAGTCATTACTGGAGGAATCCACATGAAACAAAAACTGTCTCAAAGTTCATCGTCTCCTCTGTCGGCACATATGAACTAATGTACAACTATTTTCTCAGAAAAATGTCAAAAAGTGGCAACAACATGAGAAAACTTGACCGTGATGTTGTCCAATAGAAAGGACTTTCAGACACATGAACTTATTTATCACATAAATAAACTCCAGTGTAAATCGGGCCCATATGGATATTTTCTCACAGCAGATTGTTCAGTAGAAGTGAAAAAACGACAGTTGTAGCTAACGCTAGCTAACCGTTAGCATTAGCCCGATGCTAATATGTAGCATCATGTTAGCATTCTCCGTTATTTATGTATCTATGGGCTGTTGAACCACTTTGCTCCTCTCCATGTCTTTGTGTCTTTATTTAGTAGAAACTATATTCATATTTCAGCGTTTGTTAAAGTAGTTTTTGAGTAAAGAAAGTTTAGATTTTTTCAAAATTGTTTTCCCCCTTAACTGTTTTCAAACATGACCATATATGGGCGATCTATTGGCCCTGCCCTCCATCTGACATTATGACATCATCACATTCTAGATCGTGACCTGCAGCTCCAGGGGTCCGACAGAAACAGGTGCAGGTTTCTGATAGTTTTAAATCAGCGGTTCCCAAACTGGGGCTCAGGGACCAGAGGTGAGAGAATGTGACCAGTTGCCACATACCATTTTAAAACGCTGGGAAATAGACTAGTCCTAAATCCCAGTCTCACAGTGGCTCAGTGGTTAGTGGTTCTCACACAGAGGGGCGGGGCCTGAATCGAGGTCATTATTTTATTGACATAAAACAAAGCTTACAAATAGCACATAAACACAGAATAGACACATAAGGGGAGGTACATATGTGATTCCTGGTTCTCGGGTTCTGCATGGCGTGGATGTGTGGTGTGAGCTGAGTGGATGTGAGATATGAAAAAAACATATGAAATCAAATAGTAAATCAAGGGAAACAAATCGTGGAACATGAAAAATGATGATTGTAACAAATAAAAGTAAAGAAACAATAGAGGTGAAGGTAAAGTGAACATGGGGAAGGGTAAACATTCAAGATTGGAATCATAGAAACCATTTAGATTTGGAGGAAGAAGAGGAAGAAAACAAACAGGAAAGTACAATATTAAGTTGTGACCCCCCCCTCCTGCATCCCTGTCCTTGTGTGGTGCATTCAAAACCCATAGGGCAGTACATGGTGCAGGTGAGGGAGCCTTATCCCAGAGCTCCTTAATCTTTTATTTTAGTTTATTATTTCTTTTTTATTATTGTATTATTCATTCATTATTTTGTACTTCTGCCCTGCTCTGCTGCAGTGGAACCGTTCTGACTGGGTTCGCTCTTGGTCTAATGGGACGCTACTGTCGGGCCCCCGTGTGGAGCTTTGCTTGGGGCCCCAGAAGGGCCTGCACCGGCTCTGGTTGAACGACATGAAGACGTAACTGTGTCACGTGACCTGCAGCTCCAGGGGCGTGTTTAAGTTCACAACAGCGTCCGGGCCGAGAGCATTTTCTCCAGTTCAGCTTTACCCAAATCCTGTAAGCCAGTGTAACACCTCATTTGAAAGCTAAGATCTACAAAACTCATCTAAATGGATCTTTTTCCTCACGTCATCAGATTTTTGTTCCATTTTTTTGGGGGGGGGGTTCAACTCATTCTGTAACTTTTTTGTCGTTTTTCTTAATCATTTTTTTTTGTAATTTTTTGTCAATTTTTTTTTTTTTTTTGTCTTTTTTTAAATTATATTTTTGTCATTTTTTTGGTCTGATTTTTTTTCTTTTGTTTTTCTTTTTTTGTCCATTTTTTGTCATTTTTTCTCACATTTTTGTCACATTTCCATCATTGTTTTCGTCTCAGTTTTGTTGCTTTTTTCACACCTTTTGTCCAGAAGCTTTTGGATTGGGGTAAAGCCAAACTGGAGAAAATGTGCTCGGTTCAGGCGGGAGTTAAGGGGTTAAGTTCACAACAGCGTCCGGGCCGAGTCGATTTTGTAATTACACTGTGTATTTATACTTCAATACAAAGTCAAAGTCAAAGTATCAGAATCAGGGCTGTGAAGAGAGTATTCAGCACATCAGTTTGTATGATCCGCTCCTTTACTGTTGTCCCCCCGGTGTGAGCGGCTCAGTGCTGCCCCCTGGTGTCAAACACAAGAGTCACCTCTGACACAGATCAGATAAAACAGCCTTTAGTGACGTCACAGTGGAGAAAGTCAGAGACACTCAGGGTGAGCGGGAGGTCACGTGACAAACAATGACATACTAACAGTTTCTTCTGTACAAGGACAAGTATAAAGAGTAAATAATAAAGTGTAAAAGTCAGTGTTTACATCACTACAGAAGCTCCGCCCTCGAGATGATTCTGAGAAATAACTTCAATAACACAAAAACGCCTTTTCTCCAGTTTGGCTTTACCCAAATCTAAAAAACTAATGGAAAAGAGCGTCAAAATAGCGACAAAAACGAGAATGATCCATCCATTTTCTCCCTCTTTATCCGGGGCCGGGTCGCGGGGGCAGCAGTCTGATCCACACACACCTCCTCCAGCTGTTCTGACCCCGAGGCCACACCTCCTCCAGCTGTTCTGACCCCGAGGCCACACCTCCTCCAGCTGTTCTGACCCCGAGGCCACACCTCCTCCAGCTGTTCTGACCCCGAGGCCACACCTCCTCCAGCTGTTCTGACCCCGAGGCCACACCTCCTCCAGCTGTTCTGACCCCGAGGCGACACCAGGCCAGCTCGGAGACATAGTCCCACCACCGTGTCCTGGGTCCACGAGGCCTTGTCCCACTAGGACATGCCTGGAACACCTCCCGCGGGAGGCGACCAGGAGGTATCCGGAACAGATGCCCGAGCCGCCTCAGCTGCTCCTTTCGACGTGAAGGAGCAGCGACTCTACTCCGAGCTCCTCCCGGGTAACTGAGCTCCTCCAGCCACCCTGCGAAGGAAACTCATTTCGGCCGCTTGTATTCGCGATCTTGTCCTTTCGGTCATTGCCCAAATCTCATGACCATAGGTGAGGGCGGGAACGTAGATCGATCGGTAAATCGAGAGCTTTGCTCAAACGAGGATGAAAATGCAACAAAAGGAAAAAAAAGAAAGCACAGAAAAAAGTGACAAAAAAGCAACAACAAAAAACAGAAAAGGCAACAAAAACACAACAAAAACACAACAAAAATGTGAAAAAAGCAGCAGCAACGCCACAAAAAATCAGTTTAGCTCCAGAAACTTTCCGATTTGTGTAAAGCCAAACTGGGGAAAATGCACTCGGTTAAGGAGGTTAAAGGACAGTCAGTTCCTTTACATTAACAGAACAGACACTTAGTCTGTTAGTGATGCTTTACTTCAGGCGGGTTCGGCCCTGACCCCTGACCCCTGACCCCTGCTTTACAGCCATGTTACACAGTCTGACAGCAGAGGGCGTCTGTCTGCCACTGAAAGAGCTGCTCAGCTGCTCTACAGGCCTGTGCAGTGGGGAGGGGCTTGGAGGTGAGCTTGGCTAATCCCCTCCTGTCCCCCCGGGGCCCCAGGACAGAGCTGACCCTCCTGTCCAGCCTCACTAATCAGTTCTTCTGTTCATGTAAACTCGTGTGTGACTCTGCGTTCACCGTTTAAAGTCCTAATACTTTTAAAACGTAAATATAAATGTACAGTTTTTTGTTGTGTTTTTGTCACTTTTTTTGTCACTTTTTTGTTTCTTTTCCAGCACATTTTTGTTTTTGGATGCTTTTCCTTTAAGCTTTTAGATTTGGGTAAAGCTCGGTTTCGCCCGGGGGTAAGGGTGAGGTAAAGTGAGGGGCCAGACCGGTGGCCCGAGAGCCAGTGGCCCCTCTGTTGCTCTTCCAGAACACAGGACATGTGGCCAGTCTCCGCCCCCGATATAAACTCGTGTGTGACTCTGGGTTCACAGTTTAAAGTCCTAATACTTATACTTAAATATAAATGTATAGAAACCCCCACAGTGACCCCCCCCCCCACAGTGACCCGGGTCAGGGACACACTGACCCCCCTCCCCCACCAGAGCGCGCTGTTGCATCAAACCCTGATGTAACTTTTTATTCCATATTTCCAACTTCAGTGACGTGTTGCGCGTCCTGATTGGCCGCCTCTGTCGGGAGCGCGCACGCCGTCCTCCTCCTGGCTCGCTCCTCGGGGTTACGCGCACGCACACCGTCCCGTCAGCTCCGCCGCAGCACCGGCCTCTCTCCGTGTCCTCCCCGAAGCTCCGGGCGCTCTTCCCCCCGCGGGGCCTCAAACCCCCCCGCACTTCGGCCCCCCGGACCCCCCACCCCCCCCAAAAAAAAAGAAAACAGCCCTGACCCGCTGACCACCTGACCCCCCCGAATCAGCGCGGAGCCCCCCCCCAGGACCAGCGCAGGAAGCCCCGGCCCGAGCCTCCATTTTCCCCCGGAGCCTTCGCCAAACCGGATCCGCTTCACTTTTCCAACTTTCCGCACTTTTCCGGGCACTTCAGCGACTTTTCTCCTCGTGCCAAACTTTCCCCCGGACCCTCTGCGCGTGCGCCGGACCGGAAGTGGCTGTGTGGCACGCGCACGGAGCCGGTGTCGTGATTTGGGGAGGACCGGGACCGGGGGACTAGTTTTCTGTGGCATCTCCTGTTTTTCTTTTTTTTGGCTTTTACGCACGACGCACCGGAGAGGCTTTTTACGCACGCGCCATGGAGCGGGGCCAGTGAACGGACGCGCGCGCACGAGGGTCTGAGGTGAGTGTGCGGCTCGAGCGGCGGCCCCCGGTCACGTTACGTAAGGGGACGGAGCCGAAGCTGCTCCGCGAGAGTTTCCTCCGCGCGCGCGGCCGAGTTTCAGGGTCGGTTTGTCTGTTTTTAAAGCGACTTGTTGATCCACGGGTCACGTGTCGGAGCCGCGGAGGCCGAAGCAGCTCCGGTTTACCGGGAGGAGCCCGCGAGGAGCCGCAGGAACCGCGTCTGAACCGGAACAGACGTAAACGATCTTTAAGTGAAGGCTCTGCCCCGAAAGTAAACAGCAGCGGGTCACGTGGGCCCGAGTCTGAATCACATCCAATATTTAGACACATAAACCTGTTACCCCCCCCGCAGGAACAGGATGCATCTGTCTCATTTGAAAGCTAAGACCCACAAAACTGATCCTTTTCCTCACGTTGTTGCTGTGTTGTGTCTCCTTTTGTGTCACTTTTTTGTTGAATTTTTGTCATTTTTATGTTGAGTTTTTGTCACTTTTTTGTCACTTTTTTGTTGAATTTTTGTTGAATTTTTGTCTAATTTTTGTCACTTTTTTGTTACTTTTTTGTTGAATTTTTGTCACTTTTTTGTTGAATTTTTGTTGAATTTTTGTCACTTTTTTGTTGAATTTTTGTCACTTTTTTGTTGAATTTTTGTTGAATTTTTGTCTAATTTTTGTCACTTTTTTGTTACTTTTTTGTTGAATTTTTGTCACTTTTTTGTTGAATTTTTGTCACTTTTTTGTTGAATTTTTGTCACTTTTTTGTTGAGTTTTTGTTGATTTTTTTTCACTTTTTTGTTGAATTTTTGTTGAATTTTTGTCACTTTTTTGTTGAATTTTTGTCACTTTTTTGTTGAGTTTTTGTTGATTTTTTGTCACTTTTTTGTTGAATTTTTGTTGAATTTTTGTCACTTTTTTGTTGAATTTTTGTTGAATTTTTGTCTAATTTTTGTCACTTTTTTGTTACTTTTTTGTTGAATTTTTGTCACTTTTTTGTTGAATTTTTGTCACATTTTTTGTTGAATTTTTGTCACTTTTTTGTTGAATTTTTGTCACTTTTTTGTTGAATTTTTGTCACTTTTTTGTTGAATTTTTGTCACTTTTTTGTTGAATTTTTGTTGAATTTTTGTCACTTTTATGTTGAGTTTTTGTCACATTTTTGTCACATTTTTTTCACATTTTTGTCACATTTTTGTCACATTTTTGTTGAATTTTTGTCACATTTTTGTCACTCTTTGGTGCTTTTTCCCCAAGAATCTTTTTGATCGGTTCAGGTGGGAGTTAAGAGGTTTAACCCCCGCCCGAACCGACCACGTTTTCTCCCGTTTGGCTTTATCCAAATCTAAAGGAAAATGAGGCAAAAGAGCAACAAAAAAGTGACAAAAAAATACCATCTGCCCCGCTGTCCATGTGCTCTCGGGCAAGACACTTCACCTGCTCGCCTCCAGTGTCGTGGACCTGGTGAGTGAGTGGGGGAGCGGCTCCTTCATGTAAAGCGCTTTGGGCCTTAAGTGGGTGGAAAAGCGCTTTATAAATGAGACCGTTTATTATTTACTGTTTACTGTGTGAGTTTATCAGAGAGAGAGAAAGGAAAGTGTTTAACCTCTTAACTCCCAGTTCAGTTTTACCCAAATCCACACCTCATTTGAAAGCTAAGACCTACAAAACTCGTCTAAGTGCAGCAAAAAAAAGACAAAAATACAGGAAAAAAAGACAAAAGTGCAGCAAAAAGTTACAAAAATCCAGAAAAAAAAGTGACAGAAATCCAGCAAAAAGACAAAAATCTGAAAAATAAAGGACAAAAATACAGAAAAAAAGACAAAAATCTAGCAAAAAAAAAGACAATAATCCATCAGAAAAAAACACAAAAATACAGAAAAAAGTGAGAGAAATCCAGCAAAAAAATGACAAAAATACAGAAAAAAACACAAAAATCTTGCACAAAAAATAGTTAAAAATCCAGCAAGAAAATACATAAATGCATCAATAAAGTAACAAAAAAGTCAGAAAAAGTGCAATAAAAAAGTGACAAAAACACAAAACTCATAGCTCATCTAACTAGATCTTTTTCCACTTGTTGTTGTCAACTTTTTGAATTTTTTTTTTACTCTTTTGTTGCATTTTCCTCACTTTTTTGTTGGTCTTTAGTGGCTTTTTTTTGTCCAGTTTTTGTCGCTCTTTTGTTGCATTTTCACCCTTGTTTTCATCTCATTTTTGACACTTTATTGTTTAGATCTGAGTGAAAACCAAAAGAGAAAACGTGCTCGGTTCAGGTGGGGGTGAAGAGATTCAATGGAAAACCTCGAACTCCCGCCTTAACCGAGCTTATTTTCTCCAGTTTGGCTTTACCCAAATCTAAGGATGATAAAGTCCTGTGTTGATTCTGTTTCCCACAAAAGGAAATGCCCATATTTGGCTCACAGCGTCCTCTTTCCTGCTACACGTGGATCCCAAACATGTCAGTGTCGGTGAATGGAGCAGCGTGGGAACCCCCCCCCCCCCGACTGTGTGTGGGCGCAGACGGGCGGCCGCGGCTCCTCCCTCTGCCCCGGGGCGGCTCAGCGAGGGTGTTGTTTCAGCGGAGGAGCTAAAGTTAGAGTCGGACGCGCTGAGGAATCCCAGACATGTGGAGGGGGGGGGGGGGCGGGGCCTGGGGGGGGGGCGGGTATTTATAACGCCTGTGTGGACGCCGCTCCTCACAGTCAGGCTGAACACACACAGGGCGGAGCTTTACCCCAATCTAATAAAAGAAAAGAAAAGCGTCCAGAAAACAAGAATGTGCTGGAAAAAGCAACAAAAACACGACAAAATGAGACGGAAAAATGACGACAAAGCGACAAAAACACGACAAAGAAACAACGAAAAACAAGAGACAAAAACACAACGAAAACGCCACAAAAAAGTGATAAAAAAGCAGCAAAAACATGACAAAATATGGCAGAAAATTGACGACAAAGCGACGAAAAAAACAAGAAAAACACAACAAAAAAGTGACGAAAAAGTGACAAAAAAGAAATGAAAACACACCCAAATCTAAAAGCATAAAAGGAAAGCATCCAGAAACAAAAATGTGCTGGAAAAGCAACAAAAAACACAACAACATGTGACGTAAAAGTGACGACAAAGCGATGAAAAAAACAACAAAAACATTAAGAAAAAAACAACGGAAAACCAGAGACGAAAACATAACGAAAAAGCCACAAAGAAGTAATGAAAAAGCAGCAAACAGCAACAAAAACACTACAAAATGTGACAAAAAAATGCAGACAAAGCGATGAAAAAACAACAAAAAAGTGACAAAAAAGTAACGAAAACACACCCAAATCTAAAAGCATAAAAGGAAAGCATCCAAAAACAAAAATGTGCTGGAAAAGCAACAAAAACACGACGAAATGTGACGTAAAAGTGACGACAAAGCGATGAAAAAGCAACAAAAACATGACAAAAATGCAGCGACAACGTGACAAAAAGTTACCGTCACTTTTCTAGATTTGATCTTTCAAATGAGGCGTTACAGTGTTGCTCTCCAGTCAAGAAGCTTTTAGATTTGGGTAAAGCTGAACTGGAGAAAATGCTCTGGGTGAAGGCGGGGGGTCAGAGGTTCACATGTGTATTTGTGGAAGTGTCACATTTACGCTGATTTGGACCAGGCTGACCAGAGTCCAGGGCTGGTTTTCAGTCCCGGTCCCTGAACTCACGGATCACTCCAAAAACTGAGTAAACTGAACAAAGAGCAACAGTAGAAACACCTGTTAAACTTTACAAGCCTCGTAACTCCCACCTGGACATGTTTTCTCCTGTTCTTCAAATCTAAAAGCTTCTGCAAAACAGAGGCGAGAAACCAGAAGAAAATGAGGACGAAAACACAACAAACAAAAAAATCAGCAAAAAAAAGACAAAAATCCATCAAAAAAGTGACAAAAATCCAACAAAAAAGTGACAAAAATCCAACAAAAAAGTGACAAAAATCCAACAAAAAAAGACAAAAATCCATCAAAAAAAAGACAAAAATCCATCAAAAAAATGACAAAAATCCATCAAAAAAAAGACAAAAATCCAACAAAAAAAGACAAAAATCCATCAAAAAAATGACAAAAATCCATCAAAAAAAAGACACAAATCCATCAAAAAAGTGACAAAAATCCAACAAAAAAGTGACAAAAATCCAACAAAAAAAAGACAAAAATCCATCAAAAAAATGACAAAAATCCATCAAAAAAAAGACAAAAATCCATCAAAAAAAAGACAAAAATCCATCAAAAAAAAGACAAAAATCCATCAAAAAAAAGACAAAAATCCAACAAAAAAGTGACAAAAATCCAACAAAAAAATGACAAAAATCCATCAAAAAAAAAAGACAAAAATCCATCAATAAAGTAACAAAAAAGGCAGAAAAGGTGCAATAAAAAAGTGACAAAAACACATAAGGGAAATAAAAAGTGACGACGATGGCAAAGAGGAGAGACTGGATTTGGTTTAGGCGGGTGGTAAGAGGTTAAACCACCAAACCCCCACTTTAACCCAGCACGTTCTCCAATTCAGCCTTAAAGCAGAACTCTGTACCGTGTTTCCTTTAATAAATCCTTCCCATAGGTCCTCTGGGGGTGATACAAGTGTTAAAGGGATGACTGGGGGGTCTTTCATCGCCCCCTGGTGTCTCTGGACAGAAAACCACAATTGCAACTTTCCCCAAAACACACTAATGGAATCATGCAGAAGAAGCTAACAGGCTAACAGGCTAAGCTAACTGCGGGCTAACACCACTTTAAACAGTATTTACAGCCTTGGTTTTCTGTCAGCGTCGTATTTAGTCTCACGGACGATTCATGAGTAAAAACACAACATGTACGACACCTGCAGTGGCGCTTACGGCCTCTAGGGGCAGGAGTTACTCAGTGCTGCTTTAACCCCTTAACTCCCACCTGAACCGAGCACTTTTTCTCCAGCTTTACCCCAGTCCAAAAGCAAAAAAAGGTGTGAAAATAGCAACAAAACTGAGACGAAAACAAGGATGGAAATGTGACAAAAGTGAGAAAAAAAGTGATGAAAAAGTGACAAAAATTGACAAAAATTTGACAAAAAAGTGAGAAAAATTTGACAAAAAAGTGAGAAAAATTTGACGAAAAAGTGAGAAAAAATTGATGAAAAAGTGAGAAAAAATTGATGAAAAAGTGAGAAAAAATGGACGAAAAAGTGAGAAAAATGTGATGAAAAAGTGAGAAAAAATTGACGAAAAAGTGAGAAAAATTTGATAAAAAAGTGAGAAAAAATTGACGAAAAATGTGATGAAAAAGTGAGAAACATTTGACGAAAAAGTGAGAAAAATTTGATGAAAAAGTGAGAAAAATTTGATGAAAAAGTGAGAAAAAATTGACGAAAAAGTGAGAAAAATTTGATGAAAAAGTGAGAAAAAATTGACGAATAAGTGAGAAAAATTTGATGAAAAAGTGAGAAAAATTTGATGAAAAAGTGAGAAAAAATTGACGAAAAAGTGAGAAAAATTTGATGAAAAAGTGAGAAAAATTTGATTAAAAAGTGAGAAAAATTTGATGAAAAAGTGAGGAAAAATTGACGAAAAAATGACAAAAAAGTCACGAAAATTAGACAAAAATAAGTCGACTGCCCAACAAAAAAAGTGATGAAAAAAAATCTGACGTGAGGAAAAAGATCCATTTAGTTTTGTAGGTCTTAGCTTTCAAATGAGGCGTTACACTGGGTTACATTTGGGTAAATCTGACCTAGAGAAAAAGCTCTCGGTTCAGGCGGGAGTTAAGGCCAGTGTGACTTAGCCTCATTTGTGTTTTCGTCTCATTTTGTTCTGTTTTTGTTGCTTTTCCAGCAGGTTTTTGTCTCTGTGTTGTTGTGTTTCCATCCTGGTCACGGCCGGGGTTAAGTATATGTGTAAAGACTGTATCGGTATCGGTATCGGCCGGCATGAAGCGTCAGAATATCGGATCGGGACAGAGTTTCCGCTGTGACAGTGGAATGTGGGCGGGTCCCTCAGCGCCCTGTGGTTTGCTCAGCTCTGTGTTTGTCAAACAGACTCGGTCCAGACGAGGATCTGATGAGACGTTTCGGCTGATGTTTGTTCTCACGTCCACGGTGAGCTTTGAACAGGAGGAAGAACTCACATATAGTAAAGTCAGGAGCTCGTGATGCTGCACCGTGTCGGGAACTGGAGGGTCTTAGCTTTCAAATGTGTTCATGTTCAGCTGCAGAGACTTAAAGAGAACGTTCCCTTTAAGTTTCCTTTATAAAAATCTAGACAAAAATCCAGCAGAAAAAAAGACAAAAAATCGGCAAAAAAAAGACAAAAATCCAGCAGAAAAAAAGACAAAAAATCGGCAAAATAAGACAAAAATCCAGCAGAAAATATGACAAAAAAATCGGCAAAAAAGAAAAAGAAAATCCAGAAAAAAATGACAAAAAATTGGCAAATAAAAGACAAAAATCCAGAGTTCAGCTGCAGAGACTTAAAGAAAACCTTCCCTTTAAGTTTCCTTTATAAAAATCTAGACAAAAATCCAGCAGAAAAAAAGACAAAAAATCGGCAAAAAAAGACAAAAATCCAGCAGAAAAAAGACAAAAAATCGGCAAAAAAAGACAAAAATCCAGCAGAAAATATCACAAAAAAATCGGCAAAAAATAATAAAAAAACCCAGAAAAAAATGACAAAAATATGGCAAAAAAAAGACAAAAATCCAGAGTTCAGCTGCAGAGACTTAAAGAAAACCTTCCCTTTAAGTTTCCTTTATAAAAATCTAGACAAAAATCCATCAAAAAAAGACACAAATCCATCAAAAAAAATACAAAAATCCAGCAAAAAAATACAAAAATCCAGCAAAAAAAAAAAAAATTCCAGCAAAAAAAAGACACAAATCCAGCAAAAAAATACAAAAATCCAGCAAAAAAAAAAAAAAAATCCAGCAAAAAAATACAAAAATCCAGCAAAAAAAAGACACAAATCCAGCAGAAAAAAAGACAAAAAATCGGCAAAAAAAGACAAAAATCCAGCAGAAAAAAAGACAAAAAATCGGCAAAAAAAGAGAAAAATCCAGCAGAAAATATGACAAAATAATCGGCAAAAAATAAAAAAAAATCCAGAAAAAAATGACAAAAAATCGGCAAAAAAATGACAAAAATCCAGAAAAAAATGACAAAAAATTGGGAAAAAAAGACAAAAATCCAGAGTTCAGCTGCAGAGACTTAAAGAAAACGTTCCCTTTAAGTTTCCTTTATCGAAGGGACAATGTTGGAGTTGGAAGAGTCACTTTAATCTGATTAGGAAACGGTAAAGCTTTAGCTCACAAATGTTACAGAATAACTCCATATTACAGATGTTTGTAGAGATGAACTACAGGGAGACGGCTCTAACCAGGGGCGGACTGTCCATTCTGGAAGAGCACAGAAGGGCCACCAGTCTAAATTTCTGTCCCCGCCTTAACCGAGCTTTACCCAAATCTAAGAGCTTAAAAGCAAAGCATCAAAATAGCGACGAGTGAGCCAGAAAAGCAACGAAAAACCGCCAAAAAACGGACGAAAACACAACAAAAAGCCACAAAAAAGTCATGAAAAAACAACAAAAACATGCTGCAACAACGTGACAAAAGGGTACAATCACTTTTGTAGGTCTGAGCTTTCAAATGAGGCGTTAAACCTTTAGATTTGGGTAAAACCGAACATGAGGAAATGCAGTGGGTTAAGACGGGAGGTAAGAGGTTCACATACGTCTTTGTAAAAGTGCTGCATTTGTGTTAATGTGGGCGGGGCTGGTCAGAGCCCAGGGCCCTTTTTCAGTCCCAGTCCGGCCCTGCCTCTAACCTTCATCTCTGTCAGATCTGAAGCCTCTAATTTTCCTCATTCCTTCGGCGTCATTTTCTCGTCTGGTCTCGTCGTCGCCTCCTGCGCTTCACGCTCTACAAACATGTTCAGAAACGCACAGGATTCGTCTTTCAGTCACATGTTAAAGCTCCCGGACCGGTTTGAAACCTTTAAAGAGGGGGTACTATACTTAGCACCAGTCTATATCACACTACAATGATGACAAACCTTCTGTTGGTCTGTAAATGCAGTAAATTAGAATAACTGCCTTGTATAAAATGTCTCTCTCAAAATGGCTGTAGTGAATGTCTTGAAATAGGCCTCTGTCTCTTTAAGAACCCCTTAACTCCCGCCTGAACTGAGCACGTTTTCTCCAGTTTGGCTTTACCTCAGTCCAAAAGCTTCTGGAAAAAGGTGAGAAAATAGCGATAAAACTGAGACAAAAACAATGATGAAGATGTGACGAAAAAGTGAGAAAACGTTGACAAAAAACAGACAAAAAAAGGACAGAAACTGACGAAAAATTGACGAAAAATGATGAAAAAATGATGAAAAAATGATGAAAAAGTGCCAAAAATGTCACAAAAAATGGACAAAAAATGACATTTTTTTTTTACAAAAAATGACTAAAAATGTACAAAAAAAATTACAAAAAATGATGAAAAAGTGGCAAAAATTTAGAGTTTAGCTTCCAGATCTCAGACGGGTTAAAAGAGCAGTTAAAGAGGGGGTGTTCTGCTTTTTTCAGTCCCATAGCACCAGTCTATATCTCACTACAATGATGACAAACCTTCTGTTGGTCTGTAAATGCAGTAAATTAGAATAACTGCCTTGTATAAAATGTCTCTCTCAAAATGGCAAAAATGTGACAAAAAAATAACAAAAAAAGGACAAGAAAATAACAAAAATGTGACAAAAATGTGACAAAAATGTGACAAAAAAAAGACAAAAAATGACAAAAAAATGACAAAAAAGTGACAAAAAAATGACGAAAAATGACAAAAAAATGACAAAAAAGTGACCAAAAAATGACGAAAAATGACAAAAAAAGGACAAAAAAGTGACAAAAAAATGACGAAAAACAACAAAAAAGTGACAAAAAAATAACAAAAAAGTGACAAAAAAATGACAAAAAAATAACAAAAAAGTGACAAAAAAATGACAAAAATGTGACAAAAAATGACAAAAAAATGACAAAAAATGACAAAAAAGTGACAAAAAAGTGACAAAAATGTGACAAAAAATGACAAAAAAATGACAAAAAATGACAAAAAATGACAAAAAAGTGACAAAAAAGTGACAAAAATGTGACAAAAAAAAGACAAAAAATGACAAAAAAATGACAAAAAAGTGACAAAAAAATGACGAAAAATGACAAAAAAATGACAAAAAAGTGACCAAAAAATGACGAAAAATGACAAAAAAAGGACAAAAAAGTGACAAAAAAATGACGAAAAACAACAAAAAAGTGACAAAAAAATAACAAAAAAGTGACAAAAAAATGACAAAAAAATAACAAAAAAGTGACAAAAAAATGACAAAAAAATGACAAAAATGTGACAAAAAATGACAAAAAAATGACAAAAAATGACAAAAAAGTGACAAAAAAGTGACAAAAATGTGACAAAAAATGACAAAAAAATGACAAAAATGTGACAAAAAATGACAAAAAAATGACAAAAAATGACAAAAAAATGACAAAAAAGTGACAAAAAAATGACAAAAAAATGACCAAAAAATGACAAAAATGTGACAAAAAATGACAAAAAAATGACAAAAAATGACAAAAAAAATGACAAAAAAGTGACCAAATCGGCCTCTGTCTCTTTAAGAACCTCTGAGCCTTTAGACACGCCCCCTCCACACGCTGTCTGTGGCATCAGTGGGGAGGGGGTTCTGCTGAGGAGCAGTGGTTGGTTACTCGGCTCGGAGGCGTCTCCAGGAGGTGGGGGCGTTCCTAGGAGGACTCAGGCAAACCTATCCCTAAAATGGCCGCCATCAGAGTTTTTACAGATTACTCAGAAATACGTGAATGTGCCAAGGCAACACTTCAGCCATGTTTTTAATGAGGGAGTGACAGAATAACATGATGGAAAGCTGGAAAAAGTCCATTTTGTATAATAGTCTATGCAAATGAGGAGGGCGGAGTCAGAACATGTGACATAAAGATCAAAGAGATGATTTGTGGGAAATGTAAACGTGCAATACTGGCTTTGTGTGCAATGTCAGGAGCGAGAGAAACGCAGGGAGAATGAGGGAAGATTAACTGGGAAGAAATACGGCAAATATTTGGAGAAAATGGGGAAAACGATTGAAAAAAAACTAGATGAAAACGAGGATGAAAGCGCAAAAGAAAACATAAAAAAGTGACAAACGTGATTAAAAAAACAACAACAAAGCAAGTGAAAAAGTGGCACAAAAAATGCAACAAAAAGACACAAAAGAGCAACAAAAAAGTGATATAAAAGCGATGGAAAAAGTGGGAAAAATAACAAAAATAGACAAAAAATAACAATAAAAAAATATGAAAACAACACGGCAACAATGCACGGAAAAAGATCCAGTTAGATCAGTTTTGTTGGTCCGGCCGTTCCACTTCCCTGTCAAGAAACGTTTGGATTTGGGTAAAGCCGAACTGGAGAAAATGCACTCGGTTAAGGTGGGAGTTAAGAGGTTAAAAAACAGGGAAAACATTTGGGAACAATAGAACATAGGCATTTTTCAAATGGGGGAAAAGGTGGAAAAATAGAGAAAATTCAGGATAAAATAAGGAAACATTGGGGAAAACTATTGAAAAATGCACAAAAATCCAGAAAAAATAAAAAGGGAACAAACTGAGAAAAACATTTGGGAACAATAGATAAGGCACAGGGATATAACAAAATGGGGGAAAAATGAAAGGGAAAAAAATAAGGCAAATATTGGGTAAAATGGGGTCATTATTTTTTAGCTACAAAAAGCACGTTCAGCACATTCTGATGTTTCGCTGCTGTTAAAGGTACAGATGACGAACTCTTCTGGATTCCAGACGGAGAGAAGGAAACAAAGGCAGGAAGAGAGAGGGAGGGAGAGGGGGAGAGACAGAGGGAGGGGGGAGAGACAGCTCTATAGCTGAACTCGGTTTGCTCGGACATGAAAAACAAGCACATTTGGAAGCTAAGAACCTCCAGAGTTCAGCCGCTGAGGAGGTTTAAAGGCTTCATGGTCACAGCGGCTCCAGGATCAGTTATTTATTTAGTGTTTATTCTGGAGAGAAAAGAAAAACTGACAGAAACTCTACAAACATCTGATCCTGGAGCCGAAAGGTCAAATAAGCAATAACACGTATGAATGAAATGCAGAGTCTCTTCTATAGTTTAACCTCTGACCCCCCGCCTGAACCAAATCTTCTCTTTGGCTGCCGTTATATAGGCCTGTGAAGCGCCTCATTTAAAGGAACCCACAAAACGGATATTTTTCCTTGTGTTGTTGCTGTGTTGAGTCACCTTTTGTATGTTTTTTCCTTTCTTTTTTTTTCCATTTTTGTTGAATTTTTGTCACTTTTTTGTCACTTTTTTTATTTTTTTTGGTCATTTTTTTGTTGAATTTTTGTCACATTTTTGTTGAATTTTTGTCATTTTTTTGTCACATTTTTTGTCACATTTTTGATGATTTTTTGTCATTTTTTGTCACATTTTTGTCATTTTTTTTGTTGATTTTTTGTCATTTTTTTGTTGAATTTTTGTCACATTTTGTTGATTTTTTGTCACATTTTTTGTCACATTTTTTGTCACATTTTTAGTTGATTTTTTGTCATTTTTTGTCATTTTTTTGTTGAATTTTTGTCACATTTTTGTCTTTTTTTTGTTGAATTTTTGTCATTTTTTTTGCTGATTTTTTGTCATTTTTTTGTAGAATTTTTGTTGAATTTTTGTCTCTCTTTTGTTGCGTTTACATCCTTGTTTTCTTCTCATTTTTTGTGTCTGTTTTGGTCCTTTTTTTCCTAGGAAGCTTTTGGATTTGGGTAAAGCCAAACTGGAGAAAATGGGATCTGTTCAGGTGGGAGTTAAGAGGTTAAAGCTGCATTATGGAACGTTAGTAACACTATATAACAACTACACCGTATTTTTCCTTAATTAATGATGATTTAACAAGTCAACAGTTCATGAGTTCAGGCTAAATAAGGTGCAGTTCTTATAAAGTGTTAGCAAAGTTCCATAATGCTGCTTTAAACTGTAAGAGACTCTACAGACCTGAGCTTTAAAGTGTAAGAGACTCTACAGACCTGAGCTTTAAAGTGTAAGAGACTCTACAGACCTGAGCTTTAAACTGACATACAGTAAATATTTCAATGATCTGTGAGAT
Source organism: Gobius niger (assembly GCF_951799975.1). NCBI lineage: Eukaryota > Metazoa > Chordata > Actinopteri > Gobiiformes > Gobiidae > Gobius > Gobius niger. The sequence goes on along the minus strand of NC_136872.1, from coordinate 26,196,652 downwards.
GTTCCTGCCCTGTTCCTCACACCCTCATGGTAAAGGTCTGCTCAGTCCAGACTCTCTCTGCAGCTTCAGACAAAAAATCAACAATAAAATGACAAAAATTCAACAAAAGAATAAAAAAAAAAGTGCGACACAATGTGGAAAAATGTAGGTAAAAATGGGGGGGAATCAACCCCTTAACTCTCACCTGAACCGAGCACATTTTCTCCAGCTTTACCCCAATCAAAAGCTTCTGGAAAAAAGGTGAGAAAATAGCAACAAAACTGAGATGAAAACAATGATGGAAATGTGACAAAAAAGTGACGAAAAATTGATGAAAAAATTGCTGAAAAATTGACGAGAAAATGACAAAAATGTGACAAAAATGAGAAAAAAAATTGACAAAAAATTTATAAAAAACTGATAAAAAATGGAGGAAAAAATGACAAAAAAAATGATAAAAAATGGAGGAAAAAATTACAAAAATGTGACAAATATTGATGAATAAATGACAAAAATGTGATAAAAAAGTGACAAAAAATGACAAAAAATCACAAAAAAATGATAAAAAATTGATAAAAAATGAACGAAAAAATGACAAAAATGTGACAAAAATGTGATAAAAAAATTGACCAAAAAAATGATCGAAATGTGACAAAAAATGACAAAAAAGTAACAAAAATGAGTTGAATACCGTACAAAAAAATGATGGAAAAAAATGTGATGACGTGAGAAAAAGATCCTCTCTGTTGAGGCGGGAGTTAAGAGGTTAAACACTGACTCCCTGGTTACATCACAAACATCTCTGGGCCGTGTTTTTACTGTTTTCTCTTGAGCAAAGATTACGAGTTCATCAAAAAGCCACTGTTTTTCTTTTACATCCTGTAGAGATGTTGTTACATGTTGTAGTCCTGCATCATCCACTTCAGTATTCAAAATGGCCGCCATAGCAACAAAAGTCACATGACTGTAAAGCACAGGCCAGAGTAACGGCTCATTTGAAAGCTCAGACCTGCAAAACAGATTCTTTTTTATTGCGTTTTCATCCTTGTATTTGTCGCTATTTTTACGCTTTTTTCTCAAGAAGCTTTTAGATTTGGGTAAAGCCGAACTGGAGGAAGAGAGCCGGGTTCAGGCGGAGGTTAAATAAAGGTCTGAGCGTGTGACCAGTGTCTGAACTTTGACCCCAGTGATGAATCTGAAGTTTACACTGTGTTTACCGTGTTGTTCCACAGCGACGTCAGAAACACTGGAGTTCACTGGGAAAACACTTACAAACACAAAAAAATGACAAAAGTGGACAAAAAAAGGGAGAAAAATTTGACGTATAATGAATTTTTGTCGCATTTTTGTTGAATTTTTGTTGAATTTGTTTTGAATTTTTGTTGAATTTTTGTCACATTTTTGTCACATTTTTGTTGCATTTTTGTCACATTTTTGTCACATTTTTGTTGAATTTTTGTCACATTTTTGTCACATTTTTGTCACATTTTTGTTGCATTTTTGTCACATTTTTGTTGCATTTTTGTCACATTTTTGTCACATTTTTGTCACATTTTTGTTGCATTTTTGTCACATTTTTGTCACATTTTTGTTGAATTTTTGTCACATTTTTGTTGAATTTTTGTTGAATTTTTGTCGCATTTTTGTCGCATTTTTGTCACATTTTTGTTGAATTTTTGTCACATTTTTGTCACATTTTTGTTGATTTTTTTGTTGATTTTTTTGTTGAATTTTTGTCGCATTTTTGTCACAATTTTGTTGATTTTTTTGTTGATTTTTTTGTTGAATTTTTGTCGCATTTTTGTCACATTTTTGTTGCATTTTTGTTGCATTTTTGTTGAATTTTTGTCACATTTTTGTCACATTTTTGTTGCATTTTTGTTGATTTTTTTGTTGATTTTTTTGTTTAATTTTTGTTGAATCAGACTCTCTCTCTCTGTAGCTTCAGTCCAGACTTTCAAAAAAGTGAGAAAAATTTGACAAAAAAATTGACGAAAAAAATCGAAAAAGTGATGAAAAAAATCCGATAATGTGAGGATGAAGATCAATGTAGTTTTGTAGGCCTTAGCTTTCAAATGAGGCGTTACACTGGCCTACAGGATTTGGGTAAAGCTGAACTGGAGAGTTAAGAGGTGAATATAAAGACTTTTTGTTTGCTGAAACATTTGAAAGTGTTTGAGGTGTTTGTGACGTCATGTGACCGGAGACGTTTCCTCCTGGATCACCTCTGCGCTCGTCCTTCTTCTTTACTGAACTTTCCTCTAAACTGAACTGATTCAAAACGCCGACACGAGACACGACCGAGGCCGACGACACTTCATGGCTTTTGTTCCACAGTTTCCCGTCTCTCACCCTGTCCTCTGATTGGCTGTTGCAGGTGGCGAGGGGGCGGGGCAGCATGGCGGCGTCCTCGGTGAAGGTGGCGGTGAGGGTGCGTCCGTTCAACGCCCGGGAACTGGCACGAAACGCCAAGTGTGTCATCCAGATGCAAGGCAACTCCACCTGTGAGTAACAGTTAGCTCCGCGCTAACGCCTCCATTACAGACAATGGGCCAGGCTAACGCTAACGGCGATCTCCATACGCCAGGAGCAGCATTCTCCTCCCATTCTCACTCACACTCTGATAATACAACCATGTGACACGCCTATTTTAACCTTTAACCCCCCCTGAACCGAGCACCACGCTTCAGGTGAAGGCGGGGCTTAAGAGGTTTTGATTCTTTAAGTCTCTGTGGGTAAAGTGACTGTAAAATAAATCAGAACTTTAGGAAAATCAGGTGTTTGAGCAAATCAAATCCTGGAGGAGGGAGTGCTCAGCGTCGTCCTGTGTGTGGAAGGATCTAGGTCAGGGGGAGGCGACGTCAGGCCCGGGGGCCAAATCCGGCCCTCCAGCACAGAACCTCTGGCCCCCAAGAGGATTTTGAGCAATATTAATATGCAAATAAGAGATCACCTGTTAAAGTGCTCTCAAAATGTGAGAAATAGTGTCAATGTTTTTCAAATGTCAGAACATGGTCAGATATGATGATAAGCCCTTTTGGTGTTAATTTCAACACTCTTGTGGTGTGTGTGTATATATATATATATATATATATATGTATATAGGTCCAGCATGTGTACTCAAAAGCTGGAGTAGAAGAACTCCTTTTTTTGTTGTAGAACATAAGCCCCATTTTGGGAGTCAGAATAAACGCCCTGGGGGTAAAACTTCTAAGCATTTTTCTGCATATTCTACACCCTTTTTAGAGTCAAATTTAATAAAAGGGGTTTATTCCGTAAATGAGGTTTTCCATCCAAAAATGCACAAACATCTTTTCATTTTCACCTTTGCTCTGCCCGATCCCGTCAGAGGCTCCGGAAGGGCCTGGTCGGTGCTTGAGTGGGAGACCGTTTGGTAACACCAGGAGCCTGGGGAATGTAGCGAATGTAGTGAGTGAGTGGTTGGTGGTCAGAGGGGCCGATGGCGCAGACTGGTTGCCTCGCTTCCGTCAGTCTACCCCAGGGCAGCTGTGGCTACAATAGTATCTTACCACCACCGGGTATGGAGTGAATGAATAGTGCAATGTGAAGCGTCTTTGAGAGTCCAGAAAAGCGCTGTATAAAACCGATGCATTATTAATATTATAAAACTTTACATGAAAAATGTCACTTTTTAAAAGTTTACATCATATTCTGTGTGAAAAGATATTTACCTATAATGTGTTAAGCAACGTCATCAGATCAACATTAACATCAAAACCTTTTGGCGATATTTGTTCTTATAACAACGGGCTGATTAGGATCAACATATTCTCTGGTTTTCAGTGTTTACTTTCACTTTGCACAGTTTCATAATATCCATATCGTAAAGAATATTGAAAATGGCACCTGCAGATCTCGGCCTAACAATAAAAGGCATTTTAAAAGGGGAGAAATGACCGGCATAAAACTTTTATTCAGTATTTTCCATCTGTAACTGCACAGAAACACTCACTGTGTCTGTTAGAGTGAATGTTCTCAGGTTGTTTTGATCATAATGTCGGTCTGAAAGGGAAATCTACGGCGTGTTCAACAAAAACTGGTGGAAAATACAATGTTTTCCACGATATATGACAGATGACAGTGTTATTTGGTCCTAAAACAGTTCTTTACTTTAGTCGACAGTGTTGAGGTTCTCCCTTCACGACGCACACTTCCCTGATCTAGTTTATGATGCAACTCTCAGGACTACAATCCCAGCATGCTCTCTGCCTCTGCCTCTGTTATTATTAGCCTGTGGTTATTCTGGTCCCAAACACGGCTCTCTGAGGTCGCTCTTTACTACGACTCGAGTCCTGCTTCAGCTCCTGCTTCATCCAGGTCCAAGAGTCAGAGTAAAGCTTCACTCAGGATTCTTCTAAACCAGGGGCCCAAACTTTGTGCCTGTGGGTCAATAATAAGTGACTTTATTTTAGTTTTCTCTAGTCTATACATTTGCATTTGAGCCTATCTGTGTAAATAACACATTAAAACAAATGTTAATTATGGCAAAAGCCTAGTTTTAGTAGAACAAAATCAACTATTGTATGAGCCTTGTTTCACCCCTTAACTCCCACCTGAAGCACATTTTCTCCAGTTTGGCTTTACCCCAGTCCAAAAGCTTCTGGAAAAAAGGTGAGAAAATGGCAACAAAACTGAGACGAAAACAATGATGGAAATGTGAGAAAAAAGTGAGAAAACTTTGACGAAAAAGTGACAAAAAATGTATGAAAAAGTGGCAAAAATGTCACAAGAAATTGACGAAAAATGGATGAAAAAATGACAAAAAAATGACAAAAATTTGATTAAAAATTGATGAAAAAAATGAAAATAATTAACAAAAAATCGATTAAAAAAATGATAAAATATTGATGAAAAAATGACAAAAATGTGACAAAATTACAAAAAAAAAATCACAAAAATGAGAAAAAAATTGATAAAAAATGGACGAAAAAATGACAAAAATGTGACAAAAAATTACAAAAAAAATCACAAAAATGAGAAAAAAATGTCAAAAAATTGATAAAAAACTGATAAAAAATGGAGGAAAAACGGACAAAAAATTGATAAAAAATGGCTAAAATGTGACAAATATTGATGAAAAAATGACAAAAAATTTATTAAAAAAATGATAAAAATGGACGAAAAAATGACAAAAATGTGACAAAAAATTACAAAAAAAAATCACAAAAATGAGAAAAAAATTACAAAAAATTGATACAAAATTGATAAAAAATTGACAAAAAAAATGACAAAAAAGTGACAAAAAATGACAAAAATTCACAAAAAAATGACAAAAATGTGACAAAAATGTGACAAAAAAGTTACAAAACTGAGTTGAAAACCCAACAAAAAAATGATGGAAAAAAAATGTGATGACGTGAGGAAAAAGATCCTCTCGGTTCAGGCGGGAGTTAAGAGGTTAACGTCTGTATCTGCAGTGACTTTATCTCATTGATTTGCTGACTCAAAGAAAACACCACACTAGATCATTTTGAAAGTGTCGGTTCAGGAAACATTATTTTAAAAGTCCATTTTTAACATGTGTCAACGACATTTGCAATAAAAGTTTGGAAAATTTGAAAGTTGATGCTACAACGCTCTGATAAACAACAGTGTTTCCTTAACTGTGCGAAAGGAGTGAAACAGCGCCCCCAATCTGACGCTGGTGGCCAAAAGGTGTACTGCATCCATATTTACCGTTAAGAATGAGTGGGAGAGAGTTGGTATTAACCTCTTAACTCCCGCCTGAACATGTTTTCTCCTGTTCTCCAGGTTCTACAAATCTAAAAGCTTCTTCAAAACAGTGATAAAAAGAAAAAAAGAAAATGAGGATGTAAACACAGCAAGCAAGCGCTAAAAAGTGACCCAAAAAAAATCGGCAAAAATGACAAAAACTCGATAAAAAGGTGACAAAAGAGCAGCAAAAAAAGACAAAATCCAGCAGAAAAAAAGACAAAAATCCAGCAGAAAAAAAGACCAAAAAACAGCAAAAACAAATGACAAAAATGCAGCAAAAAAGTGACAAAAATCCAGCAGAAAAGTGACAAAAATCCAGCAGAAAAGTGACAAAAATCCAGCAAAAAAAGACAAAAATCCAACAGAAAAGTGACAAAAATCCAGCATAAAAAGACAAAAATCCAGCAGAAAAAAGACAAAAATCCAGCAGAAAAAAAGACAAAAATCCAGCAGAAAAAAAGACAAAAATCCAGCAGAAAAAAAGACCAAAAAACAGCAAAAACAAATGACAAAAATCCAGCAGAAAAGTGAAAAAAAATCCAGTAGGAAAAAAGACAAAAATCCAGCAAAAAAGTGACAAAAATCCAGCAGAAAAGTGACAAAAATTCAGCAGAAAAGTGACAAAAATCCAGCAGAAAAGTGACAAAAATCCAGCAAAAAATGACAAAAATCCAGCAGAAAAGTGAAAAAAAATCCAGTAGGAAAAAAGACAAAAATCCAGCAAAAAAGTGACAAAAATCCAGCAGAAAAGTGACAAAAATTCAGCAGAAAAGTGACAAAAATCCAGCAGAAAAGTGACAAAAATCCAGCAAAAAAGTGACAAAAATCCAGCAGAAAAGTGACAAAAATCCAGCAGAAAAGTGACAAAAATCCAGCAAAAAAAATTACAAAAATCCAGTAAAAAAGTGACAAAAATCCAGCAAAAAGTGACAAAAATCCAGCAAAAAAGTGACAAAAATCCAGCAGAAAAGTGACAAAAATCCAGCAGAAAAGTGACAAAAATCCAGTAAAAAAGTGACAAAAATCCAGCAAAAAAGCCAAAAATCCAGCAAAAAAAAGACATGGGAGAGTGCGACCGCTGTGCAGAGCCTCCTCCAGCACCTCCCAAAGACTCTCACTGGAACCTCCGACCGCTCGTGTGTTTCTGTGGTCCGTGGTTTCAAAGCTCACGCCTCACATTCCTGAACGCCGCCGGCTCTGTCATTACCGTCGGTAAGAACGGGCCGGTTGCCGCGGTGACGGGCACGTGATCACTGAGGCATGCTGGGATTGTAGTCCGACGGTTTCAGGAAAGTCAGTCCGGTGCGAACGTTATGACTGTGAGACATTCTGACGTTTTCACATACCTGGAACAGCTAAACAACATTCTCCCAGCATGCCTCAGTGATGCCTCAGTGATGCCTCAGTGGTGCCTCAGTGATGCCTCAGTGGTCATGTGACTCTCCCATTTCAACACGGGGTATTTTAGGAGCTCTGTGTGTGTGTGTGTGTGTGTGTGTGTGTGTGTGTGTGTGTGTGTGTGTGTGTGTGTGTGTGTGTGTGTGTGTGTGTGTGTGTGTGTGTGTGTGTGTGTGTTGTGTGTGTGTGTGTGTGTGTGTGTGTGGCGTTAATGAGGCAATAGTTCAGCCTGGTTTTGAAGTTTTATCTGGATTATTTGACACTTGCTGGCCTCATTTTGACTCTGCAGGTTGTTTTTATTTGTCTTTCTTTAACCTCTTAACTCCCGCCTGAACATGTTTGCTACTGTTCTCCAGGTTCTCCACAGCGATAAAAAAGAAAAAAAGAAAAAGAGGATGTAAACACAACAAAAAAGCGCTAAAAAGTGACCCAAAAAAGCAACAAAAACTCTACAAAAAGGTGACAAAAGAGCAGCAAAAAACTGACAAAAATCTAGCAAAAAATGACTAAAATCCAGCAAAAAAATGACAAAAATCCAGCAAAAAAAATGACTAAAATCCAGCAAAAAAATGACAAAAATCCAGCAAAAACGACAAAAAAAAAATTAGCAAAAAAAATGCCAAAAATTCAACAAAAAATACATTTTTTGTCTTTTTTGTTGAAAAAAATCCAGCAAAAAAATGACAAAAACTCTCGCCAGGAGTTCTTTCTGGGATCATGGAGTGAATGTACAATGTGAAAGGCACTTTATAAAATCTTCATCTTCAAAGGCAAAAGAACGTATATCAGGTGAAAAGGGAAACAGTTTGGATGTAGAGACACTTCTGTCCATCACTGACATAAAAACATGGACTGAAAAATCATTTCATGTTTTCATATGAGACTGAATTTCAACCAACCTTTTTGCGACATAAAGGTTTTTGTGACGTATTAGTCCCAGAGATGAAAGTGTTTCTTGAATTTCTGGAATCAGATCTGTAAAAAAAAAACTCAAAAGAACAATTAAAAAAGGATCCGTTCAGATCAGTTTTGTAGGTCTTAGCTTTCAAATGAGCCGTTTCAGCAGAGGCAGAGTGTCAGGGGCTGAAGATGTTTGTGTGAAGACAGTTCCATCATGAACTCTCAGACTCTGGTTTATTTGAATCACGCGTTTCCAAACAAAGGCTTCATTCTCGTCTTTTAAACGAGTTTCTCTCCTGGACAATGAGGGACCTTCGTCTCATGACCCGGACGATCGAGTTCACGGACAGATCACATTCCACTGGTGTTTGGTCTGAATGTTGATGAAGCGTGTCGATGAAGTCAGATTTTTGTCAAATTTTTGTAATTTTTTATTTAAAAAAAATCATATTTTTGTCATTTTTTCGTCATTTTTTTGTCAATTTTTTGTGATTTTTTTGAACCGTTTTTGTCAAATTTATGTAATTTTTTTCGTCAATTTTTATCACATTTTTATCACATTTTTTTTCATATTTTTGTTATTTTTTTGTCCCTTTTTTTCATATTTTTGTAATTTTTTTTGTCACATTTTCGTAATTTTTTCATCAAATTTTTTATCACATTTTTGTCACATTTTGGTCATTTTTTTTGTCTATTTTCTATCACATTTTTTTCATATTTTTGTAATTTTTTTGGCACATTTTGTCATTTTTTTCGACATTTTTGTGACATTTTTGATACTTTTTCAAACAAAGGCTTCATTCTCGTCTTTTAAATGAGTTTTCTCTCCCGGACAATGAATGACCTTCATCTCATGACCCGGACGATCGAGATCGAGAGTGTGTTGATGAAGTCATTTTTTTGTCAAATTCTTGTAATTTTTTTGTCAAATTTTTATCACATTTTTTTCAAATTCTTGTAATTTTTTTGTCAAATTTTTATCACATTTTTTCATATTTTTGTAATTTTTTTGTCAATGTTTTATTACTTTTTTGTCTTTTTTTTTGTAAATTTTTTTTTTTTTAAATAGTCAAATTTTTATCACATTTTTTTCATAACGTATATATAACATATAACATATATTCATAACGTGTTGTTTGTTCACAGGCATCTCCAACCCCAAACAAACCAAAGATGGAGCCAAGACGTTCACCTTCGATTATTCCTACTGGTCCCACACCTCGGTGAGTCTTCATAAACGCTGACCTCGGACACGCCCCCGGACACGCCCCCCCGGACACGCCCCCGGAGACGCCGCGGTCACATGGTCGCGGTTAAACTGACGGTTGTTTATCGTTTTCAGGAGGACGACCCGAGCTTCGCGTCCCAGAGGAAAGTTTACAGAGACATCGGGGAAGAGATGCTGCAGCACGCCTTCGAAGGTAAACCCCCGGGGGCGTGGCTTAGTGTCGTTACAGGAGCGAGGGGGCGTGGCCTAGTGCCGTTACAGGAGAGAGGGGGCGTGGCTTAGTGTCGTTACCGGAGCGACGGGATGATCCTCATGTCCACGTGTTTCCCAGGTTATAACGTGTGCATCTTCGCGTACGGCCAGACGGGGGCAGGAAAGAGCTACACCATGATGGGCCGACAGGAAGTGGAGCAGGAGGGCATCATCCCACAGGTGACTCAGGCTTTACTCCAATCTGAGAACTGTTGATGAAGTTCTCGAGCGTCGCAGTGACTGACTCTTGTGTTCGCAGCTTTGTGAAGAGCTGTTCCAGAAAACGGGGGAAAACCAGGACCCGGATCTGCAGTTTTCTGTGGAGGTACGAGTCCAGCTCAGGGACCGGCCCCGAGTTTAACCTCTGAACTCCCGCCTGAACCCAGAGGAGCTTCTTCCTCACGATTTTTTTTCCATCAGTTTTTTTGTTGGGTAGTCAACTCATTTTTGTAACTTTTTAATCAATTTTTTGTCATTTTTTTTGTCATTTTTTTGCCTTTTTTTGTCAATTTTTTGTCAAATTTTTGTCAATTTTTTGTCAATTTTTTGTCATTTTTTAGTTTTTTTTTGTCTTTTTTTGTCAAATTTTCGTCAAATTTTCGTCAATTTTTTGTCAATTTTTTGTCATTTTTTCATAATTTTTTTGTCATTTTTTCCTCATTTTTTCGTCTTTTTTTTCCATATTTTTTTCATTTTTTGTCCATTTTTTGTCAAATTTGTATACAATTTTTTTTCATATTTTTATCAATTTTTTTAACATATTTTTGTCATTTTTCGTCAATTTCTTGTGACATTTTTGTGACATTTTTGCCACTTTTTCATACATTTTTCTTCACTTTTTTTGTCACATTTCCATCATTGTTTTCGTCTCAGTTTTGTTGCTATTTTCACAGCTTTTTCCCAGAAGCTTTTGGATTGGGGTAAAGCCAAACTGGAGAAAATGTGCTCGGTTCAGGTGGGAGTGAAGGGGTGAATGACCTCCCTCTGACCTCCCTCTGACCTCCCTCAGACCTCCCTCAGACCTCCCTCTGACCTCCCTCAGACCTCCCTCTGACCTCCCTCTGACCTCCCTCTGACCTCACTCTGACCTCCCTCTGACCTCCCTCAGACCTCCCTCAGACCTCCCTCTGACCTCCCTCTGACCTCCCTCTGACCTCCCTCTGACCTCCCTCTGACCTCCCTCTGACCTCCCTCTGACCTCACTCTGACCTCCCTCTGACCTCCCTCTGACCTCCCTCTGACCTCCCTCTGACCTCCCTCTGACCTCCCTCTGACCTCCCTCTGACCTCCCTCTGACCTCCCTCTGACCTCCCTCTGACCCCCGTGTCTCCCCACAGGTGTCCTACATGGAGATCTACTGCGAGCGCGTGAGGGACCTCCTGAACCCCATGTCCCAGGGCACTCTGCGGGTCCGGGAGCACCCCATCCTCGGGCCGTACGTCCAGGACCTGTCCAAGCTGGCGGTGACCGACTTCAGCGACATCCACGACCTGATGGACGCCGGCAACAAGGCCAGGTCTGAGCCCGGACACCTGTACCCAACGCGGAGGAGGGGGAGGGGCTACTGGGAGAGCTAGAAACGAGTGAACAGCGTGATTATTATGAGAGAAGCCAGACATTCGGGTAGAAAATGTCCTGAAGAAAGAATGAGATGTTACTAAATGTCCAGTCGTTTCACTGAAATCTGAAAAAGGTTTGCAGCTTGTGTGGCCTTCCAGGCGTTTGGACACAAGGTGACACAAGGGGGCGCAATTCCAACCTTCTCAGTGTAAACGTGAGCTGACTTTCTTCAGAGTGAGACTTTAGGTCAGACACCATGAGTGACAGTAACATGAGGCTAAACACAGTGAGCTCTTTGTTTGCAGTAAAAACGCTGAGGCCTCATTGCTCTTCAGTCACAGACTGAGAAGTGAAGAAGGAAGTCATGGAGCTTGTATTTATTCTCATTCCAAAAAAACCCAAACAAACCCGGGTCATGTGTATCTGCTGTAAAGTCATGTTTGTCCCAGTTCCTCTGAGTCGTGGTGCAGCAGGACTGATGTGGACAGATGTTACAGAAGAAGCTCATGAGGTTCATTTCTTCAACAGTTACTATAGTAACTATTTTCTCCAAAGTAAAAGTAGATTTACCACAGTCCTGTCCACATCTGTCACGGTCCACATCTGTCACGGTCCACATCTGTCATGGTCCACATCTGTCACGGTCCACCACGACCCACCATGACCCACCATGACTCAGAGGAACTGGGACAAACATGACTTTACAGCAGATACAAATGACCTGGGTTTGTTTGGGTTTTCTTTTTTAGAATGAGAGTAAATTAAAAAATAAATACATTTTTGATTAGATACAGGATTTTCTTTATGTAATTGTAATAATAATTTTCCATACATTACTTTTTTTCTACATATTTGAGTTTCAGAATATGATATGACTCTTACCTGCAGCAGAGTCTGAAGTTCTGTCTAAAGCAGAAGCTCCATGACTTCCTTCTTCCCTTCTCAGTCTGTGACTGAAGAGCAATACGAGCGATCGCTGTTATTGTTTACTTCCGCAATTTTCGCCGGATGTTTGGTCGGCAGCTGATGCATCCAGGCCTCTATCTCGGTTTTATAAAATGATAGATCTTTTACAGCGCAAAAGAGAAGCAATGCCCTGTTTATGGACATTGTTTTTGCTGATTATAGGATTTTAATAAAATGTTTATCAAATATGAAAATGTAAAATGCCGACCGACCACGGCCAACGGATGTGACGACATCGCGATCGCTCGTATGAGGCCTCAGCCTTTTTACTGCAAACAAAGAGCTCACTGTGTTTAGCCTCATGTTACTGTCACTCATGTCTGACCTAAAGTCTCACTCTGAAGAAAGTCAGTTCACATTTACACTGAGAAGGTTGGAAGGCGCCCCCTGGTGTCACCTGCATCCAAATGCCCGGAACGTAACAGTGAGTCAAAATGACCCGCGAAGGCGACACAAGAAGCCAGACCTCAGGGTAGAAAATGTCCTGAAAAAAGAATGAGATGTTACTAAATATCCAGTAGTTTCACTGAAATCTGAAAAAGGTTTGCAGCTTTAAGAAGTTTGAAAGTGTAGTTTCCTTTGGCGCCAGCAGAGGGCGTGAGCCTCAGACTGACCCGGCCTGTGTTTCAGGACGGTCGCCGCCACCAACATGAACGAGACGTCGTCCCGCTCCCACGCCGTCTTCACCATCGTCTTCACGCAGAAGCGCAGGGACCAGCTCAGCGGCCTGGACACGGAGAAGGTACGACGTTCTCCTGACGCCTGGAGAACATCTCCATCTTCATTAATGTCGCTGTTTCCAGGTGAGCAAGATCAGTCTGGTGGACCTGGCTGGGAGCGAGCGAGCCGATTCTTCAGGCGCCAAAGGAACTCGCCTCAAGGTCAGATCTGATGTTTGAAATGTGAGTGAGTTTAAAAACATGTTTGAACGTTTGTGGATGTTCAGGAAGGAGCCAACATCAACAAGTCCCTGACGACGCTCGGGAAGGTCATCTCCGCTCTGGCCGAGATGGTACTGGCTCACTTTGGCCTCTAGGGGGCGCTGCAGGTGGAACTGTTCTCTTTAGCACTATTTCTACTAAAGGTCTGAGCTATAACGCAGTTTGTGAAAGTCTGGACAAGTTTAGAAGAGATTGAATAGTTTGGAAGAGATTGGAAGAGATTGGAAGAGATTGAAAGAGATTGGAAGAGATTGAAAGAGGTTGTAAGAGATTGGAAGAGATTGAAAGAGATTGGAAGAGATTGAAAGAGATTGAAAGAGTTTGGAAGAGATTGAAAGAGATTGAAAGAGATTGGAAGAGATTAAAAGAGATTGGAAGAGATTGGAAGAGATTGAAAGAGATTGAAGGAGTTTAGAAGAGTTTGGAAGAGATTGGAAGAGATTGGAAGAGATTAAAAGAGATTGGAAGAGATTGGAAGAGATTGGAAGAGATTAAAAGAGATTGGAAAAGATTGGAAGAGATTGGAAAAGATTGAAAGAGGTTGGAAGAGATTGAAAGAGATTGAAAGAGGTTGGAAGAGATTGAAAGAGATTGGAAGAGATTGAAAGAGATTGGAAGAGATTGAAAGAGATTGAAAGAGATTGAAAGAGATTGGAAGAGATTGAAAGAGATTGGAAGAGATTGGAAGAGATTGGAAGAGATTGAAAGAGATTGGAAGAGATTGAAAGAGATTGGAAGAGATTGAAAGAGATTGAAAGAGATTGGAAGAGGTTGGAAGAGTTTGGAAGAGATTGGAAGAGATTGGAAGAGATTGGAAGAGATTGGAAGAGATTGAAAGAGATTGGAAGAGATTGTAAGAGTTTAGAAGAGATTGGAAGAGATTGTAAGAGATTGAAAGAGATTGGAAGAGATTGGAAGAGATTGGAAGAGATTGGAAGAGATTGGAAGAGATTGGAAGAGATTGGAAGAGATTGGAAGAGATTGGAAGAGATTGAAAGAGATTGTAAGAGTTTAGAAGAGATTGGAAGAGATTGTAAGAGATTGAAAGAGATTGGAAGAGATTGGAAGAGATTGGAAGAGATTGGAAGAGATTGGAAGAGATTGGAAGAGATTGGAAGAGATTGAAAGAGTTTGGAAGAGTTTGGAAGAGATTGAAAGAGATTGAAAGAGATTGGAAGAGATTGGAAGAGATTGAAGGAGATTGGAAGAGATTGGAAGAGATTGAAAGAGATTGAAAGAGTTTGGAAGAGTTTGGAAGAGATTGAAAGAGATTGAAAGAGATTGAAAGAGTTTGAAAGAGATTGAAAGAGATTGAAAAAGATTGGAAGAGATTGTAAGAGATTGAAAGAGATTGAAAGGGTTTGGAAGAGATTGGAAGAGTTTGAAAGAGTTTGGAAGAGATTGAAGGAGATTGGAAGAGTTTGAAGGAGATTGGAAGAGATTGAAAGAGATTGAAAGAGATTGGAAGAGTTTGGAAGAGATTGAAAGAGATTGGAAGAGTTTGGAAGAGATTGAAAGAGATTGAAAGAGATTGAAAGAGATTGAAGGAGATTGAAAGAGATTGAAAGAGATTGGAAGAGATTGAAAGAGATTGAAAGAGATTGAAAGAGATTGGAAGAGATTGAAAGAGATTGGAAGAGATTGGAAGAGATTGAAAGAGATTGAAAGAGATTGAAAGAGATTGAAAGAGATTGAAAGAGATTGAAAGAGATTGGAAGAGATTGGACGAGATTGGAAGAGATTGAAAGAGATTGAAAGAGTTTGGAAGAGATTGGAAGAGATTGAAAGAGATTGAAAGAGATTGAAAGAGATTGAAAGAGATTGAAAGAGATTGAAAGAGATTGAAAGAGATTTAAAGAGATTGAAAGAGATTGGAAGAGATTGGACGAGATTGGAAGAGATTGGAAGAGATTGGAAGAGATTGAAAGAGATTGAAAGAGTTTGGAAGAGATTGGAAGAGATTGAAAGAGATTGAAAGAGATTGAAAGAGATTGAAAGAGATTGAAAGAGATTGAAAGAGATTGGAAGAGATTGGACGAGATTGGAAGAGATTGGAAGAGTTTGGAAGAGATTGGAAGAGGTTGAAAGAGATTGAAAGAGGTTGGAAGAGATTGGAAGAGATTGGAAGAGATTGGAAGAGATTGGAAGAGTTTGAAAGAGATTGAAAGAGTTTGGAAGAGTTTGGAAGAGATTGGAAGTGATTGAAAGAGTTTGGAAGAGATTGGAAGAGATTGAGAGAGTTTGAAAGAGATTGGAAGAGATTGGAAGAGATTGGAGGAGATTGAAAGAGTTTGAAAGAGATTGAAAGAGATTGAAAGAGTTTGAAAGAGATTGAAAGAGTTTGAAAGAGATTGAAAGAGATTGAAAGAGATTGAAAGAGATTGAAAGAGTTTGAAAGAGATTGGAAGAGATTGAAAGAGTTTGGAAGAGTTTGGAAGAGTTTGAAAGAGATTGGAAGAGATTGGAAGAGATTGGAAGAGATTGAAAGAGATTAGAAGAGATTGGAAGAGATTGAAAGAGATTGGAAGAGATTGGAAGAGATTGAAAGAGATTGGAAGAGATTGAAAGAGATTGAAAGAGATTGGAAGAGATTGAAAGAGATTGAAAGAGATTGGAAGAGATTGAAAGAGTTTGGAAGAGTTTGAAAGAGATTGGAAGAGATTGGAAGAGATTGAAAGAGATTGAAAGAGATTGAAAGAGATTGGAAGAGATTGGAAGAGTTTGAAAGAGTTTGGAAGAGTTTGAAAGAGATTGGAAGAGATTGAAAGAGATTGGAAGAGATTGGAAGAGATTGGAAGAGATTGAAAGAGTTTGGAAGAGTTTGAAAGAGATTGGAAGAGATTGAAAGAGATTGGAAGAGATTGGAAGAGATTGGAAGAGTTTGAAAGAGATTGAAAGAGATTGGAAGAGTTTGGAAGAGTTGAACAATCTATCTAAAAATGGAATTTAAGTTTTGAAATACAAATATAATGCCTTAAATTTACATGAAAACACATATTTCCGTCTCTACAGCAGAAGTTTCACATCTTCTCCACATTATTATATTTTCACCTGCAGCGTCCGGCCTTTATTTTCTTTGTTTAAAAACGTTCCGTGTCTAAACTCGAGTCTGTTTTGCAGCAAAGCACCAAGAAGCGAAAGAGCGACTTCATCCCGTACAGAGACTCGGTGCTGACGTGGCTCCTGAAGGAGAACCTGGGTCAGTGCTCGCTCCTCCCCCAGCGCCTCCCCCAGCGCCTCCCCCAGCTCCTCCCCCAGCACCTCCTCTAGCGCCTCCCCCAGCGCCTCCCCCAGCGCCTCCCCCAGCTCCTCCCCCAGCTCCTCCTCCAGCTCCTCCCCCAGCTCCTCCTGCAGCGCCTCCCGCAGCTCCTCCCCCAGCTCCTCCTCTAGCTCCTCCCCCAGCTCCTCCCCCAGTGCCTCCCCCAGCGCCTCCCCCAGCGCCTCCTGCAGCGCCTCCCCCAGCTCCTCCCCCAGCGCCTCCCCCAGCGCCTCCTGCAGCGCCTCCCCCAGCGCCTCCCCCAGCGCCTCCCCCAGCTCCTCCCCCAGCGCCTCCCCCAGCGCCTCCCCCAGCTCCTCCCCCAGCTCCTCCCCCAGCTCCTCCTCCAGCGCCTCCTCCAGCTCCTCCTCCAGCTCCTCCCCCAGCTCCTCCCCAGCTCCTCCTCCAGCGCCTCCTCCAGCGCCTCCTGCAGCTCCTCCCCCAGCTCCTCCCCCAGCTCCTCCTCCAGCTCCTCCTCCAGCTCCTCCCCCAGCGCCTCCCCCAGCGCCTCCCCCAGCTCCTCCCCCAGCTCCTCCCCCAGCGCCTCCCCCAGCGCCTCCCCCAGCTCCTCCCCCAGCTCCTCCCCCAGCTCCTCCTCCAGCGCCTCCTCCAGCTCCTCCCCCAGCTCCTCCCCCAGCTCCTCCCCCAGCGCCTCCCCCAGCGCCTCCCCCAGCTCCTCCCCCAGCGCCTCCTCCAGCTCCTCCCCCAGCTCCTCCTCCAGCTCCTCCCCCAGCGCCTCCTCCAGCTCCTCCCCCAGCTCCTCCTCCAGCTCCTCCCCAGCTCCTCCCCCAGCTCCTCCTCCAGCTCCTCCTCCAGCTCCTCCCCCAGCGCCTCCTCCAGCTCCTCCCCCAGCTCCTCCTCCAGCTCCTCCTCCAGCGCCTCCTCCAGCTCCTCCCCCAGCTCCTCCTCCAGCTCCTCCCCCAGCTCCTCCTCCAGCGCCTCCCCCAGCGCCTCCCCCAGCTCCTCCCCCAGCTCCTCCCCCAGCTCCTCCTCCAGCGCCTCCTCCAGCGCCTCCCCCAGCGCCTCCCCCAGCTCCTCCCCCAGCGCCTCCCCCAGCTCCTCCTCCAGCGCCTCCCCCAGCGCCTCCCCAGCTCCTCCCCCAGCGCCTCCCCAGCTCCTCCCCCAGCTCCTCCTGCAGCGCCCCCTTGTGTTTAAAGCTGGTTATTCAGAGTGATTTCTGTTCCTCAGGAGGAAACTCTCGGACGGCCATGATCGCGGCTCTGAGTCCGGCCGACATCAACTACGAGGAGACGCTCAGCACGCTCAGGTCTGGACCCAGCGTTTACGTTTCCCTCAGGGAGAGGCGCTCTGTGGTAACCGTGGTAACCGTGGTAACCGTGGTAACTGTGGTAACCGTGTGCTCCTCAGATACGCCGACCGAGCGAAGCAGATCCGCTGTAACGCCATCATCAACGAAGACCCCAACGCCAAACTGATCCGAGAACTGAAGCACGAGGTGGAACGACTGAGGAGCCTCCTCTGCTCCCAGGGACTACAGGAGCTACTGCAGGAGCAAGGTACAAGTACTACTACTGTAGTACTGACCTCAGGGACTACAGGAACTACTGCAGGAGCAAGGTACAAGTACTACTACTGTAGTACTGACCTCAGGGACTACAGGAACTACTGCAGGAGCAAGGTACAAGTACTACTACTGTAGTACTGACCTCAGGGACTACAGGAACTACTGCAGGAGCAAGGTACAAGTACTACTACTGTAGTACTGACCTCAGGGACTACAGGAACTACTGCAGGAGCAAGGTACAAGTACTACTACTGCATTACTACTGCAGTACTGACCTCAGGGACTACAGGAGCTACTGCAGGAGCAAGGTACAAGTACTACAGTACTACTACTACTGCAGTACTACTGCAGTACTGACCTCAGGGACTACAGGAGCTACTGCAGGAGCAAGGTACAAGTACTACTACTGCATTACTACTGTAGTACTGACCTCAGGGACTACAGGAACTACTGCAGGAGCAAGGTACAAGTACTACAGTACTACTACTACTGCAGTACTGACCTCAGGGACTACAGGAACTACTGCAGGAGCAAGGTACAAGTACTACTACTGCAGTACTACTGCAGTACTGACCTCAGGGACTACAGGAGCTACTGCAGGAGCAAGGTACAAGTACTACTACTGCATTACTACTGTAGTACTGACCTCAGGGACTACAGGAACTACTGCAGGAGCAAGGTACAAGTACTACAGTACTACTACTACTGCAGTACTGACCTCAGGGACTACAGGAACTACTGCAGGAGCAAGGTACAAGTACTACTACTGTAGTACTGACCTCAGGGACTACAGGAACTACTGCAGGAGCAAGGTACAAGTACTACTACTGTAGTACTGACCTCAGGGACTACAGGAACTACTGCAGGAGCAAGGTACAAGTACTACTACTGCATTACTACTGCAGTACTGACCTCAGGGACTACAGGAGCTACTGCAGGAGCAAGGTACAAGTACTACAGTACTACTACTACTGCAGTACTACTGCAGTACTGACCTCAGGGACTACAGGAGCTACTGCAGGAGCAAGGTACAAGTACTACTACTGCATTACTACTGTAGTACTGACCTCAGGGACTACAGGAACTACTGCAGGAGCAAGGTACAAGTACTACAGTACTACTACTACTGCAGTACTGACCTCAGGGACTACAGGAACTACTGCAGGAGCAAGGTACAAGTACTACTACTGCAGTACTACTGCAGTACTGACCTCAGGGACTACAGGAGCTACTGCAGGAGCAAGGTACAAGTACTACTACTGCATTACTACTGTAGTACTGACCTCAGGGACTACAGGAACTACTGCAGGAGCAAGGTACAAGTACTACAGTACTACTACTACTGCAGTACTGACCTCAGGGACTACAGGAACTACTGCAGGAGCAAGGTACAAGTACTACTACTGCAGTACTACTGCAGTACTGACCTCAGGGACTACAGGAGCTACTGCAGGAGCAAGGTACAAGTACTACTACTGCAGTACTACTGCAGTACTGACCTCAGGGACTACAGGAGCTACTGCAGGAGCAAGGTACAAGTACTACTACTGCAGTACTACTGTAGTACTGACCTCAGGGACTACAGGAGCTACTGCAGGAGCAAGGTACAAGTACTACAGTACTACTACTACTGCAGTACTGACCTCAGGGACTACAGGAACTACTGCAGGAGCAAGGTACAAGTACTACTACTGCAGTACTACTGTAGTACTGACCTCAGGGACTACAGGAACTACTGCAGGAGCAAGGTACAAGTACTACTACTGCAGTACTACTGCAGTACTGACCTCAGGGACTACAGGAGCTACTGCAGGAGCAAGGTACAAGTACTACTACTGCAGTACTACTGCAGTACTGACCTCAGGGACTACAGGAGCTACTGCAGGAGCAAGGTACAAGTACTACTACTGCAGTACTACTGCAGTACTGACCTCAGGGACTACAGGAGCTACTGCAGGAGCAAGGTACAAGTACTACTACTGCAGTACTACTGCAGTACTGACCTCAGGGACTACAGGAACTACTGCAGGAGCAAGGTACAAGTACTACAGTACTACTACTACTGCAGTACTGACCTCAGGGACTACAGGAACTACTGCAGGAGCAAGGTACAAGTACTACAGTACTACTACTACTGCAGTACTGACCTCAGGGACTACAGGAACTACTGCAGGAGCAAGGTACAAGTACTACAGTACTACTACTACTGCAGTACTGACCTCAGGGACTACAGGAACTACTGCAGGAGCAAGGTACAAGTACTACTACTGCAGTACTACTGCAATACTGACCTCAGGGACTACAGGAACTACTGCAGGAGCAAGGTACAAGTACTACTACTGCAGTACTACTGTAGTACTGACCTCAGGGACTACAGGAACTACTGCAGGAGCAAGGTACAAGTACTACTACTGCATTACTACTGCAGTACTGACCTCAGGGACTACAGGAGCTACTGCAGGAGCAAGGTACAAGTACTACAGTACTACTACTACTGCAGTACTGACCTCAGGGACTACAGGAGCTACTGCAGGAGCAAGGTACAAGTACTACAGTACTACTACTACTGCAGTACTGACCTCAGGGACTACAGGAACTACTGCAGGAGCAAGGTACAAGTACTACTACTGCAGTACTACTGCAGTACTGACCTCAGGGACTACAGGAGCTACTGCAGGAGCAAGGTACAAGTACTACTACTGCAGTACTACTGTAGTACTGACCTCAGGGACTACAGGAGCTACTGCAGGAGCAAGGTACAAGTACTACAGTACTACTACTACTGCAGTACTGACCTCAGGGACTACAGGAACTACTGCAGGAGCAAGGTACAAGTACTACAGTACTACTACTACTGCAGTACTGACCTCAGGGACTACAGGAACTACTGCAGGAGCAAGGTACAAGTACTACTACTGCAGTACTACTGCAGTACTGACCTCAGGGACCACAGGAACAGTGGAGATGAACTCACTGCTCTCCGTTTACAAACATCATGACTTTTATCTTCTTCCTTCAGTCATAAACAGCCAGACCGCGGCTAACGCGAACGCTAACCCTGAGGAGCTTTCGGCCAATGGGACGGCAGGAGACCAGAGCTCCGCCTCCACAGGTGAGTGCGCCCCCTGCAGGTCGGCCGGAGCAGAGACGAGTCAGTTCTAACGTGAGTCTGTGACAGAGGGCGACTCGTCCAGCGGAGACCTGTCCCTGAACTCCGACAGCCTATTGGACGACGACGGCGAGGGGGAGGGGTCTGAGCCGGGGGAGCCAATCAGCAAAGAGGAGGCGGCCGAGAGACTGATGGTAAAAACATACGATCACTTTACTGTTTTATTTCCGTTCCTAACGTTTGTGTTTGCAGGAGACGGAGAAGATCATCGCGGAGCTGAACGAGACGTGGGAGGAGAAGCTGAGGAAGACGGAGTCCATGCGGCTGGAGAGGTCGGTCACAGGTTCAACTCCCACAGAGTCACAAACACGTCACTGCTGAGGCGAAGTCAGGAGTCACATCAGCAAATGAGACAGAAATCTGACGACGATTATGAAGCACAAAACATCAGGAATATTCAACAATGAGCTGCTATCACTTTGTGGCTGAAGAAGGTTAATTCTCTGAACAGAGTAAAATGGGCAGAAAAAAAACTAATTTTCCCCCCATTTTTGAAAACATTTTTCTCCACATTTTTTCATTTTTTTTTTCTCCCAATTTTCCTCATAATTTTTCAGTTTTCCCCACATTTTTTTTTAAATTTTCCCATAGTTTTCCCAAATTTTCTCCACAATTTTTCATTTTTTCCCCATAATTTTTCCAAAATTTTCAAAAAATTTTCACAATTTTCCCTAATTTTTTTTTCATTTTCCCGCCATATTTTTTCAATTTTTTTCCCCATATTTTTGTCACATTATTCCCAAATTTTCCCAATTTTTTTATATTTCCCCTCCATTTTCCCCCCAATTTTTCCAAGTTTTCCCCACATTATTCCATAATTTTCCCTATTTTTTTTTTTCATTTTCCCGCCATATTTTTTCCCATTTCCCCCCCCCATATTTTTCCCATTTTTTGTCACATTATTCCCCAATTGTCCCTATTTTTTTTTTATTTTCCCCCCATTTTCCCCCCAATTTTTCCCACATTATTCCCCAATTTTCCCTATGTTTTTTTCATTTTCCCGCCATATTTATCCCATATATATCCCCATATTTTTCCCAATTTTTGTCACATTATTCCCCAAATCTTCCCTAGTTTTTTTTTTTTCAGTTTCCCCCCATATTTTCCCCCCATTTTTTCCCCCACATTTTTCCACAATTTCCCCCTGAACGTCGCCCTAATTTATTCCCACTTTTCTTTCTTCACATTTTCCCCCCATTTCTTGACATTGGAGACAAACTCAACATTCTACATTTGCAAATCTTCCAAACAGCCATTTCGATAAATCGCCCACGTTTGTCGGAATGAAAGTCACTGGATGGATTGTTCATGATCATTACCGGTTTCTTCCGTGTTGTAATGAGAGTGCTCTGCCACAGGGAGGCGCTGTTGGCCGAGATGGGCGTGTCCATCAAAGAGGACGGAGGGACTCTGGGCGTGTTCTCCCCCAAAGGCGTGAGTGGAAACCCGTCAGAGGGAAACCCAGAGGAGACTCTTCAGACTTTAGATGTTCTTTTGCTCTTCAGACGCCTCACCTGGTGAACCTGAACGAGGACCCGCTGATGTCCGAGTGCCTCATCTACTACATCAAAGAGGGCGTCACGCGGTACGAACACCCCCCCCCCCTCATCGTCCCTGTGGAAACATCTGCCTGATCTATGACCTCATGTGCTGCTGTTTCAGGGTCGGGCAGCAGGACGTGGACATCAAACTGTCCGGACACTTCATCAAAGAGATCCACTGTGTGTTTGTGAGTGAGACCAACGACAGCGGAGAAGGTACGTGCTCACAGCGCCCCCTGGTGCTCACGGCGCCCCCTGGTGCTCACGGCGCCCCCTCCCTGGTGCTCACGCCGCCCCCTGGTGCTCACGGCGCCCCCTGGTGCTCACGGCGCCCCCTCCCTGGTGCTCACGCCGCCCCCTGGTGCTCACGGCGCCCCCTGGTGCTCACGGCGCCCCCTCCCTGGTGCTCACAGCGCCCCCTGGTGCTCACAGCGCCCCCTGGTGCTCACGGCGCCCCCTGGTGCTCACGGCGCCCCCTGGTGCTCACGCTGCCCCCTCCCTGGTGCTCACGCCCCCTCCCTGGTGCTCACGGCGCCCCCTGGTGCTCACGCCGCCCCCTGGTGCTCACGCCGCCCCCTCCCTGGTGCTCACGCCCCCTCCCTGGTGCTCACGCTGCCCCCTCCCTGGTGCTCACGGCGCCCCCTGGTGCTCACGGCGCCCCCTCCCTGGTGCTCACGGCGCCCCCTGGTGCTCACGGCGCCCCCTCCCTGGTGCTCACAGCGCCCCCTGGTGCTCACGCCGCCCCCTCCCTGGTGCTCACGCCGCCCCCTGGTGCTCACGCCGCCCCCTCCCTGGTGCTCACGCCCCCTCCCTGGTGCTCACGCTGCCCCCTCCCTGGTGCTCACGGCGCCCCCTGGTGCTCACGGCGCCCCCTCCCTGGTGCTCACGGCGCCCCCTGGTGCTCACGGCGCCCCCTCCCTGGTGCTCACAGCGCCCCCTGGTGCTCACGCCGCCCCCTCCCTGGTGCTCACGGCGCCCCCTGGTGCTCACGGCGCCCCCTCCCTGGTGCTCACGGCGCCCCCTCCCTGGTGCTCACGGCGCCCCCTCCCTGGTGCTCACGGCGCCCCCTCCCTGGTGCTCACGGCGCCCCCTGGTGCTCACGGCGCCCCCTCCCTGGTGCTCACGGCGCCCCCTGGTGCTCACGGCGCCCCCTGGTGCTCACGGCGCCCCCTCCCTGGTGCTCACGCCGCCCCCTGGTGCTCACGGCGCCCCCTCCCTGGTGCTCACGCCGCCCCCTGGTGCTCACGCCGCCCCCTCCCTGGTGCTCACGCCGCCCCCTCCCTGGTGCTCACGCCGCCCCCTGGTGCTCACAGCGCCCCCTGGTGCTCACGGCGCCCCCTGGTGCTCACGCCGCCCCCTCCCTGGTGCTCACGCCGCCCCCTCCCTGGTGCTCACGCCGCCCCCTGGTGCTCACGGCGCCCCCTGGTGCTCACGGCGCCCCCTGGTGCTCACGCCGCCCCCTGGTGCTCACGGCGCCCCCTGGTGCTCACGCCGCCCCCTGGTGCTCACGGCGCCCCCTGGTGCTCACGCCGCCCCCTGGTGCTCACGCCGCCCCCTCCCTGGTGCTCACAGCGCCCCCTGGTGCTCACGCCGCCCCCTGGTGCTCACGCCGCCCCCTGGTGCTCACGCCGCCCCCTCCCTGGTGCTCACGCCGCCCCCTGGTGCTCACGCCGCCCCCCCCCTGGTGCTCACGGCGCCCCCTGGTGCTCACGCCGCCCCCCCCCTGGTGCTCACGGCGCCCCCTGGTGCTCACGCCGCCCCCTGGTGCTCACGCCGCCCCCTGGTGCTCACGGCGCCCCCTGGTGCTCACGCCGCCCCCTGGTGCTCACGCCGCCCCCTCCCTGGTGCTCACGGCGCCCCCTGGTGCTCACGCCGCCCCCCCCCTGGTGCTCACGGCGCCCCCTGGTGCTCACGGCGCCCCCTGGTGCTCACGCCGCCCCCTGGTGCTCACGGCGCCCCCTGGTGCTCACGCCGCCCCCCTGGTGCTCACGCCGCCCCCTCCCTGGTGCTCACGGCGCCCCCTGGTGCTCACGCCGCCCCCTCCCTGGTGCTCACGGCGCCCCCTGGTGCTCACGGCGCCCCCTGGTGCTCACTGTCTGTGCTCTGTGTTTGTAAAGCTGCCTCTGGACCGGCGCAGGTAAAAGCTTCTCCTCCAGTTCAGAACTTCAGTAACGGCTGAAAGGTTTTTGTTTTGTGATCGTGAAGATGTGGAGCCAGGGCTGGGCACCGCTACATTTATATACCACACCGATACCTGAACGATACTTGGTTTTCCACACCGATACCTGAACGATACTTGGTTTTCGATACCGATACCTGAACGATACTCTTTCTGATACCCTATAAAAATATCTGTCTTTGAGAACCAGGAAACAGAAGAGTAAAGAGTGGAAGATCTGCAAATGTACAACATCGGGTTCATCTGCAATGACAAGTGGGGAAATTAGTGGGAATATTAGTCATATTAAAATATCAATAAATTGAGAAAATGAAAAAGAAATTGGGTTAAATAGGGATAATAGTAGCGATTTAAAAATGAGCAAAAATTGGGAAAACGAGAGAAAGATGGAACAAGATTTTTTTTTAAATGGATAAAAAAAATTGGAATCTTTTTGCGAAAAAGAAAAAAAAAGAAAAAAAAAAAGGGGAAACAATTGTAAATACATTTATTTGAGGTGCAACAAACAACTCACTTCCTTTAACCCCTTAACTCCCACCTGAACCGAGCACATTTTCTCCAGTTTGGCTTTACCCCAATCCAAAAGCTTCTGGGAAAAAGCTGTGAAAAAAGCAACAAAACTGAGATGAAAACAATGATGGAAATGTGACAAAAAAGTGACGAAAAATTGATGAAAAAGTGGCACAAAAATGCCACAAGAAATTGCCGAAAAAATGACAAAAATGTGACAAAAATTTGACGAAAAAAATATATAAAAAATTGACAAAATTTGACAAAAAATGACCCAAAAAAAGACAAAAAAATGACAAAAAATTGATAAAAATTTGACAAAATGTGAGAAAAAATGACAAAAAAAATTACTTTAATGTGACAAAAATGAATACCCCCCAAAAAGATCTGATGACGTGAGGAAAAATCTCCTCTCTGCTCAGGCGGGAGTTAAAAGGTTAATCCTGTCTCTGGATCAACAGCATCAAAACCTGGATCTAAAGATTTAGTTTTCACTTCCTGCTTTCAGAGCAGTATTTTTTTCCAGATTGATATTGATTAACGGTGCCCAGCTCTGGTCAGGGGTTCCCAAACGAACACGTCCCACATGCAGGTGACACAGAGGCCCATTGTGTTGGGAACCCCGGGCTCCGCGGTGGCCTGGACTGTGCTGGACTGTGCTGGACTGTGCTGGACTGTGCTGGACGGTGCTGGACTGTGCTGGACTGTGCTGGACTGGACTGTGCTGGACTGTGCTGTTTGTGCTGTTTGTGCTGTTTGTGCTGTTTGTGGTGATAACTGTGTTCTCTCTCAGTGGTGGTGACTCTGGAGCCGCTCGTCGGGGCCGAGACTTACGTCAACGGGAAACTGATCACGGAGGGAGTGGAGCTGAAACAGGGTAAGGACTGGACACCTGCAAGAGCTGTGTTCCTCTTTAACCTCTTTAACCTCTTTAACCTCTTAACGCCCGCCTGGACCGAGAGCATTTTCTCCAGTTCAGCTTTACCCAAATCCTGTTGGCCAGAGTAACACCTCATTTGAAAGACCTACAAAACTAAATTGATCTTTTTCCTCACGTCATCATTTTTTTTTTTGTCAAATTCTTATCACTTTTTCATCCATTTTTTCTAAATTTTTCATCAAATTGTTCTCACTTTTTTGTCACTTTTTCGTCAATTTTTTCTCTTTTTTTTGTCAATTTTTCGTCAAATTATTAGCATTTTTTTGTCAAATTCTTGTCACTTTTTCGTTCTTTTTTTCACAATATTTTGTCATTTTTTTGTCACTTTTTGTCATTTTTTTGTCCATTTTGTGTCATTTTTTTGTCATTTTTTTGTCATTTTTTTGTCATTTTTTTGCCATTTTTTTGTCAAATTATTAGCATTTTTTTGTCAAATTCTTGTCGCTTTTTCGTTCTTTTTTTCACAATTTTTTGTCAATTTTTTGTCCATTTTTGTCTTTTTCTTTTTTTTACATTTTTCATCAATTTTTTTCACATTTTCATCCTTGTTTTCGTCTCAGTTTTGTTGCAATTTTCACACCTTTTTTCCAGAAGTTTCCAGAAGGAACCACGTGTTCCTCTGTAACCTCTGTAACCTCTTTAACCTCTGTAACCTCTGTAACCTCTGTAACCTCTGTAACCTCTGTAACCTCTGTATCCTCTGTAACCTCTGTAACCTCTGTAACCTCTGTAACCTCTGTAACCTCTGTAACCTCTGTAACCTCTGTAACCTCTGTAACCTCTGTAACCTCTGTAACCTCTGTAACCTCTCTGGGCCGTAGGGCACCGTGTGGTGATGGGGAAGAACCTCGTGTTCCTCTTTAACCTCTGTAACCTCTGTAACCTCTTTAACCTCTGTAACCTCTGTAACCTCTGTAACCTCTGTAACCTCTGTAACCTCTGTAACCTCTGTAACCTCTCTGGGCCGTAGGGCACCGTGTGGTGATGGGGAAGAACCTCGTGTTCCTCTTTAACCTCTGTAACCTCTGTAACCTCTTTAACCTCTGTAACCTCTGTAACCTCTGTAACCTCTGTAACCTCTGTAACCTCTGTAACCTCTGTAACCTCTCTGGGCCGTAGGGCACCGTGTGGTGATGGGGAAGAACCACGTGTTCCGCTTTAACCACCCGGACCAGGCGCGTCTGGACCGTGAGCGCCGCACCGCCCTGCTCCAGCAGCAGGGGGCGCCGGAGGAGGGGCAGAGCGAGCCCGAGGACTGGACCTACGCCCAGAGGGAGCTGCTGGAGAAGCAGGGCGTGGACCTCAAGCTGGACATGGAGAAGAGGTCAGTGTGGCTCAGTGGTTAGTGTGCTCCTCCTGTGGCTCAGTGGTTAGTCTGCTCCTCCTGTGGCTCAGTGGTTAGTCTGCTCCTCCTGTGGCTCAGTGGTTAGTCTGCTCCTCCTGTGGCTCAGTGGTTAGTCTGCTCCTCCTGTGGCTCAGTGGTTAGTCTGCTCCTCCTGTGGCTCAGTGGTTAGTCTGCTCCTCCTGTGGCTCAGTGGTTAGTCTGTTCCTCCTGTGGCTCAGTGGTTAGTCTGTTCCTCCTGTGCCTCAGTGGTTAGTCTGTTCCTCCTGTGGCTCAGTGGTTAGTCTGCTCCTCCTGTGGCTCAGTGGTTAGTCTGCTCCTCCTGTGGCTCAGTGGTTAGTGTGCTCCTCCTGTGGCTCAGTGGTTAGTCTGCTCCTCCTGTGGCTCAGTGGTTAGTCTGCTCCTCCTGTGGCTCAGTGGTTAGTCTGCTCCTCCTGTGGCTCAGTGGTTAGTCTGCTCCTGTGGCTCAGTGGTTAGTCTGCTCCTCCTGTGGCTCAGTGGTTAGTCTGCTCCTCCTGTGCCTCAGTGGTTAGTCTGCTCCTCCTGTGGCTCAGTGGTTAGTCTGCTCCCCCTGTGGCTCAGTGGTTAGTCTGCTCCTCCTGTGGCTCAGTGGTTAGTCTGCTCCCCCTGTGGCTCAGTGGTTAGTCTGCTCCTCCTGTGCCTCAGTGGTTAGTCTGCTCCTCCTGTGGCTCAGTGGTTAGTGTGCTCCTCCTGTGGCTCAGTGGTTAGTCTGCTCCTCCTGTGGCTCAGTGGTTAGTCTGCTCCTCCTGTGCCTCAGTGGTTAGTCTGCTCCTCCTGTGGCTCAGTGGTTAGTCTGCTCCTCCTGTGGCTCAGTGGTTAGTCTGCTCCTCCTGTGGCTCAGTGGTTAGTCTGCTCCCCCTGTGGCTCAGTGGTTAGTCTGCTCCTCCTGTGCCTCAGTGGTTAGTGTGCTCCTCCTGTGGCTCAGTGGTTAGTGTGCTCCCCCTGTGGCTCAGTGGTTAGTCTGCTCCTCCTGTGGCTCAGTGGTTAGTGTGCTCCTCCTGTGGCTCAGTGGTTAGTCTGTTCCTCCTGTGCCTCAGTGGTTAGTCTGTTCCTCCTGTGGCTCAGTGGTTAGTGTGCTCCCCATGTGGCTCAGTGGTTAGTGTGCTCCTCCTGTGGCTCAGTGGTTAGTGTGCTCCTCTTGTGGCTCAGTGGTTAGACTGTTCCTCCTGTGGCTCAGTGGTTAGTCTGCTCCCCCTGTGGCTCAGTGGTTAGTCTGTTCCTGTGGCTCAGTGGTTAGTGTGCTCCTCCTGTGGCTCAGTGGTTAGTCTGTTCTTCCTGTGGCTCAGTGGTTAGTCTGTTCCTGTGGCTCAGTGGTTAGTCTGTTCCTCCTGTGGCTCAGTGGTTAGTCTGTTCTTCCTGTGGCTCAGTGGTTAGTCTGTTCCTGTGGCTCAGTGGTTAGTCTGTTCCTCCTGTGGCTCAGTGGTTAGTCTGTTCCTCCTGTGGCTCAGTGGTTAGTCTGTTCTTCCTGTGGCTCAGTGGTTAGTCTGTTCTTCCTGTGGCTCAGTGGTTAGTCTGTTCCTCCTGTGGCTCAGTGGTTAGTCTGTTCCCCCTGTGGCTCAGTGGTTAGTCTGCTCCCCCTGTGGCTCAGTGGTTAGTGTGCTCCTCCTGTGGCTCAGTGGTTAGTGTGCTCCTCCTGTGGCTCAGTGGTTAGTGTGCTCCTCTTGTGGCTCAGTGGTTAGTCTGCTCCTCCTGTGGCTCAGTGGTTAGTCTGCTCCCCCTGTGGCTCAGTGGTTAGTGTGCTCCTCCTGTGGCTCAGTGGTTAGTCTGCTCCTCCTGTGGCTCAGTGGTTAGTCTGCTCCTCCTGTGGCTCAGTGGTTAGTCTGCTCCTCCTGTGGCTCAGTGGTTAGACTCTTCTTCTTCTCCTGTTTCAGGCTGCAGGACATGGAGAGCCAGTATCGCAAAGAGAAAGAAGAGGCTGATCTTCTGTTAGAGCAGCACCGACTGGTGAGTCCTGGAACTGCAGCTAAATAAAGACTGAGGCTGTATCCGAATGTCCACACTAGTCCCAAACCCCTCATTCACTACATAGGCCGCACTATATACTCACTATAGTCACTATAGTCACTATATAGTGGTCACATGTTGTAGGAGTGTCCGAATGTCCAGAGAGAAAAAAGTCGTCCACTCGAAATTTCCCACAATGCATCTGGAAAAGTAGTGAGCATCGATGGTCACTAAACGGGTCAATATAGACCACAATGCACTGGGAGAGTGGGAGAAGAGCCTGACAGAGACAGGTCTGTGAACTAAACAACACGACTGAAGTAAATCAGCTGTTTCAGTCGAGTGTTTGTGTTTCTCAGGAATAAACGACCTGAATATAAACGATTACGGTGAAAAGATGCTAACGTTAGCGGCTAACCTTTAGCTGGAGTTGTTAAATGACCGACAGCTTCATGCTAACGTTAGCGGCTAACCTTTAGCTGGAGCTGTTTAATGACCGAGAGCTTCATGCTAACGTTAGCTGCTAACCTTTAGCTGGAGTTAAATTACCGACAGCTTCCTCTCGAATAATCCAAGTCATTCATGTAAAATCCATGTGAAGTAAAAGCGTTTCTGACTCGTATTAATCCATAAATATTCCACTGTCTCTGAGTTTGGTTTTTATCACAGAAACACTTTATTCCTGGAGTTTATTGAACTTTTATCAGATGTCGTCGCTCAATCTGCTGGTGTTCGGACACCGGGCTCTGACCGACTCTCGGCGTCTCTGAGCTCACGCTGGAGAGTTTTTTTTTCCTTTTTTTGTGATAACAGTAACGCCTGTAAAAGTGCCATAAAATAAACGTTTGTAACAATAAATAAATTCAGATTTAAAAAAAATAAAAAGAACATTTCTGCAGCCGCAGCGCGGATAAAGTAGTGACTTGTGTCCGAATCGCCAACAGAATCAGTGACTATATAGTGACTATATA
Organism: Gobius niger; assembly: GCF_951799975.1. Lineage (NCBI taxonomy): Eukaryota > Metazoa > Chordata > Actinopteri > Gobiiformes > Gobiidae > Gobius > Gobius niger. The sequence goes on along the minus strand of NC_136872.1, from coordinate 26,166,294 downwards.
GTGCGGGCCTATGTAGTGAATGAGGGGTCAGGGAATAGTGTGGACATGCAGATACAGCCTCTGATATTTCCTTTGATAAATCCTGAATAAAGGTCAGAGGTTAAAGGTCAGAGGTTAAAGGTCAGAGGTTAAAGGTGAGGTTTGTTCTGTGTCCAGTACGCCGACAGCGACAGCGGAGACGACTCGGACAAACGCTCGTGTGAGGAGAGCTGGAGACTCATCTCGTCTCTCAGAGAGAAGCTCCCGGCCAACAAGGTACTCCCCAACCACCAGGTCCTCACAGTCTGGTCCTGACATAGCCCTTTTCCACCAGGCTGGTGCCGGTGCTGGTTCTGGGCCAGTTCCAGTTTCAGAACCGGTTCTTTCGTTTTCCACTGAAAAAAAACGCTGGCTCTTGGTTCCAAAATCTGGTGCCGGTCGGGAACCAGTTAAAAGCTGGACCAAGAAACGAGCAGCAGTGATGTCAGCGGCTGGGGGCGTGGCTCTCTCCTCCAACAAACAATCAATGTTAGTTAGTTTGTGCTTAGAACTTCCTGGAGAAGCCAAAACAGTCTCTGTGGAGGAAACTGTTGTTTTGCTTTATGCTCTTTAGCTAAAACAAGAGTTAGAAAGAAGAAATCAAAATGTTAACGGCTGCTGTGACTGAAACATAAACTTATTTTTTCTGTATTTTATAACCAGAAGTGGCTGTAGTAATGTATCCATGTTTGATGTTGACTTCCCAAAGCGTTGCTATGACAATAGGCACAGCTCTCATTTTGGTGGGAAACCAAGTCAGTAAAGAACCAACCCGGCACCAGAACCAGCTCTGAACCAGCCCAGAACCAACACCATGGTGGAAAAGCCCTCACAGTCAGGTCCTCACAGTCTGGTCCTCACAGTCAGGTCCTCACAGTCAGGTCCTCACAGTCAGGTCCTCACAGTCAGGTCCTCACAGTCAGGTCCTCACAGTCAGGTCCTCACAGTCAGGTCCTCACAGTCAGGTCCTCACAGTCTGGTCCTCCCAGTCTGGTCCTCACAGTCTGGTCCTCACAGTCTGGTCCTCACAGTCTGGTCCTCACAGTCTGGTCCTCACAGTCTGGTCCTCACAGTCACGTCCTCACAGTCTGGTCCTCACAGTCAGGTCCTCCACACACCGATACCTGAACAACACCTTGTCCGATACTGATTTGTTGTCTTGCAGAACAACAGAACAATAATGTTTAGAAGATCTGCACATTTACAATATCGGGTTCATCCCCAATGTCAAGAAATGTGGGAAAATGTTACAAATGAATCTTCCTCACATTATATTTCTGTTTTATGGTTTTAGACGACGCATCTTTTAGTATCGATTTCTCTTTCATTTAGATCCGTCTTATTTCACTCATTCTTACATTTAGGTCAGGAACCTTTTAAACAAAGTGTCTCAGGCGCCATCAGGTGGCCCAGATCGGCACTGCGCCTCATTATAAGTGACCAGGAGGAAAATGATTCACGGCCAAATCTGTGGATGTTGTTATTATCGATGAGTTATTATTCATAAAATGAGAAGCTAGTTTTGCTAATTTTAACTGTTTAAAATTGTCTGTGTCTGTGTCTGTGTTTATTCTACAAACTTTAGTGTCTGTGGTGAACCCTGTGATGTGTTCAGGTGTTCTCCTGGTTAAAGGAACAGGCCAGCGTTTTTCCATACTGAGATATGTTCTTACCTGAGCTGTGACGAGTTCTTTAGGACCTGTCTGATCTTCAGTCACGTAAACACAGCGCAGACGGCGTTAGCATTTAGCCTCTCCCTCTCTCCTCTATAGCTCCAAAACAGGTCAAGATAGAAGCTACCAAGCTCTTCCACGTTTCCCCTATTTAAATATGGTTACGTGAAGTGTTCCACTACAAAGTATAATTACACACAATTAAACAATGTGGATTTTCTGAGCGGATAAAAGGGGGAACTATATTGTAAGGCGTAATAATACCAGGAGTAGTTTGGCATCCGCACAGTAAAGAGAAGATTACGGATTTCGAACTTGTGTTTTTTGTCAATTTTTTTGTCATTTTTTTAGTCATTTTTTTAGTCATTTTTTTATTAATTTATTTGTTAATGTTTTTTTTTTAAATAAATCATTTTTTGTCCTTTTTTGTCAATTTTTAGTAATTTTTAGTAATTTTTAGTAATTTTGAGTAATTTTTAGTAATTTTTAGTAATTTTTAGTAATTTTTTTTTCATTTTTAGTCATTTTTAGTCATTTTTTTAGTCATTTTTTTTGGTCATTTTTTTAATAATATTTTTTTTTTTTCTTTTTTTTTTTTAAATAAATCATTTTTTGTCCTTTTTTTGTCAATTTTTTTTCATTTTTTGTCATTTTTTTTTGTCATTTTTTGTCATTTTTTTGGTCTTTTTTTTGTCCTTTTTTGGTCTTTTTTTTTTTTCAATTTTTGTCATTTTTTTGTAATTTGGCATCCACGCAGTAAAGTGAAGATTACTGTGCGGATGCCAAACTACTCCTGGTATTATTACGCCTTACAATATAGTTCCCCCTTTTATCCGCTTAGAAAATCCACATTGTTTAATTGTGTGTAATTATACTTTGTAGTGGAACACTTCACGTAACCATATTTAAATAGGGAAAACGTGGAAGAGCTTGGTAGCTTCTATCTTGACCTGTTTTGGAGCTATAGAGGAGAGAGGGAGAGGCTAAATGCTAACGCCGTCTGCGCTGTGTTTACGTGACTGAAGATCAGACAGGTCCTAAAGAACTCGTCACAGCTCAGGTAAGAACATATCTCAGTGTGGAAAAACGGTGGCCTGTTCCTTTAACCCTGTGGTGCGTTCAGGCGCAGATGTTCTCCTAGTTATCTCCTGTCTCTGTGATGCGTTCAGGTGCAGACGATCGTGAAGCGCTGTGGTCTCCCGAGCAGCGGGAAACGGCGCGAGCCTCTGCGCGTTTATCAGATCCCACAGCGACGCAGGATCGGGAAGGACCCCAAACGCCTCACGGTGGAGGACCTTCGGATGCAGGCCGTCAAGGAGATCTGCTACGAGGTGAGGAACCAAGGAGATCTGCTACGAGGTGAGGAACTAACGAGGCGAGAGGAGGAACTAACGAGATCTGCTACGAGGTGAGGAACTAACGAGGCGAGAGGAGGAACTAACGAGATCTGCTACGAGGTGAGGAACTAACGAGATCTGCTGCGAGGTGAGGAACTAACGAGATCTGCTGCGAGGTGAGGAACTAACGAGGCGAGAGGAGGAACTAACGAGATCTGCTACGAGGTGAGGAACCAACGAGGCGAGAGGAGGAACTAACGAGATCTGCTACGAGGTGAGGAACTAACGAGATCTGCTGCGAGGTGAGGAACTAACGAGATCTGCTGCGAGGTGAGGAACTAACGAGATCTGCTACGAGGTGAGGAACCAACGAGATCTGCTACGAGGTGAGGAACTAACGAGATCTGTTACGAGGTGAGGAACTAACGAGATCTGCTACGAGGTGAGGAACTAACGAGATCTGCTACGAGGTGAGGAGCTAACGAGATCTGCTACGAGGTGAGGAGCTAACGAGATCTGCTACGAGGTGAGGAACTAACGAGATCTGCTACGAGGTGAGGAACTAACGAGATCTGCTACGAGGTGAGGAACTAACGAGATCTGCTACGAGGTGAGGAGCTAACGAGATCTGCTACGAGGTGAGGAGCTAACGAGATCTGCTACGAGGTGAGGAACTAACGACGTCTGCTACGAGGTGAGGAACCAACGAGACGAGAGGAGGAACTAAACAGATCTGCTACGAGGTGAGGAACTAAGGAGATCTGCTACGAGGTGAGGAACTAAAGACACGAGGTGAGGAACTAAAGACGTCTGTTACGAGGTGAGAAACTAAAGAGATCTGCTACGAGGTGAGGAACTATCGAGATCTGCTACGAGGAACTAACGAGGCGAGAGGAGGAACTAAAGACGTGATGTGAAAGGCCACGCTCAGGAATCAAACCCGTGACCCGCCCTCTCCGTCCTGCAGGTGGCGCTCGGGGACTTCAAGCACTCGCGGCAGGAGATCGAGGCGCTGTCCATCGTGAAGATGAAGGAGCTGTGCCGCATGTACAGCAAGAAGGACCAGGGCGAGGCCCCGAGCTGGCGCGTGGTGGCCCAGGACGTGTGCGACACGGTGGGCATCGGCGAGGAGAGAGCGCCCCCTGGTGACGACGGCCCCGGAGCCCCCGGGGAGGCGGAGCCGCCGGCCAATCCGGGAGGACTCCAGGGGCTGAAGGAGCACATCGACAAGCTGACGGACATCCTGGAGGTGAGGAGGGGGGGGGAGGGGGGGAGGAGGGGGGAGGAGAGGAGGAGGAGGAGGAGAGGAGAGGAGAGAGAGAGAGGAGAGAGGAGAGAGAGGAGAGAGGAGAGAGGGGAGAGAGGAGAGGAGAGGGGAGGAGAGAGAGGAGAGAGGAGAGAGAGGAGGAGGAGAGGAGGGAGGAGAGGAGGAGAGGAGAGGAGAGGAGAGGAGAGGAGGAGGAGGGGAGGAGAGGAGAGGAGAGGAGAGGGGGAAGGAGGGGGAGGAGGAGAGGAGGGGAGAGGGGAGGAGAGGGGAGGAGAGGAGAGGAGAGGAGGAGAGGAGGAGGAGAGGGGGAGGAGAGGGGAGGAGAGGAGAGGAGGAGAGAGGAGGGGGAGAGAGAGGGAGGAGGAGAGAGGAGGAGGGGAGAGGGGGAGGAGGAGAGGAGAGGAGGAGAGATGATAGAGGAGGAGAGGAGGGGGAGAGGGAGGAGAGGAGGAGAGGAGGAGAGGAGGAGAGGAGAGAGGAGAGGAGGGGGAGAGGGGAGAGGAGAGGAGAGAGGAGAGAGGAGGAGAGGAGAGAGGAGGAGAGAGGGGGAGAGAGGGGGAGAGAGGAGGAGAGGAGGAGAGGAGGAGAGAGGGGGAGAGGGGAGGAAGGGGAGAGGAGGAGAGGAGGAGAGAGGAGGAGAGGGGAGAGGAGGAGAGGAGGAGAGGAGGAGAGGAGGAGGAACTAAGGAGATCTGCTACGAGGTGAGAGGAGGAGAGAGGGGGAGAGGAGGGGAGGAGGGGAGGAGGGGAGGAGGAGAGGAGGAGAGGAGGAGAGGAGGAGAGGAGGAGAGGAGGAGAGGAGGAGGAACTAAGGAGATCTGCTACGAGGTGAGAGGAGAGGAGAGGAGGAGAGAGGGGAGGAGGAGAGAGGAGAGAGAGAGGAGGGGGGAGAGAGGAGGGGGGAGGGGGGAGAGGAGGAGAGGAGGAGAGAGGAGGAGAGGGAGGAGGAGAGGGGGGAGGGGAGAGGAGGATAGGGGAGGAGAGGGGAGAGAAGGGGAGAGGGGAGGAGAAGGAGGAGGGGGAGGAGAAGGAGGAGGGGGAGGAGAGGAGAGGCTTACTCTAACTGTAGTCCTGTGTGTGTTCCAGGAGGTGAAGCTGCAGAACGACATGAAGGACGAGGAGATCAAGTCTCTGAGGGACAGGATGGTGAAGATGGAGTCCATCATCCCCGTGCAGGTCTCGCTCTGCTCTGTCTCTCTGTCCACTGTCTCCATGTGTCAGATGTTCATGAGCCTCTTCTTCAGGACGAGGAGCTGGACGGTGAGGAGGGCGGGACCGGCCAGCCCGAGGGCGCCATGATGGAAGACCCGGCCAACGGCGTGCCCGAGTGCCGCGTCAAGCGCCTGATGGACGAGGACCCCGCCTTCAGGAGAGGGCGCCTCCGCTGGTTAAAGCAGGAACAGCAGCGCATCCAGAACCTGCAGCAGCAGAACATCACCAAGAAGCTCCGAGGGCAGACGCCAGGTACGGAACTAAAAACACGCCAGGTACGAAGCTAAAACACGCCAGGTACGAAGCTAAAACACGCCAGGTACGAAGCTAAAACACGCCAGGTACGAAGCTAAAACACGCCAGGTACGAAACTAAAACACGCCAGGTACGAAACTAAAACACGCCAGGTACGAAACTAAAACACGCCAGGTACGAACCTAAAAACACGCTCGAGGGCAGACGCCAGGTACGAAACTAAAAACACGCCAGGTACGAACCTAAAAACACGCCAGGTACGAACCTAAAAACACGCCAGGTACGAACCTAAAAACACGCTCGAGGGCAGACGCCAGGTACGGAACTAAAAACACGCCAGGTACGAAACTAAAAACACGCCAGGTACGAAACTAAAAACACGCCAGGTACGAAACTAAAACACGCCAGATACGAAACTGAAAACACGGCAGGTACGAACCTAAAAACACGCCAGGTACGAAACTAAAAACACGCCAGGTACGAAACTGAAAACACGCCAGGTATGAAACTAAAACACGCCAGGTACGAAATTGAAAACACGCCAGGTACGAAACTAAAAACACGCCAGGTACGAAACTAAAAACACGCCAGGTACGAAACTAAAAACACGCCAGGTACGAAACTAAAAACACGCCAGGTACGAAACTGAAAACACGCCAGGTACGAAACTGAAAACACGCCAGGTACGAAACTGAAAAAAATCTATATTAAAGAGGCCTTGAAAGGCCTCTTGCAAGGCCACCGCGATAACTGAGGGCACTGCCGCACCGATTAATTCACTCCATGAATAATGGTCACCATGTGACGTGAATCTGCACCAAATTTCATTTAACTACAACAAACTTACATTTTTATTCATCCCACATCATGTTTTCTTTGCTCCCAGGGGGCGCTATCGCACCCATTTTCCAATACTTTTAACGACTTGTGTAGATGATGTAAAGTGGTTGTTATGTCGCTGCCGCCCTACGATGAGTTTATTAAAGAGCACTCAATTTACCCAAAATGGCCGACCTCCCGTTGGTTGCCTAGTAACCATGTAATGCACTTTTTAGTTTGGACAGTCATGCCGCATGTTTGCACCAATTTTGGTTTGGCTGCACCAAACTTGACACCGGGTGGACCCATCGGTGGATATGGGGTTGTCGCCATGGCAACACGATGGGAGATGGGGCGTGGCCATCATTGACTTTTTTGGACAGGGTCATGTGACGGATGTCTGTGGCAAATTATTTTTGCCTCTGAAAAAGTATATTTTTTTTCTCCCCTTCATTTCGTCTGGTCCTGAAGGCTGTGGCGACACTTAGTCACATGTTGGTCCTAAACGCTCTTCTGTTTCCGCAGCGGCGAACGGGCCGACGGTCCCCGTGCACCTCCCGGGCACCGGCCGCTTCATCCCGCCGCAGGAGTGCAAGCTCAAGTTCCCCTTTAAGAGTAACCCCGCCCACCGCATGTCCTGGGGCCCCGCCTCCGCCGCGCTGCAGGCGCTGGAGCTGGCGGCCGACGTGAGCATCGAGCCGCTGAACGACGACGCCCCCCGACCTCCGCCCGACCCCGACGCGCTGACCCTGCCTCCCCCGAGCGCCCCGCAGCCCCCACTGCTGCCGCTGCCCTTCCTGGTCCCGCCCCCGAGGATGCGCTCGCCGAGTCCGCACCGCAACTGGCAACGCAACCCGCCGCCGCCGCCGCCGCAGCAGCAGCAGGGCGGGAACTACAACAACAACTACAACAACTACAACAACCAGCGGAGGCAGCGCCGCAACTCCATGGACAACCCGCGCAGCTACGACGACGCGCAGCCGCAGATCCAAAATGGCGGCGCAGGCGGACAGTTCCAGTCCCGGCCGCGGCAGCGAAGAGGCGCGTCCCCCGGCCCCAGAGGCGGCGAGCAGCAGCGTAACCACAGCAACGAGCGGCGGGATTTCCAGTTCAACGCCAACCGCTTCCACCAGCACTACCCGCACCCGTACTTCAACCCCCACAATGCACCATTCCAGGCCTTCAGCTACAGCAGCCTGCCGCGCCCCGGAGGCCACGCCCCCGCCGGCCCGGCCCCCGGAGGTCAGGCCCCCGGAGGAGGAGGGGGGTGGGGCTTCCAGACTCCTCCGCGAATGAGGCGTCAGTTCAGCGTGCCCGACCTGCAGAAGAACAAGGAGTCGAACCTGTGACCGCGGGGGAGGCACTTTTTATGTTTTTGTTTTCGATCACACCTCAGTCCCGCCTCCGCCGAGAGTCGGGTTTACGCGAACGGAACAAAAGTGAATCTGTGCTTCAGTAGAGTTTAGGATCTGTACTTTACTCGAGTAGTTTCTGTGTTAATACTTTTACTCCACTACATTTAACGATAAATATTTATACAAATACTTTGTTCAGCACGACATGACCATAAAGGGAGTAAAACCAGCCCAAACTCGGCCATGTTTAGTGTCGGACACTTTGCTTTGAGCCACAGGTTCTTCCAGGAAGGAACCCCACATTTAGAGACATTTGTGAGGAATTTTGGGGAAATTTATATATTTTTTAATTAATTTTGGAAAATTTTGGATGCAGATTTTTTTCCAGGAAATTAAAAAAAATATTGGGGAATTTTTGAGACATTTTGGGAAAAAAAAAAAATACTAAGAATTGTTTTTTAAATATTTTAACTCCAACATTTTGGGAAATTTGTGAGAAATTGTAGAATTTTTTTGAGAATTTTTGGGAAATTTAGAATTTTTTAAAATTAATTTTGGATACATTTTTTTGAGAAATTTTGAAAAAAACAATAATAAAAAAATCTTATTTTTTTCCAGGAAATTTTGAAATATAATATAGGGGAATTTTTTAGACATTTTGGAAGTTTAAAAAAAAAAATGAAAATTGAAAATGTTTTTTATTTATTTTTTATTTATTTTTTCCTGGAAGTAACTCCAACATTTTGGGAAATTTAGAAAAATATTGGGGAATTTTGGAAAAAAAAAATAAGAAAAAAAATATAATAAAAATTGAAAATGTTTTTTTAATATTTTTTTTCCTGGAAGTAACTCTAACATTTTGGGAAATTTGTGAGAAATTTTGGAATTTTTGGGGGGAATTTCTTTCTTTTTTTTTTTTTAATTATTGGGAAATTTAGAATTTTTTTAAATCAATTTTGGATACATTTTTTGAGAAATTTTGGGGAAATTAAAAAAAAAAAAAAAAAAAAAAAATTCCAGGAAATTTGGAAAAATATTGGGGAATTTTTGAGACATTTTGAAAGTTTAAAAAAAAAAATGAAAATTGAAAATGTTTTTTTTAGATTTTTTTTTTTCCTGGAAGTAACTCCAACATTTTGGAGAATTTTTTGAAATTTGAAAAAAAAAAACTTCTTGAACAGTGTTTGAACATTTTGCAACAGTTAGGGTTAAATTTTATAAAGTTCTAGACATTTTAGAAATTTTTTGGAAAAGTTGGAAATTTTGGAACAATTTGGAAAAGTTTTTAAAATGTCCTCCAACATGTCTGTGTGTCTCCCTGGTCTTGCCCACGCTCATTCATTCACAAATACTGACCTGTTTGGTATCCACGTGTAGCAGGAAAGGCTGTAATCCAAATATGGTCATTTCCTGTGTGGGCGACGGCAGCGGCGAAAGACAAAGGAGCTAAACTTCAGGGCTGTTTTCAATCACAACATCTGCACATTCATGGCTCCATAAAGTACAGATTCATGTCCCTCCTGTGGCTCAGCGGTTGAGCTGTGGCACATATGCAGCAGCACAGACTGTTCGCCTGACCCCCCCCCCTCTCGGCTCCGGCGGGACACTGCAGTCGTTTTGCTTTTCGACATTAAGGATTTTTTTTAGACGATTCTGGACGAACGAGAGCGCGGTTAGCCTCGGCGTTAGCGCGCGATGCTAGCTACGTGTATTATTTACCGTTTTTACCGTTTTTACCGTTTGTACTCTGGGTGTGTCTGCGTAACCGAAGGTCAATATGGGATTATATGAAGACGTGTGATTATATATGAGGCGCTAACGCTAACGGGTTTAAGCGCGCTAAAGGCCGCGGCGCCGTTAGCATGATCCGTACTTTAGGAAGTTCCTCTGCTGCAGATTTAGAAACGTCGAAGCGGATTTTTTTTCGACTTGAACGCTACGAAACCAAAGACACTGCTGTAAAGAAACAAAAAAACTAAAGCGGAGATTTTTACGAACGTTTTTGTTGCCGCGTTGTGTGTATATCTGAAGTGTTTTTATTATTTTACCAAGTTTTTGAGAAACGTTTACGAAGGGAAAGTGATGGATTTTGTGATGAAAGTCTGGGTCATGTAGACGGGTCGAGTGAAGGAGAAGGAATGGAAGTTTATTATTATAACACTAAAAGACGAGACGCTAATACTGATGCTAATACTGATGCTAATGCTGATGCTAATGCTGCGTTCTGGGCGACTTTCCCCACCTCACACTGCTCCAGTAAACAAAACGGCTAATGCTACAGTTAGCATATAAGATTCACAGCAGATATAATCCAACACATGCTAAATGATGCTATATATTAAAGGCTGTGGTCACAGAAATCAAAGAAATGCCTTTATTTTATGACATTTAAATAGTTTCTCTGGTTTATGAGATGAAGTTTAGCCACTGGATGTGAATCTGAGCCACAAAAAGCAGAACCTTGACTGAATTTGAGTTAGCATTGAGCTCTGAGGACACTTGCTAATATGAATCTGAAGTAAAATCTCAAAGGGCCTGTAGGTTCATTAAAGGGACTATACGGAGTTTAAACATGTTAAAATTCTGCATTCTTCTCCCTCCTCATGTGCAGAATGAGCTCAGACCTGTTCAACTGCCTCTATAATCCTCAGAAAAGTGTTACTTCAAGCTTAATATAGAAGCTGCAGTTACGCCTGAGACCTGAGGTGGCAGTAGTGAGTACAAAATGGCCAACTTGCATCTAGTAACAACCCTATAGAGCTCCACAGTCCCGCCTCCTCCCCACAGTCCCGCCTCCTCTCCACAGTCCCGCCTCCTCTCCACAGTCCCGCCTCCTCTCCACAGTCCCGCCTCCTCTGTGGTTCTAAAGCGACCGCAGAGTCAGACGCAGGTGAAAAAAGCACGTCTGAGATCCATCTAGTTTAACTGCAGGCCTAGAACTACATTACCCAGGATGCTCGGGAGTCCCATGATCTACTACCAGGCTTTTGATTGGTGGAGCTTCACGTTCCCACATGTATTTATTTATTGTAGTGTAGAAAACATATTATAAACAATGTATTCAAACATAATGCAGGCAGAGAGTGGACGTTTTATCCAGATCTAACACTGAGAGTAAGAAAAACGTCAAAAAAATGTTCCCAACGATCCAATTAAACGAACCACCATCATTTTTATTCCATTATCAGGATTCAGATTGTTTAATAGTGAAATAATATAGAACTTTTGTCTGCAAAGTAAAAGAAACTCGCCGTGTTTGCTGAAAACCTGGTTGCCTTGACCAGCGGGCGCGATGTCGCAATGGCTCCTGGGATACGGAGTTTCTATAGTCAGGAAGTGAATGATGTCACAGCCTTGTACCTTTGCCTTTTCTTCAACATGTCGTCTTCTTTTTGGATTGAAATCAAACATTTTATGGTCATGAATTGCTACATCGCTGATTAGCTTTAGCGGTGACGTTAAACTCTTAATATTTGAATTTTTGGAAAATCGACGGTCGTGTAGACGGGGATTTTTTGCTTCCGGAGCAACAACGGGACTGTGGAGCTCTATAGACAAAATCTTTGCTAAAACATCATTAACACAACTGTATTTAAGCTCTGGCTGAAACCTTCACCCAGTTTGTGATGTTTATAGTTTCACTCCCTTAACTCCCTTAACTCTGACCTGAACCACCTGAACCGAGCACATTTTCCAAAAGCTTCTGGAAAAAAGTTGTGAAAATAGCAACAAAACTGAGGCGAAAACAATGATGGAAAGTGTGACAGAGAAGTGAGAAAACATTGACGAAAAAGTGAAGAAAAATTGATGAAAAAGTGGCAAAAATGTCACAAGAAATTGACAAAAAATGGACAAAAAAATGACAAAAATGTGACAAAAATGTGATGAAAAAATGACAAAAATGTGACAAAAATGTGATGAAAAAATGACAAAAATGTGACAAAAATGTGATGAAAAAATGACGAAAAGATGACAAAAATGTGATTAAAAAAATGACCCAAAAATGTGATGAAAAAATGACGAAAAAATGACAAAAATGTGACAAAAATTTGATACAAAAATGACGAAAAAATGACAAAAATGTGATTAAAAAAATGACCCAAAAATGACAAAAATGTGACAAAAATTTGATACAAAATTGACAAAAATGTGACAAAAATGTGATGAAAAAATGACGAAAAAATGACAAAAATGAACACCCAACAAAAAAATGATGGAAAAAAAACCTGATGACGTGAGGAAAAATATCCTCTCGGTTCAGGCGGGAGTTAAGAGGTTAAACTATGTCAATGAAACGAGTCAAACTGAACTTTACCTCAATCCAGTGGCGTCGCGAGGGCTCCAGGGGCCCCAAGCAACGCGATGTTTCAGGCTAAACGCTAACGGCTATAGGAAAAATACACTGAACAGGCTAACGGACTAGCCAGCTTGCCTAAATCAAACAAGTTTTGTCTTTTCTCCACCGGGGGGCGCTGCCGTCTGCTCCTCCTTAAGGTCAGAGGTCAGGGGTTTCCCAGTCGCCCTGAACGCAGCACGAGAAAGCGCTTTGAAACAGGAAGTGGGATTTGTAGTTCTGAGAAGGAATAGAAACTACAAAACAAGATGGATGAAGTGGTGCCACATGTAGAAGCAGGTGATTAAAGGTTTATACTTTTGTGAAGACGTTTGACTTGTCTTTTAAAGCGGAGATTTGCCAAAAACTCAAAGTGATTTTCCGTTTTTAATCTTATTATTATTTCACTGAATGATTTATCTCTTTTACTTATGACTTACTTTTACTCATCTGCAGACCCCACTCTCCGATTTAACATTTATTACTGTTTTTACTTTTAAAATTCAACATGGCGGCGTCGGCGTGACTGAAATTAAGGTCAAATATTTAAAACGTTTTAGATTTTGTCTCCGGTTTTCACATTCTGATATTTATTAATAGGAAACTTCCCACAGTCTCTCCTGGTTTGAAACGATTGGCTGGAGGCGGCTGCTCTCGGCCAATCACAGGACAATCTCCGGTGCGTTGTCCTTATATGGGCGTTGTGTTTTCTTATTACTCTTTGCTTTGGTCGTGTTGTAGACGAACTTCCTGCTGCTGAAGGAGCTGTTTATCCCGTGTTTTATTTCCTGTTTTCTAAGTTTTGTTTTCCAGATGTGTTTGGGGGTTTTCGGTTGATGTTGGTTTTGTGGATCTGAAAGCGACGAGAAGAAATAAAGTCTGAGGAAACGAGACGGGTTCTGTCGTGATTTGATCCACACTTTTAATGTTTAAGAGACGGATGTTTTAAAGTTAATTTAATTGTAATATTACTTTGATTTAATCCAAATGGCGGCTTTACTCCAACGGTAAAACAACTGAATGTTTGTCTTTGTGCTTTAGACCAGGGGTTCTCAACCTGGGGATCGGGACCCACTAGGGGGTCGCGAGACAAATTTGGGGGGTCGCCAGAGCATTTAGATAAAATATATGTTTTAATATTATTATTATGGCGTCGTAGCAAACATGCTGTCTTACCAGGGTGCCATTAATTGTTCTAAATGTAATTCATTTTTGTTTGTTTGGTTTTTCTTTGTTTTTTAAGAATTGTATAGGTTAACCTCTTAACTCCTGCCTGAACTGAGAGGATCTTTGTCCTCACGTCATCACATTTGTTTCCATCATTTTTTGTCAATTTTTTGTAATTTTTTTGTCAAATTTTTATCTTTTTTTTTTGGTCACATTTTTGTCAATTTTTTGTCATTTTTTTGTATTTTTTTTGTCAAATTTTTATCTTTTTTTTTTTGTTACATTTTGTTCATTTTCTCGTCAATTTTTTCTCAATTTTTTCTCAAATTTTTGTGTCATATTTTTGTAATTTTTTTGTCACATTTTCATTTTTTTTGTCACATTTTTGTCAAATTTTTGCCATTTTTTCATACATTTTTTGTCACGTTTTTGTCAATGTTTTCTCACTTTTTTGTCACATTTCCATCACTGTTTCCGTCTCAGTTCTGTCGCTATTTTCACAGCTTTTTTCCAGAAGCTTTTGGATTGGGGTAAAGCCAAACCAGAGAAAACGTGCTTGGTTCAGGTGGGAGTTAAGGGGTTAATGTCCCTGTGTTTCCCACGGTCTGACCCGGGTGGGGGTCCCGATCCTAATGAACTGTTACAATGGGGGTCGCGGCTCTAAAAGGTTGAGAACCACTGCTTTAGACACTTTGAGTAAATGACACAGTCTCCCTGTGATCCCTGCGTTTGGCCTGCAGGGGGCGCTGTTTCCTTTGTCTCCTCTGGTTCTGTGACTCCGACTCTTTACTCCACATTCTCTGAATCAAAAACAGACATTTTATGAAAACACACTTTTATTTCACACAAACCGTAAATATATTAAAACATCTGTAGCTGTAGAAAAATAGTCTTTTGTAGAATAAAAACTTTAAATCAATCTTCATTTAAATAGAAGAATGTGAGAACTCGTCCCTGACCCGGCTCAGACCCGGCCCGGCTCAGGGCTGGGAGCGGGCGCTGACCCGGGAGTAGGGCTGCAACTAACGATTATTTTGGTAATCGATTAATCGACCGATTATTTTTACGATTAATCGCTTGGCTGTGAGGTGCATGGAAATTGTATTTTTTTTTTCAATTTTTTTATCACATAAGCTAAAGTGGCGCCGCTTGAGGACATGTGGATGGAGTAAACTTAAAGTAAACGTTTGTCGGAGGCTCTTTATGCTAATTCTGCTTTGATTGGACGAGACAAAGACGGATATTTATGAAATTTACGATGTACAAAACACTGCAGACCCTCACTTTAAAAACAAAGTAGGTTTTCATCCACAATACATAATTGTCATGTCTTTTTTGCTCAATTTTAGTCTGTGTTTACTAGAAAACGATTAATCGATTACTGGAATAGTTGACAACTATTTTAGTAATCGATTAGTTGTCGATTAATCGATTAGTTGTTTCAGCCCTACCCGGGAGCTGAGGCGGGTCCTGACCCGGCCCGGCTCAGGGCTGGGAGCGGGCGCTGACCCGGGAGCTGAGGCGGGTCCTGACCCGGCCAGGCTCAGGGCTGGGAGCGGGCGCTGACTCGGGAGCTGAGGCGGGTCCTGACCCGGCCAGGCTCAGGGCTGGGAGCGGGCGCTGACCCGGGAGCTGAGGCGGGACCCGGCCCGGCTCAGACGCTCCCTGAAGCTGCGGGTGCAGTAGTAGTAGAGCAGGGGGTTGATGGCGCTGTTGGAGGCTGCGAGGCACAGCGTGACCACCGTGAGGCGCTGCAGCGTGACCACAGCCCCGCAGCTCCAGCCCGAACACACCGCCTGCAGGTGCAGAGACCGCACCCCGTGGTACGGCAGGAAGCACAGCAGGAAGGTCCCGATCACCGCGGAGACCAGGATCAGGGACCGCCTCCTGGGCCCGTTACTACGGCGCTCGCTGAAGGAGGCGGGACGAGACTTCAGCCGCCGAACCATCACGCCGTAACTGCAGAGGATGATGAGGAACGGCAGCAGGAACCCGAAAGACACCGCCACGTAGTTCAGCGCCAAGACCAGGCGCCATGACGACGGTTTGTGCGGCTCGAAGCAGCGTAGAGCGCCATCTCTGTGCAGAACAGGGAAATACAATCAATATAATATTAGAACAGGAGAACAGGAGAACAGGAGCGCCCCCTCTGTCCACAACAGGGAAATATAATAAATATAATATTAGAACAGGAGAACAGGAGCGCCCCCTCTGTCCAGAACAGGGAAATATAATAAATATAATATGAGAACAGGAGAACAGGAGCGCCATCTCTGTCCAGAACAGGTAAATATAATAAATATAATATGAGAACAGGAGAACAGGAGCGCCATCTCTGTCCAGAACAGGTAAATATAATAAATATAATGTAAACAACAGGAGAACAGGAGCGCCCTCTCTGTCCGAAACAGGGAAATATAATAAATATAATATTAGAACAGGAGAACAGGAGAACAGGAGCGCCCCCTCTGTCCGAAACAGGTAAATATAATAAATATAATAAGGAGAACAGGAGAACAGGAGCGCCCCCTCTGTCCACAACAGGTAAATATAATAAATATAATAAGGAGAACAGGAGAACAGGAGCGCCCCCTCTGTCCACAACAGGTAAATATAATAAATATAATATTAGAACAGGAGAACAGGAGCGCCCCCTCTGTCCACAACAGGTAAATATAATAAATATAATAAGGAGAACAGGAGAACAGGAGCGCCCTCTCTGTCCAAAACAGGTAAATATAATAAATATAATATTAGAACAGGAGAACAGGAGCGCCATCTCTGTCCGAAACAGGTAAATATAATAAATATAATATGAGAACAGGAGAACAGGAGCGCCCCCTCTGTCCACAACAGGGAAATATAATCAATATAATATTAGAACAGGAGAACAGGAGCGCCATCTCTGTCCGAAACAGGTAAATATAATAAATATAATGTAAACAACAGGAGAACAGGAGAACAGGAGCGCCCCCTCTGTTTAAAAAGGTAAATAAACACTTCTATCACACATGTGCAGACCCTCCACCTCTTGTTAAAGTGTATATGGTGACAGTTTGGGTTAGTAATAGTATATATATATATATATATATATATATATCACCTGAGGACCACACCGTGCATCAGGAAGAAGGACGAGGCCACGCCCACAAACACCCAGATGCCCACACAGACCAGTAGGACGCGAGTGGGCGTGGCCAGCGTGTGATGACGTAATGGCTGGGTCACGGCGAGCCATCGGAGCACGCTCAGGAGCGTCAGGAACAGGATACTGCGGGAACACGGAGAACACGGAGAACACGGAGAACGTTAGGTCTGTCCCGGTCTGTCCTGGTCTGTCCCCGTCTGTCCCGGAGAACACGGAGAACGTTAGGTCTGTCCTGGTCTGTCCCCGTCTGTCCCGGAGAACACGGAGAACGTTAGGTCTGTCCCGGTCTGTCCCGGTCTGTCCCCGGTTTGTCACATTTCCATCATTGTTTTCGTCTCAGTTTTGTCGCTATTTTCACAGCTTTTTCCCAGAAGCTTTTGGATTGGGGTAAAGCCAAACTGGAGAAAACGTGCTCGGTTCAGGCGGGAGTTAAGGGGTTAAAGGAAAAAGCATCCAAAAACAAAAATGCGCTGGAAAAGCAACAAAAAAGTGACAAAAACACAAGAAAATGTGAGGAAAACGTGACGACAAAGCGATGAAAAAAGCGATGAAAAACAAGAGACAAAAACACAACGAAAAAGTGACAAAAAAGTGATGAAAAAGCAGCAAAAAGCGATGAAAAAACAACAAAAACATGACAAAAAAACAACGAAAAACAAGAGACGAAAAAGTGACGAAAAAGTGACGAAAAAGCAGCAAAAACATGACAAAATGTGACGATAAAATGATGACGAAGCGATGAAAAAACAAAAAAAACTACGAAAAACAAGAGACGAAAAAGCCGCAAAAAGCAACAAAAACATGACAAAAATGCAGCGACAACGTGACAAAAAGTTACCGTCACTTTTCTAGATTTGAGCTTTCAAATGAGGCGTTACAGTGTTGTTGCTCTCCAGTCAAGAAGCTTTTAGATTTGGGTAAAGCTGAACTGGAGAAAATGCTCTCGGTGAAGGCGGGGGGTCAGAGGTTCACACATGTATTTGTGGAAGTGTCACATTTACGCTAATTTGGACCAGGCTGACCAGAGTCCAGGGCTGGTTTTCAGTCCCGGTCAGTCCCGGTCCGCCCCTGTCTGTCCCTGGACAGACAGGGGCGGACCGGGACTGACCGGGACTGGGCCCAAATTAGCGTAAATGTGACACTTCCACAAATACAGATGTGAACCTCTGACCCCCCGCCTTCACCGAGAGCATTTTCTCCAGTTCAGCTTTGCCCAAATCTAAAAATCTAAAACACTGTGACGCCTCATTTGAAAGCTCAAATCTAGAAAACTGACGGTAACTTTTTGTCACGTTGTCGCTGCATTTTTGTCATGTTTTTGTTGTTTTTTGTGGCTTTTTCGTCTCTTGTTTTTCGTTGTTTTTTTGTCATGTTTTTTTGTCATGTTTTTGTTGTTTTTTCATCGCTTTGTCGTCATTTTTTCGTCACTTTTTTGTCACTTTTTTGTTGTGTTTTTGTCTCTTGTTTTTTGTCATGTTTTTGTTGCTTTTTGTGGCTTTTTCGTCTCTTGTTTTCGCAGTTTTTTTGTCATGTTTTTGTTGTTTTTTTGTCATGTTTTTGTTGTTTTTTTGTCATGTTTTTTTTGTTTTTTCATCGCTTTGTCGTCATTTTTTCATCACATTTTGTCGTGTTTTTGTTGCTTTTTGCTGCTTTTTCATCACTTTTTTGTCACTTTTTCGTTGTGTTTTCGTCTCTTGTTTTTTGTCATGTTTTTGTTGTTTTTTTGTCGTGTTTTTGTTGTTTTTTTGTCATGTTTTTGTTGTTTTTTTGTCATGTTTTTGCTGCTTTTTCGTTGTGTTTTCGTCTCTTGTTTTTTGTTGTTTTTTGTCATGTTTTTGTTGTTTTTTTGTCATGTTTTTTCATCGCTTTGTTGTCATTTTTTCGTCACTTTTTTGTCACTTTTTTGTGGCTTTTTCGTCTCTTGTTTTTTGTCATGTTTTTGTTGTTTTTTCATCGCTTTGTCGTCATTTTTTAATCACATTTTGTCGTGTTTTAGTTGCTTTTTGCTGCTTTTTCATCACTTTTTTGTCACTTTTTCGTTGTGTTTTCGTCTCTTGTTTTTTGTCATGTTTTTGTTGCTTTTTAAAACAACTTTAAAACAAATATTTATATTTATTATGCTCATCCCGGTCCGTCCCGGTCCCTCCCGGTCCCTCCCGGTCCGTCCTCGCCCTGGTCCGCCCCGGGCTTTACCTGGTGTACAGGTTGACGTAGAAGCCGTAGACGCACAGGCGGCAGAGCCAGTCGGGAAAAGCCCAGATGCCGTTCCTGAAGTAATAATGGAGTCTGAGCGGCAGCGTCAGCGAGAAACTCAAATCTGACAGAGCCAAGTTCAGCATCACCACCGACGACGGAGACGGCCTGGAAAACATGAAACTGTCACTTTAACGGCCTGGAAAACATGAAACTGTCACTTTAACAGCCTGGAAAACATGAAACAGTCACTTTAACAGCCTGGAAAACATGAAACAGTCACTTTAACGGCCTGGAAAACATGAAACAGTCACTTTAACAGCCTGGAAAACACGAAACAGTCACTTTAACGGCCTGGAAAACATGAAACAGTCACTTTAACGGCCTGGAAAACATGAAACAGTCACTTTAACAGCCTGGAAAACATGAAACAGTCACTTTAACAGCCTGGAAAACATGAAACAGTCACTTTAACGGCCTGGAAAACATGAAACAGTCACTTTAACATCCTGGAAAACATGAAACAGTCACTTTAACAGCCTGGAAAACATGAAACAGTCACTTTAACAGCCTGGAAAACATGAAACAGTCACTTTAACAGCCTGGAAAACATGAAACAGTCACTTTAACAGCCTGGAAAACATGAAACAGTCACTTTAACAGCCTGGAAAACACGAAACAGTCACTTTAACGGCCTGGAAAACATGAAACAGTCACTTTAACAGCCTGGAAAACATGAAACAGTCACTTTAACAGCCTGGAAAACATGAAACAGTCACTTTAACAGCCTGGAAAACATGAAACAGTCACTTTAACAGCCTGGAAAACATGAAACAGTCACTTTAACAGGCTGGAAAACATGAAACAGTCACTTTAACATCCTGGAAAACATGAAACAGTCACTTTAACATCCTGGAAAACATGAAACAGTCACTTTAACGGCCTGGAAAACATGAAACAGTCACTTTAACAGCCTGGAAAACATGAAACAGTCACTTTAACATCCTGGAAAACATGAAACAGTCACTTTAACGGCCTGGAAAACATGAAACAGTCACTTTAACAGCCTGGAAAACATGAAACTGTCACTTTAACATCCTGGAAAACATGAAACAGTCACTTTAACAGCCCGGAAAACATGAAACAGTCACTTTAACAGCCTGGAAAACATGAAACAGTCACTTTAACGGCCTGGAAAACATGAAACTGTCACTTTAATAGCCTGGAAAACATGAAACAGTCACTTTAACGGCCTGGAAAACATGAAACTGTCACTTTAATAGCCTGGAAAACATGAAACAGTCACTTTAACGGCCTGGAAAACATGAAACAGTCACTTTAACATCCTGGAAAACATGAAACTGTCACTTTAACATCCTGGAAAACATGAAACAGTCACTTTAACAGCCCGGAAAACATGAAACAGTCACTTTAACGGCCTGGAAAACATGAAACTGTCACTTTAATAGCCTGGAAAACATGAAACAGTCACTTTAATAGCCTGGAAAACATGAAACAGTCACTTTAACGGCCTGGAAAACATGAAACAGTCACTTTAACGGCCTGGAAAACATGAAACAGTCACTTTAACGGCCTGGAAAACATGAAACAGTCACTTTAATAGCCTGGAAAACATGAAACAGTCACTTTAACAGCCTGGAAAACATGAAACAGTCACTTTAACATCCTGGAAAACATGAAACAGTCACTTTAACAGCCTGGAAAACATGAAACAGTCACTTTAACAGCCTGGAAAACATGAAACAGTCACTTTAACGGCCTGGAAAACATGAAACAGTCACTTTAACGGCCTGGAAAACATGAAACAGTCACTTTAACGGCCTGGAAAACATGAAACAGTCACTTTAACAGCCTGGAAAACATGAAACAGTCACTTTAACATCCTGGAAAACATGAAACAGTCACTTTAACAGCCTGGAAAACATGAAACAGTCACTTTAACAGCCTGGAAAACATGAAACAGTCACTTTAACGGCCTGGAAAACATGAAACAGTCACTTTAACGGCCTGGAAAACATGAAACTGTCACTTTAACAGCCTGGAAAACATGAAACAGTCACTTTAACAGCCTGGAAAACATGAAACAGTCACTTTAACAGCCTGGAAAACATGAAACAGTCACTTTAACGGCCTGGAAAACATGAAACAGTCACTTTAACAGCCTGGAAAACATGAAACAGTCACTTTAACGGCCTGGAAAACATGAAACAGTCACTTTAACAACCTGGAAAACATGAAACAGTCACTTTAACAGCCTGGAAAACATGAAACAGTCACTTTAACGGCCTGGAAAACATGAAACAGTCACTTTAACGGCCTGGAAAACACGAAACAGTCACTTTAACAGTGTTGGCCTCAGTGTTGGCCTCAGACGCGAGGTTTGACTGATGAGGCTCTGGATAAATAAGTGTTTTTCCAGTGGAGCCACATTCAGACACGAGAGGCACTTCCTGTTTACCAACAACACAGTAAACAAACTTCAGCTTCATCACTGGGGTCAAAGTTCAGACACTGGTCACACGCTCAGACCGTTATTTAACCTCCGCCTGAACCCGGCTCTCTTCCTCCAGTTCGGCTTTACCCAAATCTAAAAGCTTCTTGAAAAACAGCGTAAAAATAGCGACAAATACAAGGATGAAAAGGCAACAAAAAAGCATCTGTTTTGCAGGTCTGAGCCGTTACTCTGGCCTGAGCTTTACAGTCATGTGACTTTTGTTGCTGTGGCGGCCATTTTGAATACCGCAGTGGAAATCTGCAGGACTACAACATGTAACAATATGTCTACAGGATGTAAAAGAGAAACAGTGGCTTTTTGATGAACTCGTAATCTTTGCTCAAGAGAAAACAGTAAAAACACGGACCCGGAGATGTATGTGATATAACCAGGGAGTCAGTGTTTAACCTCTTAACTCCCGCCTCAACTGAGAGGATCTTTTCTCAAGTCATCACATTTTTTCCATCATTTTTTTGTTGGGTTTTCAACTTTTTTTTTGCATTTTTTTTGTCATTTTTTTCATAATTTTTTTGTCAAATTTTTGTCATTTTTTCGTCATTTTTTGTCTTTTTTTTTTCATTTTTTGTCAATTTTTTCTTTTCATTTTTTTTCATTTTTTTGTCAGTTTTTGTCATTTTTTTAGTCGTTTTTTTCATAAATTTTTTATCACATTTTTGTAAAAAAAAAAATCATTTTTTCGTCATTTTTTTTTTATTTTTTGTAATTTTTTTTGTCCTTTTTTCATCAATTTTTCATCACATTTTTGTCACATTTTGTCACATTTTTTCGTCATTTTTTAAATCACATTTAGCATTTAGCTCCGACCTCTCCAAAAGAAAGCCCTGAACCACAAACATGTGACAGGGGTCAGAGGTCAGAGCTGTTCCTGTAGTATTTCCTCAGGGTTCACAGATGTGAGCCACACGTGTGTTTATCGTGGTGACAGTTGCTATCCGGTAGCATGCTAACGTCTTGAGCAGCTTAGACACTGACTCACTGGTTTCTTCACATAAACGTGCGTCTCTGGAGTTTTAGAGTAGAGATATTGTTACATGTTGTAGTCCTGCACAATGCTACTTCGATATTCAAAATGGCCGCCAGAACTGTGCGTGATGTCACTGGAAACGCATGTATAGAGCTCCACAGTCCCGCCCCTCGCGGTCCTGTTGCTCCGGAAGCAAAAAATCCCTGTCCCTGTCTCAAATATTAAGAGTTTAACGTCAGCGCAAAAGCTAATCAGCGATGTAGCAATTCGTGACCATAAAATGTTTGATTTCAATCCAAAAAGAAGACGACACATTGAAGAAAAGGCAAAGGTCCAAGGCTGTGACATCATTCACTTCCTGACTATAGAAACTCCGTATCCCAAGAGCCATTGCGACATCGCGCCGCTGGTCAAGGCAACCAGGTTTTCAGCAAACACGGTGAGTTTCTTTTACTTTGCAGACACAAGTTCCACAAGGTTTTTGTCACATTTTTGTTGATTTTTTGTCACATTTTTGGTTGAATTTTTGTCACTTTTTTGTTTATTTTTTGTCACATTTTTGTTGAATTTTTGTCACTTTTTTGTTTATTTTTTGTAAATTTTTTGTTGAATTTTTGTCACTTTTTGGTTGAATTTTTGTCACTTTTTGGTTGAATTTTTGTCACTTTTTTGTTTATTTTTTGTCAAATTTTTGTCACATTTTTGTTTATTTTTTGTCAATTTTTGGTTGAATTTTTGTCACTTTTTGGTTGAATTTTTGTCACTTTTTGGTTGAATTTTTGTCACATTTTGGTTGAATTTTTGTCACTTTTTGTAGAATTTTTGTCATTTTTTTGTTGAGTTTTTGTCACTTTTTGGTTGAATTTTTGTCACTTTTTGGTTGAATTTTTGTCACTTTTTGGTTGAATTTTTGTCACATTTTTGTTGAATTTTTGTCACTTTTTGGTTGAATTTTTGTCACTTTTTGTAGAATTTTTGTCACTTTTTTGTTGAGTTTTTGTCACTTTTTGGTTGAATTTTTGTCACTTTTTGGTTGAATTTTTGTCACTTTTTGGTTTATTTTTTGTCACTTTTTTGTTTATTTTTTGTCACTTTTTTGTTTATTTTTTGTCACATTTTTGTTGAATTTTTGTCACATTTTTGTTGATTTTTTGTCACTTTTTTGTTTATTTTTTGTCACATTTTTGTTGAATTTTTGTCACTTTTTGGTTGAATTTTTGTCACTTTTTGGTTGAATTTTTGTCACATTTTTATTGAATTTTTGTCACTTTTTTGTTTATTTTTTGTCACTTTTTTGTTGATTTTTTGTCACATTTTTGTTGAATTTTTGTCACTTTTTTGTTGAATTTTTGTCACTTTTTGGTTGAATTTTTGTCATTTTTTAGTTGAATTTTTGTCACTTTTTTGTTGAATTTTTGTCACTTTTTGGTTGAATTTTTGTCACATTTTTGTTGAATTTTTGTCACTTTTTTGTTGAATTTTTGTCACATTTTTGTTGAATTTTTGTCACTTTTTTGTTGAATTTTTGTCACTTTTTGGTTGAATTTTTGTCACATTTTTGTCACTTTTTTGTTTATTTTTTGTCACATTTTTGTTGAATTTTTGTCACTTTTTTGTTTATTTTTTGTCACTTTTTTGTTGAATTTTTGTCACATTTTTGTTGAATTTTTGTCACATTTTTGTTGAATTTTTGTCACTTTTTGGTTGAATTTTTGTCACTTTTTTGTTGAATTTTTGTCACTTTTTTGTTTATTTTTTGTCACATTTTTGTTGAATTTTTGTCACATTTTTGTTGAATTTTTGTCACTTTTTGGTTGAATTTTTGTAACTTTTTTGTTGAATTTTTGTCACATTTTTGTTGAATTTTTGTCACATTTTTGTTGAATTTTTGTCACTTTTTGGTTGAATTTTTGTCACTTTTTTGTTGAATTTTTGTCACTTTTTTGTTGAATTTTTGTCACATTTTTGTTGAATTTTTGTCACATTTTTGTTGAATTTTTGTCACTTTTTGGTTGAATTTTTGTCACATTTTTGTCACTTTTTTGTTTATTTTTTGTCACTTTTTTGTTGAATTTTTGTCACTTTTTTGTTGAATTTTTGTCACATTTTTGTTGAATTTTTGTCACTTTTTGGTTGAATTTTTGTCACTTTTTTGTTTATTTTTTGTCACATTTTTGTTGAATTTTTGTCACTTTTTTGTTGAATTTTTGTCACTTTTTGGTTGAATTTTTGTCACATTTTTGTTGAATTTTTGTCACTTTTTGGTTGAATTTTTGTCACTTTTTTGTCGATTTTTTGTCACATTTTTGTTTATTTTTTGTCACTTTTGTTGCGTTTACACCCTTGTATGTTTGAATACATTGTTTATAACATGTTTTCTACATTACAATAAATAAACACGTGTGGGAACGTGAAGCTCCACCAATCAAAAGCCTCGTCGTAGATCATGGGACTCCCGAGCATCCTGGGTAATGTAGTTCTGCATCAAGAGTTAAAGACGTTATTCCAAATCAATACAGTCTCAAAGCGAGGGGGGGTTTACTTCCGGACCGGAGAGGAGGCGGGACCGTGGAGAGGAGGCGGGACTGTGGAGAGGAGGCGGGACTGTGGAGAGGAGGCGGGACTGTGGAGAGGAGGCGGGACCGTGGAGAGGAGGCGGGACTGTGGAGAGGAGGCGGGTCTGTGAAGAGGAGGCGGGACCGCGGAGAGGAGGCGGGGCCGCGGAGAGGAGGCGGGACTGTGGAGAGGAGGCGGGACTGTAGAGAGGAGGCGGGACTGTGGAGAGGAGGCGGGACCGTGGAGAGGAGGCGGGACTGTGGAGAGGAGGCGGGACTGTGGAGAGGAGGCGGGACCGTGGAGAGGAGGCGGGTCTGTGGAGAGGAGGCGGGACCGTGGAGAGGAGGCGGGACTGTGGAGAGGAGGCGGGACTGTGGAGAGGAGGCGGGACCGTGGAGAGGAGGCGGGACTGTGGAGAGGAGGCGGGACTGTGGAGAGGAGGCGGGACTGTGGAGAGGAGGCGGGGACCGTGGAGAGGAGGCGGGACCGTGGAGAGGAGGCGGGACCGTGGAGAGGAGGCGGGACCGTGGAGAGGAGGCGGGACTGTGGAGAGGAGGCGGGGACCGTGGAGAGGAGGCGGGACTGTGGAGAGGAGGCGGGACCGTGGAGAGGAGGCGGGACCGTGGAGAGGAGGCGGGTCTGTGGAGAGGAGGCGGGACCGTGGAGAGGAGGCGGGACTGTGGAGAGGAGGCGGGACCGTGGAGAGGAGGCGGGACTGTGGAGAGGAGGCGGGACTGTGAAGAGGAGGCGGGACCGTGGAGAGGAGGCGGGACCGTGGAGAGGAGGCGGGACCGTGGAGAGGAGGCGGGACCGTGGAGAGGAGGCGGGACTGTGGAGAGGAGGCGGGACTGTGGAGAGGAGGCGGGACCGTGGAGAGGAGGCGGGACCGTGGAGAGGAGGCGGGACCGTGGAGAGGAGGCGGGACCGTGGAGAGGAGGCGGGACTGTGGAGAGGAGGCGGGACTGTGGAGAGGAGGCGGGACCGTGGAGAGGAGGCGGGACCGTGGAGAGGAGGCGGGACCGTGGAGAGGAGGCGGGACCGTGGAGAGGAGGCGGGACTGTGGAGAGGAGGCGGGACTGTGGAGAGGAGGCGGGACTGTGGAGAGGAGGCGGGACCGTGGAGAGGAGGCGGGACTGTGGAGAGGAGGCGGGACTGTGGAGAGGAGGTGGGACTGTGGAGAGGAGGCGGGACTGTGGAGAGGAGGCGGGACCGTGGAGAGGAGGAGGAGGCGGGACCGTGGAGAGGAGGAGGAGGCGGGACCGTGGAGAGGAGGCGGGACCGTGGAGAGGAGGCGGGACCGTGGAGAGGAGGCGGGACCGTGGAGAGGAGGCGGGACCGTGGAGAGGAGGCGGGACCGTGGAGAGGAGGCGGGACTGTGGAGAGGAGGCGGGACCGTGGAGAGGAGGCGGGACTGTGGAGAGGAGGCGGGACTGTGGAGAGGAGGCGGGACCGTGGAGAGGAGGCGGGACCGTGGAGAGGAGGCGGGACCGTGGAGAGGAGGCGGGACTGTGGAGAGGAGGCGGGACTGTGGAGAGGAGGCGGGACCGTGGAGAGGAGGCGGGACTGTGGAGAGGAGGCGGGACTGTGGAGAGGAGGCGGGACTGTGGACAGGAGGCGGGACCGTGGAGAGGAGGCGGGACTGTGGAGAGGAGGCGGGACTGTGGAGAGGAGGCGGGACTGTGGAGAGGAGGCGGGACTGCGGAGAGGAGGCGGGACCGTGGAGAGGAGGCGGGACCGTGGAGAGGAGGCGGGACCGTGGAGAGGAGGCGTGACTGTGGAGAGGAGGAGGAGGCGGGACTGTGGAGAGGAGGCGGGACCGTGGAGAGGAGGCGGGACTGTGGAGAGGAGGCGGGACTGTGGAGAGGAGGCGGGACCGTGGAGAGGAGGCGGGACTGTGGAGAGGAGGAGGAGGCGGGACTGTGGAGAGGAGGCGGGACCGTGGAGAGGAGGCGGGACTGTGGAGAGGAGGCGGGACCGTGGAGAGGAGGCGGGACCGTGGAGAGGAGGAGGGACTGTGGAGAGGAGGAGGAGGCGGGACTGTGGAGAGGAGGCGGGACCGTGGAGAGGAGGCGGGACTGTGGAGAGGAGGAGGAGGCGGGACTGTGGAGAGGAGGCGGGACTGTGGAGAGGAGGCGGGACTGTGGAGAGGAGGCGGGACCGTGGAGAGGAGGCGGGACCGTGGAGAGGAGGAGGAGGCGGGACTGTGGAGAGGAGGCGGGACCGTGGAGAGGAGGCGGGACCGTGGAGAGGAGGAGGAGGCGGGACTGTGGAGAGGAGGCGGGACTGTGGAGAGGAGGCGGGACTGTGGAGAGGAGGCGGGACCGTGGAGAGGAGGCGGGACCGTGGAGAGGAGGCGGGACTGTGGAGAGGAGGAGGAGGCGGGACTGTGGAGAGGAGGCGGGACCGTGGAGAGGAGGAGGAGGCGGGACTGTGGAGAGGAGGCGGGGACCGTGGAGAGGAGGCGGGACTGTGGAGAGGAGGCGGGACCGTGGAGAGGAGGCGGGACCGTGGAGAAGAGGTGGGACTGTGGAGAGGAGGCGGGACTGTGGAAAGGAGGCGGGACCGTGGAGAGGAGGCGGGACTGTGGAGAGGAGGCGGGACCGTGGAGAGGAGGCGGGACTGTGGAGAGGAGGAGGAGGCGGGACCGTGGAGAGGAGGCGAGACCGTGGAGAGGAGGCGGGACTGTGGAGAGGAGGCGGGACCGTGGAGAGGAGGCGGGACTGTGGAGAGGAGGCGGGACCGTGGAGAGGAGGCGGGACCGTGGAGAGGAGGCGGGACTGTGGAGAGGAGGCGAGACCGTGGAGAGGAGGCGGGACTGTGGAGAGGAGGCGGGACCGTGGAGAGGAGGCGGGACTGTGGAGCTCTATAGGCTCCAGTCAAGAAGCTTTTAGATTTGGGTAAAGCAGGAAACACGACCATATTAGTCCAGTGCTCCGGTCTCTGCACTGGCTTCCTGTCACTCAGAGACTTTAAAACAGCTCTGCTCGTTACAAGTCTTTTCATGGTTTAGCTCCAAAGTCCATCTCTGACATGTTACAGCCGTATGAACCATCTCGGGCCCTGAGCAGGGCTGTAGCCAGGATGTAAAAAACAGTGAGGTCCGGATAGTTCTTTAAACTCTGGTTTGGACTCTGCGCTCTGGCCCCGCCCCCTCTGCGTCGCCCTCACTGTCAAACCACTGGAGCTACAAAGGTGAATGCGCTGGTTTAAGCTCTCATTAAAGCGAAGATCATTCATACGCAGGACAATCTCTGATGAGACAGAAACAAAGTGAGCAGCAGAGGAGGAGGCGATGATGAGGCGCAGATGCTTCTCCTCTCGCTCCTCAGATCAGAATGAGGAAAACTCCTGTTGTAAGTCGAGGTCACCGTGACGGCGCGCGCACTGGCTCCTCCCTCTTTATGACCGAGCAAAGAAATTGCATCTCGATTTGGAATCTTTGGCTGGTTCATGCTGAAGGCGCTGCTGTTGGAGTGAGGCTGACGCACAGCTGCGCCTCCGCGGAGTTTTACGCACTCGGGTCCAAAGCAGCTCATGAGGTCCAGTTTTAGAGTGGACACTGGACACATTTAGGTTCATAAGAAGCTCATCCACGTCTGAACTAGAGGCTCTTCCGCCTGTAGAAGCGCGTGTTTACAACATTCTTTTGCGCAGTAAAGGATTCAATGTGAAAAAAAAAAAAAAAGCTAAAATTTTACCGAGGTCCGGACCTCGGGGAGGGGAGGGGTCTCCTGGTGGTTCACAGAGTCAGGACTAAACACGCTGAGGCTGAAGCTAAAATCTGGAACAGTCTTCATGAGGATGTGAGACAGGCCTCGACTCTGACAATGTTCAAATCCAGGATGAAAACAGTTCTTTTTACCGATGACTGAATGTATTTTATCTGCACTCTTGCCTTTTACTGTAATTGATTAATTTTATGTTGATGTTTTTATTGATTCTATTTGTTTTCAACTGTGAAGCACTTTGAATTGCCTTGTGTATGAATCGTGCTCTACAAATAAACTTGCCTGAAGCTGAAGTGGAGAACACGTGCCCTCTGTTCGCTCACGTCGGAGGCAAATTCAAACGGTCCCGACGGTAAAGTTA
Source organism: Gobius niger (assembly GCF_951799975.1). Classification (NCBI taxonomy): domain Eukaryota; kingdom Metazoa; phylum Chordata; class Actinopteri; order Gobiiformes; family Gobiidae; genus Gobius; species Gobius niger. The sequence continues at coordinate 26,137,373 of NC_136872.1, read as the reverse complement.
GAAACTCATTTGTTTAACTTCTGTTTTTCGATGCAAATCCCCCCCCCCCCACTTCCTCCCCCCCCCGTCCCGGGTGAAGCGTTACCTGCGCGGCCGCTGCCCCGCGAACACCGCCAGGGCGCACAGGTTGGCGAGGAAGGCGAGCGGGAACAGCAGCACGTAGGTGACGGAGTAGGCGCGGTACTTGAAGGCGTCGTCGCCGTGGAAACAGCGGGACAGGTTCGCCGCCGCGGAAACTGTGCGAGGAGGAGGAGGAAGAGGAAGAGGAAGAGTTTAGTTTACGGGACAGTGACGTTCATGACCGTCTGATCGTAAAACCCGCTTTGACTGGTCGGCTTTACCCAAACGTAACAGCTCCTCGGCCAGGGGGGCGCCTCGTTTGAAAGCTAAGACCTACAGAACTGATCTTTATGGAGCTTTTTCCTTCTGTTGTCGCCGTCACTTGTTTGTGTTTTGTTTTTAGTATTTTTAATGTTGCTTTTCATTGTCACATATTTTTGCTTCATTTATTTTTTGGCACATTTTTTAAATCCATTTTTTCTCTTTATTTATTTTTTTGCTTTTTATTGTCACATTTTAATCACTTTTTTTAAAACTTTTTTTTACTTTTTATTCTTTACATTTTCATCGCTTTTTTGTCACATTTTTTACTTTTTATTGTCTCATTTTTTTTGCTTCTTTTTTTCATTTTTTTCCTGCTTTTTATTGTCACATTTTTATCGATCGCTTTTTAGTCCCTTTTTTTAAACATTTTATTGTCACATTTTTTTTTTTTTGCTTTATTTTTTTTTTACTTTTCATTGTCCCTTTTTTTTGCTTTTTTTTTGTTTTTTTACTTTTTATTGTCACATTTTTTTGCTTCTTTTTTTTTGCTTCATTTATTTTTTGGCACATTTTTTAAATCTATTTTTTCTCTTTATTTATTTTTTTGCTTTTTATTGTCACATTTTAATCACTTTTTTTTTTTTTAACTTTTTTTTACTTTTTATTCTTTACATTTTCATCGCTTTTTTGTCACATTTTTTACTTTTTATTGTCAAATTTTCTTTATTTTTTATTTTTATTTATTTTTTACTTTTTACTGTCACCTTTTTATCGATCACTTTTTTGTCCCTTTTTTTTTGGCTTTTTATTGTCAAAATATGACAAAAACTTGACAAAAATATGACAAAAATATGACAAAAGTGTGTGAAGAAAAAGCAACAAAACATTAACAGAAAAGTGTCTTTAAAGGAGGTGTGACCCAAACCTACAGGCTGTAACCCTTTAGATCTGTATTTAAGGTGCACTTGGTTAAGGCGGGGTCAGAGGTTACGGAGTGTGGACCGTCTATTACACCTTTAATTATAATCATTCCTGTGAATTTAACCCACGGCCTTTTGCCTGAGGCTCAGGTTCGTGGCCTGACAGCTGCGCCTCGAAGAAACCCTGAACCTGCGAGACTTCCTCTCGTCATCACATTGTTTTTCCATCATTTTTTTGTTGGGTATTACACTCATTTTTGTAACTTTTTTGTCATTTTTTGTCACATTTTTATTTTATTTTTTTCATATTTTTGTCACTTTTTTGTCCCTTTGTTAAGTAAGGGATAATGTATAGAACGCTGGTCATTATCGGGAAAATAAGCACCGACAGGGCGAACCGGTTTCGCCCTGAAGGTGCTCGTAGCTTAGCTTAGCATAGACGACCCATCCTGTTGGACGCTGCAGGATCAGGTGTTTTGTCAGTCCTATGTGACTCACACTACAGGCTTCACTGTCCAGTTCGGTGGCATTTTTCAGAGGATCTTCACCCTCTCTCTCTCTCTTTTTGTTGAACTTTTTGTTTTGTGTCTTGGTTTGGTTTTGGAAAATCGCCTGATGAAGTTGGTCAAAGTACTGACATCATCGTGACAAAATATGACCAAAATGTGACAAAAATGTGACAAAAATGTGACAAAAAATTGACAAAAAAATAAAATAAATTGACAAAAAAAATTAAAAAATGTGACAAAAAAGTTACAAAAATGAGTGTAATACCCAACAAAAAAATGATAGAAAAACAATGTGCTGACGTGAGGAAAAAGATCCTCTCGGTTCAGGCGGGAGTTAAGAGGTTAAAGTCTCGCAGGTTCAGGGTTTCTTCGAGGCGCAGCTGTCAGGCCACGAACCTGAGCCTCAGGCAAAAGGCCGTGGGTTAAATTCACAGGAATGATTATAATTAAAGGTGTAATAGACGGTCCACACTCCGTAACCTCTGACCTCGCCTTAACCAAGTGCACCATAAATACAGATCTAAAGGGTTACAGCCTGTAGGTTTGGGTCACACCTCCTTTAAAGACACTTTTCTGTTAATGTTTTGTTGCTTTTTCTTCACACACTTTTGTCATATTTTTGTCACATTTTTGCCATATTTTTGTCAGATTTTTGCCATATTTTTGCCACATTTTTGTCAAGTTATTTGTCATATTTTTGCAATTTTTGTCAGATTTTTGCCATATTTTTGCCATTTTCTGTCATATTTTTGCCATATTTTTGTCACATTTTTGCCAGATTTTTGTCAGATTTTTGTCACATTTTTGCCATATTTTTGCCATATTTTTGTCCGATTTTTGCCATTTTTTGTCAGATTTTTGCCAGATTTTTGCCACATTTTTGTCAAGTTATTTGCCATATTTTTGTCACATTTTTGCCAGATTTTTGCCATATTTTTGTCACATTTTTGCCATATTTTTGTCACATTTTTGCCAGATTTTTGTCAGATTTTTGTCATATTTTTGTCATATTTTTGTCACATTTTTGCCAGATTTTTGTCAGATTTTTGCCAGATTTTTGTCAGATTTTTGTCAGATTTTTGTCATATTTTTGTCATATTTTTGTCATATTTTTGTCACATTTTTGTCACATTTTTGCCACATTTTTGTCACATTTTTGTAACATTTTTGTCTTTTTTTTGGTCACATTTTTGTCACATTTTTGTCACATTTTTGTCACATTTTTGTCATATTTTGTCACGATGATGTCACTACTTTGCCCAACTTCATCAGGCGATTTTCCAAAACCAAACCAAGACACAAAACAAAACGTTCAAAGTGACTCAACCCTGGATTACAGCGTTAGAGCCACCGTGGACGAATCAAACTGAATCAATCACAGCATCAGGTCTGTGAGTCCTGGTCTTTGTGTAAGAAACAAAAAGCAGGGGGGTAAGACGCAGCCTTGGGGAGACCCGGGGGAACAGAGAGTGTTTAGGAGAAAACGACACGGTTCTTACGCAAAGTGACCTGAGGGACGGAGCTATTTTTGGCAACAGGAACAACAGGAACAACAGGAACAACAGGAACAACAGGAACAATAAGAACAATAGGAACAATAGAGGCGAGTTTCCAGACTTTAGACGCCGTCAGAGAGAGAGAGAGAGGGTGAAGATCCTCTGAAAAATGCCACCGAACTGGACAGTGAAGCCTGCAGCGCGAGTCACATGACAGGACTGACAAAACACCTGATCCTGCAGCGTCCAACAGGATGGGTCGTCTATGCTATGCTAAGCTACGCTAAGCTATGCTAACCACCCAAACCTCCGCGGGGTCACTGAAAGGTCAAGCACGTGTTCTTAATAACTTTCATTCTCGTATAAAAAGTGACATAATGCCCCTTTAACCCCTGCTTGAACCAAACACATTTCCTCCAGTTCAGCTTTACCTAAATCTGAAAGAAGCGTCAAAATAGCAGCAAAAACGAGGATTAAAACTCATTATTATTTTTTCTTTTGTGGTTATTATTGTCTATAGCAGGGGTTCTCAACCTGGGGGTCGGGACCCACTAGGGGGTCGCGAGACAAATGTTGGGGGGGTCGCCAGAGCATGTAGATGAAATATGTATTTTAATGTTATTATTATGGTGTTGTAGCAAACATGCTGTTTTACCAGGGTGCCGTTATTTGTTCTAAAATTTAATTAATTTTTGTTTTAGCCATTGTTTTGTCTTTGTTTTTTAAGAGTTATGTAGTTTAACCTCTTAACTCCCCGCCTGAACCCAGAGGATCTTTTTCCTCACGTCAGCAGATTTTTTTTCTCCATCATTTTCAACTCATTTTTGTAACTTTTTCATCAGTTTTTTTGTCATTTTTTGTCACATTTTTGTCAATTTTTTATCAGATTTTTGTCATTTTTTTGTCACATTTTTTTATTTTATTTTTGTCACATTTTTGCCACATTTTCATCCTTGTTTTCGTCTCAGTTTTGTTGCTTTTTTCTCACCTTTTTCCCAGAAGCTTTTGGATTGGGGTAAAGCCAAACTGAGAAAATGCTCTCGGTTCAGGTGGGAGTTAAGGGGTTCCTGTTTTTCCCACGGTCTGACTCGTTTGGGGGTCACGATCCTAATTAACTGTAATAATGGGGGTCGCGGCTCCGAAAGGTTGAGAACCACTGGTCTATAAGAGTCTGGTTTGGTTTATTTTTACAGGGGAGGGAAAAGCAGAGGTGCTGAGGTGATAAGATTTATTTTTTTATTTTGATTTTTTTCTCTGATGAAGTTGAGACGGTTATTTTATGTTTGGTTTTGTCTTCTTTCCATCCCCGGATTCTCCCACATGTTTAAGAAGCCTGTGCACCATCTCTTTACTGAATACATCATTCTAATAAAACAGGATTAAAGC
>NC_136872.1:26108434-26132538 GCF_951799975.1 Gobius niger | reverse complement strand
GAGGGGAGAGGAGAGGGAGGAGAGAGGAGGAGAGGGGAGGAGAGAGGAGGAGAGGGGAGGAGAGGGAGAGGAGGAGAGAGGAGGAGGAGAGGAGGCGAGGGGAGAGAGGGAGAGGAGAAGGAGGAGGAGAGGAGAGGAGAGGCTTACTCTAACTGTAGTCCTGTGTGTGTTCCAGGAGGTGAAGCTGCAGAACGACATGAAGGACGAGGAGATCAAGTCTCTGAGGGACAGGATGGTGAAGATGGAGTCCATCATCCCCGTGCAGTCTCGCTCTGCTCTGTCTCTCTGTGCACTGTCTCCATGTGTCAGATGTTCATGAGCCTCTTCTTCAGGACGAGGAGCTGGACGGTGAGGAGGGCGGGACCGGCCAGCCCGAGGGCGCCATGATGGAAGACCCGGCCAACGGCGTGCCCGAGTGCCGCGTCAAGCGCCTGATGGACGAGGACCCCGCCTTCAGGAGAGGGCGCCTCCGCTGGTTAAAGCAGGAACAGCAGCGCATCCAGAACCTGCAGCAGCAGAACATCACCAAGAAGCTCCGAGGGCAGACGCCAGGTACGAACCTAAAAACACGCCAGGTACGAAACTGAAACACGCCAGGTACGAAACTGAAAACACGCTCCGAGGGCAGACGCCAGGTACGAAACTGAAAACACGCCAGGTACGAAACTAAAAACACGGCAGGTACGAAACTAAAAACACGCCAGGTACGAACCTAAAAACACGCCAGGTACGAAACTGAAAACACGCTCCGAGGGCAGACGCCAGGTACGAAACTGAAAACACGCCAGGTACGAAACTAAAAACACGGCAGGTACGAAACTAAGAACACGCCAGGTACGAACCTAAAAACACGCCAGGTACGAAGCTAAAAACACGCCAGGTACGAAACTAAAACACGCCAGGTACGAAACTAAAAACACGCCAGGTACGAACCTAAGAACACGCCAGGTACGAAACTAAAAACACGCCAGGTACGAACCTAAAAACACGCCAGGTACGAAGCTAAAAACACGCCAGGTACGAAACTAAAACACGCCAGGTACGAAACTAAAAACACGCCAGGTATGAACCTAAGAACACGCCAGGTACGAAACTGAAAACACGCCAGGTACGAACCTAAAAACACGCCAGGTACGAATCTAAAAACACGCCAGGTACGAACCTAAAAACACGCCAGGTACGAAACTAAAAACACGCCAGGTACGAACCTAAGAACACGCCAGGTACGAAACTGAAAACACGCCAGGTACGAAACTAAAAAAGTATATATTAAAGCTGCAGACGGCCTTGAAAGGCCCTCGCGGGCTCTGTTGTCCTTTTGCCACCGCGATAACTGAGGGCACTGCCGCACCGATTAATTCACTCCAAGAATAATGGTCACCATGTGACGTGAATCTGCACCAAATTTAATTTAACTACAACAAACTTACATTTTTATTCATCCCACATCATGTTTTCTTTGCTCCCAGGGGGCGCTATCGCACCCATTTTCCAAAGCTTTTAACGACTTGTGTAGATGATGTAAAGTGGTTGTTATGTCGCTGCCACCCTAGGATGAGTTTATTAAAGAGCACTCAATTGACCCAAAATGGCCGACCTCCCGTTGGTTGCCTAGTAACCATGTAATGCACTTTTTCGCTCGTTTTGCACCAATTTTGGTTTGGCTGCACCAAACTTGACACCGGGTGGACCCATTGGTGGATGTGAGGTTGTCGCCATGGCAACACGATGGGAGATGGGGCGTGGCCATCATTGACTTTTTTGGACAGGGTCATGTGACTGATGTCTGTGGCAAATTATTTTTGCCTCTGAAAAAGTATTTTTTTTTCTCCCATTCATTTCGTCTGGTTCTGGTTCTGAAGGCTGTGGCGACACTTAGTCACATGTTGTCCTTAAACGCTCTTCTGTTTCCGCAGCGGCGAACGGGCCGACGGTCCCCGTGCACCTCCCGGGCACCGGCCGCTTCATCCCGCCGCAGGAGTGCAAGCTCAAGTTCCCCTTTAAGAGTAACCCCGCCCACCGCATGTCCTGGGGCCCCGCCTCCGCCGCGCTGCAGGCGCTGGAGCTGGCGGCCGACGTGAGCATCGAGCCGCTGAACGACGACGCCCCCCGACCTCCGCCCGACCCCGACGCGCTGACCCCGCCTCCCCCGAGCGCCCCGCAGCCCCCACTGCTGCCGCTGCCCTTCCTGGTCCCGCCCCCGAGGATGCGCTCGCCGAGTCCGCACCGCCACTGGCAACGCAACCCGCCGCCGCCGCCGCCGCAGCAACAGGGCGGGAACTACAACAACAACTACAACAACTACAACAACCAGCGGAGGCAGCGCCGCAACTCCATGGACAACCCGCGCAGCTACGACGACGCGCAGCCGCAGATCCAAAATGGCGGCGCAGGCGGACAGTTCCAGTCCCGGCCGCGGCAGCGAAGAGGCGCGTCCCCCGGCCCCAGAGGCGGCGAGCAGCAGCGTAACCACAGCAACGAACGGCGGGATTTCCAGTTCAACGCCAACCGCTTCCACCAGCACTACCCGCACCCGTACTTCAACCCCCACAATGCACCATTCCAGGCCTTCAGCTACAGCAGCCTGCCGCGCCCCGGAGGCCACGCCCCCGCCGGCCAGGCCCCCGGAGGTCAGGCCCCCGGTGGAGGAGGGGGGTGGGGCTTCCAGACTCCTCCGCGAATGAGGCGTCAGTTCAGCGTGCCCGACCTGCAGAAGAGCAAGGAGTCGAACCTGTGACCGCGGGGGAGGCACTTTTTATGTTTTTGTTTTTCGATCACACCTCAGTCCCGCCTCCGCCGAGAGTCGGGTTTACGCCAACGGAACAAAAGTGAATCTGTGCTTCAGTAGAGTTCAGGATCTGTACTTTACTCGAGTAGTTTCTGTGTTAATACTTTTACTCCACTACATTTAACGATAAATATTACACTTTGTTCTGCAGTACATGATCATAAAGGGAGTAAAACCAGCCCCAACTCGGCCATGTTTAGTGTCGGACGCTTTGCTTTGAGCCGCAGGTTCCTCCAGGAAGGAACCCGACATTTAGGGACATTTTGGAGAAATTTTGGAATTTTTTTGAGAATTTTTGGGAAATTTAGAATTTGTTTTTAGTTAATTTTGGATACATTTTTTGAGAAATTTTGGAGAAATTTTGAAAAAAAAAATACTTCAAATTTTTTTTTTTTTTTTCAGGAAATTTTGAAAAATATTGGGGAATTTTTTTAGACATATTGGAAATAAAAAATAAATAAATAATTGAAACTGTTTTTTTAATATTTTTGGGGGGGGAATTTTTGGGAAATTTAGATTTTTTTTCAAATTAATTTAGGAAAATTTTGGATTCATTTTTTGAGATATTTTGGAGAAATTTTGTAAAAGAAAAAAAGAAAAAAAACTTTTTTTCCAGGAAATTTTGCAAAATATTGGGGAATTTTTGAGACATTTAAAAAAAAAAAAAAAAATGAAAAATTGGAAACTTTTTTTAAATATTTTTTTTCCTGGAAGTAACTCCAACATTTTGGTTCATTTGTGAGAAATTGTGGATTTTTTTTGAGAATTTAGAATTTTTTAAAATACATTTTGGAGAAATTTTGAAAAAAAATTAAAAATCTAATTAAAAAAATCTTATTTTTTTCTAGGAATTTTTGAAAAATATTGGGGAATTTTTGAGACATTTTGAAGAAAGAAATAATAATAAATGAAAATGTTTTTTTAAATATTTTTTTTCCTGAAAGTAACCCCAACATTTTGGGACACATTGAAAAATGTTGGGAAACTGGACAAATTTTGGAAATTTTGAAAAAAAAAAAAATTGAAAAACTTTTGGAATAGTGTTTGAACAGTTAGGGTTGAATTTCAAAAGTTTTAGAACATTTTTGAAAAGTTGGAAATTTTGGAACAATTTGGAAAAGTTTTTAAAATGTCCTCCAACATGTCTGTGCGTCTCCCTGGTCTTTCCCACGCTCATTCATTCACAAATACTGACATGTTTGGTATCCACGTGTAGCAGGAAAGGCTGTAATCCAAATATGGTCATTTCCTGTGTGGGCGACAGCAGCGGCTAAAGACAAAGGGACTGAACTTCAGGGCTGTTTTCATTCACAACATCTGCACATTCATGGCTCCATAAGACTTTACTCCGGACAGTGTTCTCCATAAAGTACAGATTCATGTCCCTCCTGTGGCTCAGCGGTTGAGCTGTGGCACATATGCAGCAGCACAGACTGTTCGCCTGACCCCCCCCCCCTCTCGGCTCCGGTGGGACACTGCAGTCGTTTTGCTTTTCGACATTAAGGATTTTTTTTAGACGATTCTGGACGAACGAGAGCGCGGTTAGCCTCGGCGTTAGCGCGCGATGCTAGCTACGTGTATTATTTACCGTTTTTACCGTTTGTACTCTGGGTGTGTCTGCGTAACCGAAGGTCAATATGGGATTATATGAAGACGTGTGATTATATATGAGGCGCTAACGCTAACGGGTTTAAGCGCGCTAAAGGCCGCGGCGCCGTTAGCGTGATCCGTACTTTAGGAAGTTCCTCTGCTGCAGATTTAGAAACGTTGAAGCGGATTTTTTTCAACTTGAACGCTACGAAACCAAAGACACTGCTGTAAAGAAACAAAAAAACTAAAGCGGAGATTTTTACGAACGTTTTTGTTGCCGCGTTGTGTGTATATCTGAAGTGTTTTTATTATTTTACCAGGTTTTTGAGAAACGTTTACGAAGGAAAAGTGATGGATTTTGTGATGAAAGTCTGGGTCATGTAGACGGGTCGAGTGAAGGAATGGAAGTTTATTATTGTAACACTAAAAGACGAGACGCTAATACTGATGCTAATGCTAATGCTGATGCTAATGCTGCGTTCTGGGCGACTTTCCCCACCTCACAGTGCTCCAGTCAACAAAACGGCTAATGCTACAGTTAGCATGTAAGATTCACAGCAGATATAATCCAAAACATGCTAAATAATGCTATATATTAAAGGCTGTGGTCACAGAAATCAAAGAAATGCCTTTATTTTATGACATTTAAATAATTTCTCTGGTTTATGAGATGAAGTTTAGCCACTGGATGTGAATATGAGCCACAAAAACCAGAACCTTGACTGAATTTGAGTTAGCATTTAGCTCTGAGGACACTTAGATGCTAATTTGAATCTGAAGTAAAATCTCAAAGGGCCTGTAGGTTCATTAGTGATTTCTAACTTTTCATTAAAGGGACTAAACGGTGTTTAAAAAAACAGCCCAGACTCTGCCATGTTTAGTGTTGGACGCTTTGCTTACTTACTCCAACATTTTGGGAAATTTTGGGGAAATTTTTGAGAAATTTTTGAGAAATTTGTGAGAATTTTTTGAGAAATTTTGAAAAAAAAATTACTCAAAAAAATCTTATTTTTTTCCAGGAAATTTGGAAAAATTTTGGGGAATTTTTGAGACATTTTGGAAATAAAAATAATAATAATAATAATTGAAAATGTTTTTTTTTCATATATTTTTTTTTTCCTGAAAGTAACTCCAACATTTTGGGAAATTTGTGAGGGGAAATTTTGGAATTTTTTTGAGAATTTTTGAATTTTTTTAAATTAATTTTGGAAAATTTTGGATTCATTTTTTTTAGAAATTTTGGGGAAATTTTGAAAAAAAAGTAATAAAAAAAACTTTTTTTCCAGGAAATTTGGAAAAATCTTGGGGAATTTTTGAGACATTTTGGAAATAATAATAATTGAAAATGTTTTTGTTTTTTGTTTTCCTGGAATGTTGAAATGTTGGGAAACTTTGGAGAAATTTTGGAAATTTTGAAAAAAAAAAAAACTTTAAAAACTTTTTGAATAGTGTTTGAACAACGGTTAGGGTTACATTTAAAAAGTTTTAGAAATTTTTTGGAAAAGTTGGAAATTTTGGAACAATTTGGAAACGTTTTTAAAATGTCCTCCAACATGTCTGTGCGTCTCCCTGGTCTTTCCCACGCTCATTCATTCACAAATTTTAAAAATGTCAAAATTCTGCATTCTCCTCCCTCCTCATGTGCAGAATGAGCTCAGACCTGTTCACCACAGCTGCCTCTAAAATCCTGCACTGTCGCTCAGAAAAGTGTTACTTCCCGTCACGCACAAGCTTAATATAGAAGCTGCAGTGACGCCTGAGACCTGAGGTGGCAGTAGTGAGTACAAAATGGCAAACTTGCATCTAGTAACAACACAATAGACAAAATCTTTGCTAAAACATCATTAACACAACTGTATTTAAGATTTGGCTGAAACCATCACCCAGTTTGTGATGTTTATAGTTTCACTTCCTTATTGGACACGGACAGGAAGTGACAAAGACAGAAACTCCCACCTGAACCGAGCACATTTTCCAAAAGCTTCTGGAAAAAAGCTGTGAAAATAGCAACAAAACTGAAGCGAAAACAATGATGGAAATGTGACAGAGAAGTGAGAAAACATTGATGAAAAAGTGGCAAAAATGTCACAAGAAATTGACAAAAAATGGACGGAAAAATGACAAAAATTTGATTAAAAAAATATGAAAAAATGACAAAAATGTGACAAAAATGACAAAGTTACAATAATGAGTTGACTTCCCAACAAAAAAATGATGGAAAAAGATCCTCTCGGCTCAGGCGGGAGTTAAGAGGTTAAACTATGTCAATGAATCAGTATTACTTTCATCGACTAAAATATTTAGTCTTCATTTCAGTCAAAGTGTTATTTTTGACGACTAAAATAGGACTAAAACTAAATGAAAAGTTTCTCATGAGACTAAAACTGTGACTAAAATGTCCAGATATTTTAGTCGACTAAAATAAGTTTTTTGGAAAACATGTAAAAAGACGTTTTGTAGGAAACCCATTGTTTTTCTCTTATTGCCATTTTAACAATACAAAATGACTTAGGCAGTTATGCTTTGTGGCTAACGATATGTAAATTCTCTGCCAAAGGATCAGCTCTGAGCTTTGTTCATGTGGAGCAGCTCCATGAAGCAGAGGAACAACATTAAATATGATTATTATCAATATTATCAATGCAAAGTCCACTAAACTAGTCTTAAATTTAGTCGACTAAAACTAGACTAAAATTGAAACTACATTATTATGTATTAGGATTAAAATTTGAATTACATTTTAGTCAAAAGACTAAAACTAAAACAAAAATAAAATATGTTGTCAAAATTAACACAGCAATGAAATGAGTCAAACTGAACTTTACCTCAAGCAACGCAATGTTTCAGGCTAAACGCTAACGGCTATAGGAAAAATACACTGAACAGGCTAACGGACTAGCCAGCTTGCTAACTGCTAACTTGTCTTTTCTCCACCGGGGGGCGCTACCGTCTGCTCCTCCTTAAGGTCAGAGGTCAGGGGTTTCCCAGTCGCCCTGAACGCAGCACGAGAAAGCGCTTTGAAACAGGAAGTGGGATTTGTAGTTCTGAGAAGGAATAGAAACTACAAAACAAGATGGATGAAGTGGTGCCACATGTAGAAGCAGGTGATTAAAGGTTTATACTTTTGTGAAGACGTTTGACTTGTCTTTTAAAGCGGCGGAGATTTGCCAAAAACTCAAAGTGATTTTCCGTTTTTAATCTTATTATAATTTCACTGAATGATTTATCTCTTTTACTTGTTACTTACTTTTACTGATCTGCAGACCCCACTCTCTGATTTAACATTTATTAGGATGAACTGTTTTTACTTTTAAAATTCAACATGGCGGCGTCGGCGTGACTGAAATTAAGGTCAAATATTTATAACGTTTTAGATTTTGTCTCCGGTTTTCACATTTAAATATTTATTCATAGGAAACTTACCACAGTCTCTCCTGGTTTGAAACGATTGGCTGGAGGCGGCTGCTCTCGGCCAATCACAGGACAATCTCCGGTGCGTTGTCCTTATATGGGCGTTGTGTTTTCTTATTACTCTTTGCTTTGGTCGTGTTGTAGACGAACTTCCTGCTGCTGAAGGAGCTGTTTATCCCGTGTTTTATTTCCTGTTTTCTAAGTTTTGTTTTTTCCGGATGTGTTTGGGGGTTTTCGGTTGTTGTTGGTTTTGTGGATCTGAAGCGACGAGAAGAAATAAAGTCTGAGGAAACGAGACGGGTTCTGTCGTGATTTGATCCACACTTTTAATGTTTAAGAGACGGATGTTTTAAAGTTAATTTAATTGTAATATTACTTTGATTTAATCCAAATGGCGGCTTTACTCCAACGGTAAAACAACTGAATGTTTGTCTTTGTGCTTTAGACCAGGGGTTCTCAACCTGGGGATCGGGACCCACTAGGGGGTCGCGAGACAAATTTGGGGGGTCGCCAGAGCATTTAGATAAAATATATGTTTTAATATTATTATTATGGCGTCGTAGCAAACATGCTGTCTTACCAGGGTGCCATTAATTGTTCTAAATGTAATTCATTTTTGTTTGTTTGGTTTTTCTTTGTTTTTTAAGAATTGTATAGGTTAACCTCTTAACTCCTGCCTGAACTGAGAGGATCTTTGTCCTCACGTCATCACATTTGTTTCCATCATTTTTTGTCAATTTTTTGTAATTTTTTTGTCAAATTTTTATCTTTTTTTTTTTGTCACATTTTTGTCAATTTTTTGTCATTTTTTTGTATTTTTTTTGTCAAATTTTTATCTTTTTTTTTTTGTTACATTTTGTTCATTTTCTCGTCAATTTTTTCTCAATTTTTTCTCAAATTTTTGTGTCATATTTTTGTAATTTTTTTGTCACATTTTCATTTTTTTTGTCACATTTTTGTCAAATTTTTGCCATTTTTTCATACATTTTTTGTCACGTTTTTGTCAATGTTTTCTCACTTTTTTGTCACATTTCCATCACTGTTTCCGTCTCAGTTCTGTCGCTATTTTCACAGCTTTTTTCCAGAAGCTTTTGGATTGGGGTAAAGCCAAACCAGAGAAAACGTGCTTGGTTCAGGTGGGAGTTAAGGGGTTAATGTCCCTGTGTTTCCCACGGTCTGACCCGGGTGGGGGTCCCGATCCTAATGAACTGTTACAATGGGGGTCGCGGCTCTAAAAGGTTGAGAACCACTGCTTTAGACACTTTGAGTAAATGACACAGTCTCCCTGTGATCCCTGCGTTTGGCCTGCAGGGGGCGCTGTTTCCTTTGTCTCCTCTGGTTCTGTGACTCCGACTCTTTACTCCACATTCTCTGAATCAAAAACAGACATTTTATGAAAACACACTTTTATTTCACACAAACCGTAAATATATTAAAACATCTGTAGCTGTAGAAAAATAGTCTTTTGTAGAATAAAAACTTTAAATCAATCTTCATTTAAATAGAAGAATGTGAGAACTCGTCCCTGACCCGGCTCAGACCCGGCCCGGCTCAGGGCTGGGAGCGGGCGCTGACCCGGGAGTAGGGCTGCAACTAACGATTATTTTGGTAATCGATTAATCGACCGATTATTTTTACGATTAATCGCTTGGCTGTGAGGTGCATGGAAATTGTATTTTTTTTTTCAATTTTTTTATCACATAAGCTAAAGTGGCGCCGCTTGAGGACATGTGGATGGAGTAAACTTAAAGTAAACGTTTGTCGGAGGCTCTTTATGCTAATTCTGCTTTGATTGGACGAGACAAAGACGGATATTTATGAAATTTACGATGTACAAAACACTGCAGACCCTCACTTTAAAAACAAAGTAGGTTTTCATCCACAATACATAATTGTCATGTCTTTTTTGCTCAATTTTAGTCTGTGTTTACTAGAAAACGATTAATCGATTACTGGAATAGTTGACAACTATTTTAGTAATCGATTAGTTGTCGATTAATCGATTAGTTGTTTCAGCCCTACCCGGGAGCTGAGGCGGGTCCTGACCCGGCCCGGCTCAGGGCTGGGAGCGGGCGCTGACCCGGGAGCTGAGGCGGGTCCTGACCCGGCTCAGAGCTGGGAGCGGGCGCTGACTCGGGAGCTGAGGCGGGTCCTGACCCGGCCAGGCTCAGGGCTGGGAGCGGGCGCTGACCCGGGAGCTGAGGCGGGACCCGGCCCGGCTCAGACGCTCCCTGAAGCTGCGGGTGCAGTAGTAGTAGAGCAGGGGGTTGATGGCGCTGTTGGAGGCTGCGAGGCACAGCGTGACCACCGTGAGGCGCTGCAGCGTGACCACAGCCCCGCAGCTCCAGCCCGAACACACCGCCTGCAGGTGCAGAGACCGCACCCCGTGGTACGGCAGGAAGCACAGCAGGAAGGTCCCGATCACCGCGGAGACCAGGATCAGGGACCGCCTCCTGGGCCCGTTACTACGGCGCTCGCTGAAGGAGGCGGGACGAGACTTCAGCCGCCGAACCATCACGCCGTAACTGCAGAGGATGATGAGGAACGGCAGCAGGAACCCGAAAGACACCGCCACGTAGTTCAGCGCCAAGACCAGGCGCCATGACGACGGTTTGTGCGGCTCGAAGCAGCGCAGAGCGCCATCTCTGTCCAGAACAGGGAAATACAATCAATATAATATTAGAACAGGAGAACAGGAGCGCCCCCTCTGTCCAGAACAGGTAAATATAATAAATATAATATAAACAACAGGAGAACAGGAGCGCCCCCCCTGTCTGAAACAGGTAAATATAATAAATATAATATAAACAACAGGAGAACAGGAGCGCCCCCCCTGTCTGAAACAGGTAAATATAATAAATATAATATAAACAACAGGAGAACAGGAGCACCATCTCTGTCCGAAACAGGGAAATACAATCAATATAATATTAGAACAGGAGAACAGGAGAACAGGAGCGCCCTCTCTGTTCGAAACAGGTAAATATAATAAATATCATATTAGAACAGGAGAACAGGAGCGCCATCTCTGTCCACAACAGGGAAATATAATCAATATAATGTAAACAACAGGAGAACAGGAGCGCCCCCTCTGTCCAGAACAGGTAAATATAATAATATAATATAAACTACAGGAGAACAGGAGCGCCCCCCCTGTCTGAAACAGGGAAATATAATAATATAATACAGAGAACAGGAGAACAGGAGCGCCCCCTCTGTCCAGAACAGGGAAATATAATAAATATAATATAAGAACAGGAGAACAGGAGCGCCCCCTCTGTCCACAACAGGTAAATTTAATAAATATAATATGAGAACAGGAGAACAGGAGAACAGGAGCGCCCCCTCTGTCCAAAACAGGTAAATATAATAAATATAATAAATATAATAAATATAATACAGAGAACAGGAGAACAGGAGCGCCCCCTCTGTTTAAAAAGGTAAATAAACACTTGTATCACACATGTGCAGACCTCCACCTCTTGTGAAAGTGTATATGGTGATAGTTCGGGTTAGTAATAGTATATATATATATATACATCACCTGAGGACCACACCGTGCATCAGGAAGAAGGACGAGGCCACGCCCACAAACACCCAGATGCCCACACAGACCAGTAGGACGCGAGTGGGCGTGGCCAGCGTGTGATGACGTAATGGCTGGGTCACGGCGAGCCATCGGAGCACGCTCAGGAGCGTCAGGAACAGGATGCTGCGGGAACACGGAGAACACGGAGAACACGGAGAACGTTAGGTCTGTCCCGGTCTGTCCCGGTCTGTCCCGGTTTGTCACATTTCCATCATTGTTTTCGTCTCAGTTTTGTCGCTTTTTTCACAGCTTTTTCCCAGAGGCTTTTGGACTGGGGTAAAGCCAAACTGGAGAAAAAGTGCTCGGTTCAGGTGGGAGTTAAGGGGTTAAAGGAAAAGCATCCAAAAACAAAAATAATGCGCTGGAAAAGCAACAAAAAAAAGTGACAAAAAAGTGACAAAAACACAAGAAAATGTGAGGAAAACGTGACGACAAAGAGATGAAAAAAGCGATGAAAAAACAACAATAACATGAAAAAAAAAAAGAAAAACAAGAGACGAAAACACAACGAAAAAGTGACGAAAAAGCAGCAAAAACACGACAAAATGTGATGAAAAAATGACGACAAAGCGATGAAAAAACAACAAAAACATGACAAAAAAATAATGAAAAACAAGAGACGAAAAAGCCGCAAAAAGTAATGAAAACATGACAAAACGCTAACGGCTATAGGAAAAATACACTGAACAGGCTAACGGACTAGCCAGCTTGCTATCTGTCAGCACACGATGAAGGACAAATAAGTTCTGTCTTTTCTCCACCGGGGGGCGCTGCCGTCTGCTCCTTCTTGTATCTGAACGGCAAGGTCAGAGGTCAGGGGTTTCCCAGTCGCCCCCAATGGCCGCTGGCTGCCCTGCTTTTTGACCACGAACGTGGGGGCCGCCATTGCTTCGCCGTTGCTGCAGTACCTCCATATCGCCGCTAGGCCCCCATTGAAAAGCATTGGACTTTAGACACGTTAAAAACTACTTTAAAGCCTGGTTTCAATTGTTTCAACACTAGACTAGGCTAGATCTTCCTCCTGAGATAACGCTGGGTTAATAACAATATATGAAACCAGGCTGGTTTTCGTAATATGATTTTTTGAAATCTGGTACTTAATGAGGCTCGGACTGTTAGCATTGGAGCAGCGCGAGCTACACGTCACGCAAGGGCCGAGTCTACGGTGAAAATCCCGCCCGTATGTCCTTTTTAGGAACATGCTTCGTCAGAGCTGGGGGGGAGGAGTCTGTGAATCCGCCATGAATTCCCCCTCGACCGTGGTCATTCTGGTAAACGGGGAGGAGTGAGCAGAAGACGTCCATTTTTTTTACAGTCTATGGTCGCCCTGAACGCAGCACGAGAAAGCGCTTTGAAACAGGACGTGGGATTTGTAGTTTACCTGGTGTACAGGTTGACGTAGAAGCCGTAGACGCACAGGCGGCAGAGCCAGTCGGGAAAGGCCCAGATGCCGTTCCCGAAGTAATAATGGAGTCTGAGCGGCAACGTCAGCGAGAAACTCAAATCTGACAGAGCCAAGTTCAGCATCACCACCGACGACGGAGACGGCCTGGAAAACACCAAACAGTCACTTTAACATCCTGGAAAACATGAAACAGTCACTTTAACAGTGTTTTTCGCCTCAGTGTTGGCCTCAGTGTTCGCCTCAGTGTTCGCCTCAGTGTTGGCCTCAGTGTTGGCCTCAGTGTTCGCCTCAGACGCGAGGTTTGACTGATGAGGCTCTGAAGTGTTTTTCCAGTGGAGCCACATTCAGACACGAGAGGCACTTCCTGTTTACCAACAACACAGTAAACAAACTTCAGATTCATCACTGGGGTCAAAGTTCAGACACCGGTCACACGCTCAGACCGTTATTTAACCTCCGCCTGAACCCGGCTCTCTTCCTCCAGTTCGGCTCTACCCAAATCTAAAAGCTTCTTGAAAAAAAAGCGTAAAAATAGCGACAAATACAAAGGATGAAAACGCAACAAAAAAGCATCTGTTTTGCAGGTCTGAGCTTTCAAATGAGCCGTTACTCTGGCCTGAGCTTTACAGTCATGTGACTTTTGTTGCTGTGGCGGCCATTTTGAATACCGAAGTGGAAATCTGCAGTACTACAACATGTAACAATATCTCTACAGGATGTAAAAGAAAAACAGTGGCTTTTTGATGAGCTCGTAATCTTTGCTCAAGAGAAAACAGTAAAAACACGGCCCGGAGATGTTTGTGATGTAACCAGCGAGTCAGTGTTTAACCTCTTAACCCCCGCCTCAACTGAGAGGATCTTTTTCTCAAGTCATCACATTTTTTCCATCATTTTTTTGTTGGGTTTTCAACTTTTTTTTTGCTTTTTTTTTGTCATTTTTTTCATAATTTTTTTGTCAAATTTTTGTCATTTTTTGTCTTTTTTTTTTCATTTTTTGTCAGTTTTTGTCATTTTTTTAGTCGTTTTTTTCAAAAAAAAATTATCACATTTTTGTAAAAAAATTTATAATTTTTTCGTCATTTTTTTGTAATTTTTTGTAAATTTTTTTGTCCTTTTTTTTGTCCTTTTTTCATCAATTTTTCATCACATTTTCGTCATTTTTTCGTCATTTTTTCGTCATTTTTTGAATCAAATTCAGCATTTAGCTCCGACCTCTCCAAAAGAAAGCACTGAACCACAAACATGTGACAGAGGTCAGAGGTCAGAGCTGTTCCTGTAGTATTTCCTCAGGGTTCAGGGATGTGAGCCACACGTGTGTTTATCGTGGTGACAGTTGCTATCCGGTAGCATGCTAACGTCTGGAGCAGCTTAGACACTGACTCACTGGTTTCTTCACATAAACGTGCGTCTCTGGAGTTTTAGAGTAGAGATATTGTGTAACGAATCACCTGTCTGTTCCAAGGCGTGAACGTTAATACGCACTATCAGGCAACGGGCGGATCTGTGTACCAGCAGGGGTGAACAACCAATAAACAAACAAATGATTTAGCTTTGGCTCAATTTTATATGTACAGCCACATCCCACCCCAACGCTCGAGCGTAAAACCCGTTGAACACAAAACAACGCACTAAGGCGCGTGAAAATAAAAGGTTATAGTCCAAAATAAAGTCCTTAAATACAGGTCCAGACCGGGAAGCCTTGAAACCCACCGCAGGCCCGGTTTCTACGGGACAAAATAAACGTGGTTATGGCAACAGGTAGCCGGATATGTGGCCATCGGCAGCCAAGTACTCACAACCCGAGCGGCTGCCCTCCCGTGCACCCCAAGTCGGACCAGACACTCCCAGCAGCTCTGTGAAGCATTAATCCACCTCCGTCCTGGATGGTTAGTTCCAAAAAATGTGCGTACATCCACAAAAGGTTTGCTCCCGGCAGCGCAACACTGGCAAAGAGTCCCAAGTCGGCGTGTGACGTCACCTTTCTCGTGCGCCCCCGTGCGCATGACCCGTTACCCAGATATACCGGTAACCCAGGTTAACACAGGACACCACCGGCTTGCAACAATACGACAAAAATACAATAAACACAGTCTATGCCTACTGTGACCAGGTTCTTCACATTGAACAACATTCTAGAGGGATTTGGTTCACCCCTGCTGGGTGACTCCCATGTAGGGACCTAGGTGGTCTTTACAATTGTTACATGTTGTAGTCCTGCACAATGCTACTTCGATATTCAAAATGGCCGCCAGAACTGTGCGTGATGTCACTGGAAACGCACGTATAGAGCTCAGCTGTTTATTAGTGGAAAAATGTGTAAAAAATAAATTTTCGCCTTATTTTTTACATTAAACTCAATAAATGGGGCTTAAGGGATTAAATAATAAAAAATCCCTCTGAAAAAACCTTCCAAATATTGTTCAGTCCAAGGCTGGAAAATGTGACGTCTTTAGGTCCGACTGACGTGGACATAGTGTCGCCACAATGACAGAAACATGTGTTTGGAGAAAAAGGCCCTTGAAATTGTGTTCTCCCATATAAGTCTATGGGGGAACATTGAATCAGCGCAATATTTAACCCTTGTATTATGTTGAAAAAAAATGACATTGATTATGTTGCGGGTCATTTTGACCCGTACAGTGTAAATGCACTCAAAACAGTCAAGAAAACAGGTTAAACCAATAACAACTGTATTTTAGGTTATATAAACATTTAGAAAAGTGACATACACTACATTTTTAATTCCAACACTATATTTAAGAAATATTTAGTCTAATCCTCTTGTCCTCCTCTCGGGTCAAAATGACAATTCTTCCCTCCTTCTTTCCTCCTGCCATGCTCTCTCCTTCCTTCTTCTCATCCTGTTTTCCTTCTCTCTGTTCATCCTGGAGTGTACTTAGACCTGTACACTCCAGCTAATAACAGAACTCAAATGTAAGCATGCAAGTCAGTCTGATCCAGTGGCTTCCATTTCTCTTGAAACACACGTCTCCCCTCCAAGTTGGACATTTCCAGTATAATCCTCTCTATTGGTGGGGGATATGAAGAGCTGAAATGCTGATTGAATCTCATCAACTCGTCCATCCATCCATTTTCTTCCGCTTTATCCGGGTCGCGGGGGCAGCAGTCTCAGCAGCCCAGACTTCCAGATCCACACACACCTCCTCCAGCTGTTCTGACCCCGAGGCGACACCAGGCCAGCTCGGAGACATAGTCCCACCACCGTGTCCTGGGCCTTCCACGAGGCCTTGTCCCACTAGGACATGCCTGGAACACCTCCCGCGGGAGGCGACCAGGAGGCATCCGGAACAGATGCCCGAGCCACCTCAGCTGCTCCTTTCGACGTGAAGGAGCAGCGACTCTACTCCGAGCTCCTCCCGGGTAACTGAGCTCCTCACCCGATCTCGAAGGGTGCGCCCAGCCACCCTGCGAAGGAAACTCATTTTGGCCGATTGTATTCGCGATCTCGTCCTTACCTCAAGTGGAGAAGTTCAAGTATCATCAACTCGTGTGACAGCAAATCTTGTAGGACCGGGAGTCATTTTGATCACATTGGAAGATGATAGTCTGCCTCGGCTTGGGTGTGGTGATGTTGACCATTTTATATTACCGTCCTTAGATGCCCATGTCCCCTCTGTGGATGATGATTGCTGCATTCCTTGGTTTTCTTCTGTTGGAGGAACAACGGCAGACTCGTCCTCTGAATCCTCCTCATCGTAGGAAAATTGACAATCTGGATCAGCAATAACATTGTCCTCTGTCTCTGAAAAATCCTGTTTCTGAAATCTCTTCCTCTACATCACTATCCCAGTTCAAAATCTGTGATAAAGCCTCCTCACATGTCATCCTTCTGGAGCTCATTTTTGGTGAGTTTGTCAAAGAGATGACATGAGAACAGTGACAAGGACAAGTGTGAGAAAGTTCCCTCTCTTCACACACCTGGCTCTGGGTCTCAGAGGCAATCAAAATACAAACAATTGTACATCAAAGTAAAAAGTACAGCTATTTACCCACATTAAAGCGTCTGGGTCAAAATGACCCGCAACATCATCTTTGTATACAAACTCTGCACAGACATTCCACTACACATCAAAGTGTCCAGATTTTACACACCAGTTCATGACCCTAGATGAGGAAAAGTCACCAAATTTCAGCAAGAAAAAGAAAGGATAACCAGTACTTTGATCAACACAAAAACTGAAATGGGTCAAATTGACCCTTAACATAATACAAGGGTTAAACATGTTACTGTGAAGATTTGGTATATTTTCTGTTTCCGGGTGAAAGCCTGTATGTTCAGAGACAGATTTGTCCCAAAACCTGAAAACTGAAAAAAATGGAGTTTTGCCTGTAGTGTCTCCCCTTAAAATGATATTTGTTCTTACTTTGTCCTGTTTTGTTTTTGTGAGCTTGTGCTCCATGCCATGGGTTATGTGAGCACTGAAACGAAGAAAGAAAAAGAAAGATTTGGGTAAAGCTGAAGTGGAGAACACGTGCCCTCTGTTCGCTCACGTCGGAGGCAAATTCAAACGGTCCCGACGGTAAAGTTAGAAACTCATTTGTTTAACTTCTGTTTTTCGATGCAAATCCGTCCCGGGTGAAGCGTTACCTGCGCGGCCGCTGCCCCGCGAACACCGCCAGGGCGCACAGGTTGGCGAGGAAGGCGAGCGGGAACAGCAGCACGTAGGTGACGGAGTAGGCGCGGTACTTGAAGGCGTCGTCGCCGTGGAAACAGTCGGACAGGTTCGCCGCCGCGGAAACTGTGCGAGGAGGAGGAGGAGGAGGAAGAGGAAGAGTTTAGTTTACGGGACAGTGACGTTCATGAGCGTCTGATCGTAAAACCCGCTTTGACTGGTCGGCTTTACCCAAACGTAACAGCTCCTCGGCCAGGGGAGCGCCTCGTTTGAAAGCTAAGACCTACAGAAGTGATCTTTATGGAGCTTTTTCCTTGTCACTTGTTTGTGTTTTGTTTTTAGTAACTGTTTTTAATGTTGTTTTTTATATTGTCACATTTTTTTGCTTCTTTTTTTTTTTGCTTCATTTATTTTTTGGCACATTTTTTAAATCTATTTTTTCTCTTTATTTATTTTTTTACTTTTTATTGTCACATTTTCATCGCTTTTTTGTCCCTTTTTTTAAACTTTTTATTGTCACATTTTTTGGGGTTTTTTTTTGCTTTATTTATTTCTTACTTTTCATTGTCCCTTTTTTTTTTTGCTTTTTTTTGTTTTTTTACTTTTTATTGTCACCTTTTCTCACAGTTTTGTCGCTTTTTTGTCACATTTTATTAATTTTTTTTAAAAAAAAATTACTTTTTATTCTTTACATTTTCATTGCTTTTTTGTCACATTTTTTACTTTTTATTGTCTCATTTGTTTTGCTTCTTTTTTTCATTTTTTTCCTGCTTTTTATTGTCACATTTTTATCGATCGCTTTTTTGTCCCTTTTTTTTGGCTTTTTATTGTAACTTTTTTATTTATTTTTTTACTTTTTATTGTCACATTTTTTTGCTTCTTTTTTTTTGCTTCATTTATTTTTTGGCACATTTTTTTAATCTATTTTTTCTCTTTATTTATTTTTTTGCTTTTTATTGTCACATTTTAATCACTTTTTTTTTTTAACTTTTTTTTACTTTTTATTCTTTACATTTTCATCGCTTTTTTGTCACATTTTTTACTTTTTATTGTCACATTTTTTTTGCTTCTTTTTTTCATTTTTTCTCCTGCTTTTTATTGTCACATTTTTATCGATCGCTTTTTTGTCCCTTTTTTTAAACTTTTTATTATCACCTTTTCTCACAGTTTTGTCGCTTTTTTGGCACATTTTTTTCTTTTCATTGTCACATTTTCTTTATTTTTTATTTTGATTTATTTTTTACTTTTTATTGTCACATTTTAATCACTTTTTTTTTTTAACTTTTTTTTACTTTTTATTCTTTACATTTTCATCGCTTTTTTGTCACATTTTTTACTTTTTATTGTCACCTTTTCTCACAGTTTTGTCGCTTTTTTGGCACATTTTTTACTTTTTACTGTCACATTTTTTTGCTTCTTTTTTTTTGCTTCATTTATTTTTTGGCACATTTTTTTAATCCATTTTTTCTCTTTATTTATTTTTTTGCTTTTTATTGTCACATTTTTTTGCTTCTTTTTTTCATTTTTTTTCCTGCTTTTTATTGTCACATTTTTATCGATCACTTTTTTGTCCCTTTTTTTTTGGCTTTTTATTGTCACATTTAAAAAAAAAGAAGAAAAAAAACGCAAAAACTTGACAAAAATATGGCAAAAATATGACAAAAGTGTGTAAAGAAAAAGCAATAAAACATTAACAGAAAAGTGTCTTTAAAGGAGGTGTGACCCAAACCTACAGGCTGTAACCCTTTAGATCTGTATTTATGTTAGAAACACACTTGGTTAAGGCGGGGTCAGAGGTTACGGAGTGTGGACCGTCTATTACACCTTTAATTATAATCATTCCTGTGAATTTAACCCACGGCCTTTTGCCTGAGGCTCAGGTTCGTGGCCTGACAGCTGCGCCTCGAAGAAACCCTGAACCTGCGAGACTTTAACCTCTTAACTCCCGCCTGAACCGAGAGGATCTTTGTCCTCACGTCAGCACATTGTTTTCCCATCATTGTTTTGTTGGGTTTTCAACTCTTTTTTGTCACATTTTTGTAAATTTTTTTGTCACATTTTTTTTTCCTTCAATTTTTTATTACATTTTTGTCTTTTTTTGTCACATTTTTGTCATTTGTAATTTTTTTGTCAAATTTTGTTACATTTTTGGAATTTTTTTGTAATTTTTTGTAAATTTTTCCGTCAATTTTTTATTAAATTTTTGTCTTTTTTTATCATTTTTTAATAATTTTTTTGTCAAATTTTGTCACTTTTTTGTCCCTTTTTTAAAACTTTTTATTGTCACATTTTTTTATTTTATTTTTTTTGCTTTATTTCTTTTTTTTTACTTTTTATTGTCACCTTTTCTCACAGTTTTGTCGCTTTTTTGTCACATTTTTTACTTTTTACTGTCACATTTTTTTGCTTCTTTTTTTCATTTTTTTCCTGCTTTTTACTGTCACATTTTTATTGATCGCTTTTTTGTCCCTTTTTTTTACTTTTTATTGTCACATTTTCTCACAGTTTTGTCGCTTTTTTTAATTTATTTATTTATTTTTAAAGCTGCATTTTGCAACTTTTTATGTGTAAAAAAGGTTGATCTGTGTGTGTTTGACCTTGTAGTGACCCCGGGGCTGTGTGAGGCGTCTCTACAACGCTCCAGGATCAATCGCTTTGTAGGTTTTCCAAGCGATTGATCCCTGAGCGTTGTAGAGATAATAATAATGCAGCTTTAATCCTGTTTTATTAGAATGATGTATTCAGTAAAGAGATGGTGCACAGGCTTCTTAAACATGTGGGAGAATCTTAGCACCTCAGCTCTCTGCTTTTCCCTCCCCTGTAAAAATAAACCAAACCAGACTCCTATAGACCAGTGGTTCTCAACCTTTCGGAGCCGCGACCCCCATTATAACAGTTAATTAGGATCGTGACCCCCAAACGGGTCAGACCGTGGGAAAAACAGGGACATTAACCCCTTAACTCCCACCTGAACCGAGCACATTTTCTCCAGTTTGGCTTTACCCCAATCCAAAAGCTTAGGGGAAAAAGGTGTGGAAATAGCAACAAAACTGAGACGAAAACAAGGATGGAAATGTGACAAAAAGTGAGAAAACATTGACAAAAAAGTGACGAAAAATTGATGAAAAAGTGGCAAAAATGTCACATGAAATTGACAATAAATGGACAAAAAAAATGACAAAAAAATGACAAAAAAATGACAAAAAATGACAAAAAAATGACAAAAAAAATGACAAAAAAATGACAAAAATGTGACAAAAAAAATGACAAAAATGTGACAAAAAAATGACAAAAATGTGACAAAAAATGACAAAAATGTCACAAGAAATTGACAAAAAATGGAAAAAAAATGACAAAAATGTGACAAAAAATGACAAAAAAATGACAAAAAATGACAAAAATGTGACAAAAAAATGACAAAAAAATGACAAAAAAATGACAAAAAAATGACAAAAAATGACAAAAAATGGACAAAAAAAATGACAAAAATGTGACAAAAAATGACAAAAAAAATGATGAAAAAGTTACAAAAATGAGTTGAAAATGATGGAGAAAAAAAATGTGCTGACGTGAGGAAAAAGATGCTCTCGGTTCAGGCGGGAGTTAAGAGGTTAAACTATATAACTCTTAAAAAACAAAGAAAAAACAATGGCTAAAACAAAAATTAATTAAATTTAGAAAAACTAACGGCACCCTGGTAAAACAGCACGTACTCTACGACACCATAATAATAATATTAAAATATATATTTTATCTATATGCTCTGGCGACCCCCAGGTTGAGAACCCCTGCTATATAAAATAATAATGAGTTTTAATCCTCGTTTTTGCTGCTATTTTGACGCTTCTTTCAGATTTGGGTAAAGCTGAACTGGAGGAAATGTGTTAGAGGCATTATGTAACTTTTTATACGAGAATGAAAGTTATTCAGAACACGTGCTTGACCTTTCAGTGACCCCGCGGAGGTTTGGGTGGTTAGCATGGCTTAGCGTAGCTTAGCGTAGCTTAGCATAGACGAACCATCCTGTTGGACGCTGCAGGGTCAGGTGTTTTGTCAGTCCTGTCATGTGACTCACACTACAGGCTTCACTGTCCAGTTCGGTGGCATTTTTCAGAGGATCTTCACCTTCTCTCTCTCTCAGACGGCGTCTAAAGTCTGGAAACTCGCCTCTATTGTTCTTATTGTTCCTGTTGTTCCTGTTGTTCCTGTTGTTCCTGTTGTTCCTGTTGTTCCTGTTGTTCCTGTTGCCAAAAATAGCTTCGTCCCTCAGGTCACTTTGCGTAAGAACCGTGTCGTTTTCTCCTAAACACTCTCTGTTCCCCCGGGTCTCCCCAAGGCTGCGTCTTACCCCCCCTGCTTTTTATTTCTCACACAAAGACCAGGACTCACAGACCTGATGTTTGATTGATTCAGTTTGAACTTTTTGTTTTGTGTCTTGGTTTGGTTTTGGAAAATCGCCTGATGAAGTTGGGCAAAGTAGTGACATCATCGTGACCAAAATGTGACAAAAATATGATAAAAATATGACAAAATATGGCAAAAAACTTGACAAGAATATGGCAAAAAACTTGACGACAATATGTTAAAAATGTGGCAAAAATATGACAAAAAACTTGACAAAAATATGGCAAAAATATGACAAAAATATGACAAAAATATGACAAAAATATGGCAAAAATATGACAAGAATATGACAAAAATATGACAAAAATATGACAAAAATATGACAAAAATATGGCAAAAAACTTGACAAAAATATGGCAAAAATATGACAAAAATATGACAAAAATATGGCAAAAATATGACAAGAATATGACAAGAATATGACAAGAATATGACAAGAATATGACAAGAATATGACAAGAATATGACAAGAATATGACAAGAATATGGCAAAAAACTTGATAAAAATATGGCAAAAATATGACAAAAATATGGCAAGAATATGGCAAGAATATGGCAAGAATATGACAAGAATATGGCAAAAAACTTGACAAAAATATGACAAAAATATGACAAAAATATGGCAGAATATGGCAAGAATATGACAAGAATATGGCAAGAATATGACAAGAATATGGCAAGAATATGGCAAAAAACTTGATAAAAATATGGCAAAAATATGACAAGAATATGGCAAGAATATGACAAGAATATGGCAAGAATATGGCAAGAATATGGCAAAAATATGGCAAAAATATGACAAGAATATGGCAAAAATATGACAAGAATATGGCAAGAATATGGCAAAAATGTGACAAAAATATGACAAGAATATGGCAAAAATATGACAAAAATATGACAAGAATATGGCAAAAATATGACAAGAATATGGCAAAAATATGACAGAAATATGACAAGAATATGGCAAAAATATGACAAGAATATGGCAAGAATATGGCAAGAATATGACAAGAATATGGCAAGAATATGGCAAGAATATGGCAAAAATATGACAAAAATATGACAAAAGTGTGTGAAGAAAAAGCAACAAAACAGTAACAGAAAAGTGTCTTTAAAGGAGGTGTGACCCAAACCTACAGGCTGTGACCCTTTAGATCTGTATTTATGGTGCACTTGGTTAAGGCGGGGTCAGAGGTTACGGAGTGTGGACCGTCTATTACACCTTTAATTATAATCATCATTCCACGGCCTTTTGCCTGAGGCTCAGGTTCGTGGCCTGACAGCTGCGCCTCGAAGAAACCCTGAACCTGCGAGACTTTAACCTCTTAACTCCCGCCTGAACCGAGAGGATCTTTTTCCTCACGTCAGCACATTGTTTTTGCATCGTTTTTTTGTTGGATATTCAACTCATTTTTGTCACATTTTAGTCTTTTTTTGGTCATTTTTTTTGGCATTTTTTTGGTCAATTTTTTATCACATTTTTTGTCTATTTTATTGTCACATTTTTGTAATTATTTTGTAATTTTTTTTGTCCATTTTTTAGCACATTTTTGTCATTTTTTGTCATTTGTTTTGTCACATTTTTGTAAGTTTTTGTCATTTTTTGTCCATTTTTCCGTCAAATTTTGTCACATTTTTGTCTTTTTTTGTCAATTTCTTCTGGCATTTTTGTGACATTTTCGCCACTTTTTCACTTCGCAGCTTTTTTCCAGAGGCTTTTGGATTGGGGTAAAGCCAAACTGGAGTAAACGTGCTCGGTTCAGGCGGGAGTTAAGGGGTTAATGCTTGTGTTTCATTCATGGGATTGTTATTACATTCCAAAGGTTCAATCAAACTGCAGGGCAATAAAGGTAATGATTATTTATTGACTTATAAATGAAGAATAAATGAAGAGATACTTTTTAAAACCCGTGTTTTCCTTGCCTGTATTTCCTCAGGCTGCACCCTGAGCTCCACACACTGAACCCTGGACCAGAACTGTCCCTGTAAAAGGTGAAGTGTGTTGGGTATTCAACTCATTTTTGGCATTTTTTTTGTCACATTTTTTTTTTTTTTTTTTGTCTTTTTTTTTAATTAAATTTGTGTCTTTTTTTGTCATTTTTTAATAATTTTTTTTTCATTTTTTGTCTTTTTTTTTTTTTTTTTCATATTTTTGTCACTTTTTTGTCCCTTTTTTTTTGGCTTTTTATTGTCACTTTTTTATTTTATTTTTTTGCTTTATTTCTTTTTTTTTACTTTTTATTGTCACCTTTTCTCACAGTTTTGTCGCTTTTTTTGTCACAT
>NC_136872.1:26035934-26103434 GCF_951799975.1 Gobius niger | reverse complement strand
CTCGTCAGGCCCGTCCGGCTCCTCGCTCTGACAGCCGTGTGCTCCACGTCTCCCACCATCCGCTCAAACCGGGCTCCGGGTCCGGCCGTGGGCGCCGCCGGCCCCGCCCGCCTGACCCGCGTGACCCCCTGACCCGCGTGACCCACGGCTCCAGGGCCGCAGGGGTCAGAGGGCGCGGAGGAAGAGGCGGCGGCGGCGGCGGCGCTGCAGAGACGCCTCAGTCCGACGCCTCCTCGCCGTGAAGAGGATCAGCCGCGCGGTGAGACTGATTCATCTGTGAACGTGTTTCAGCAGAGATTATTTTTTCTTCTTCGTGTGTTTTAGGAAATGAACTCCTCGACTGAAGCCGGGTCGGATCCTCCAGCGCCGTCCTGTGAGTCTCAACATTCAGAAGATTTCACTGATTTGAAATTGTCGTGGAAGCGCGTGGAGGGGGAGGGAAGGGAGGGAGTTCAGCTTTGTTTACAGGCTCTGAAGAACCTGATGAGTTTACATTCAGAGACCGGAGAATCCAAGACTCCGGGTTCTACGGGAGCCACATTTCCTGAACTCTCTCCCCTCCAGGGGCGGACCGGCCGTATGTCTATTCTGGAAGAGCACAGAGGGGCCACCGGTCCCGCCTCAACCGAGCTTTACCCAAATCTAAAAGCTAAAAAGGAAAGCATCAAAATAGCGACAAAAAGAGGATGAAAAGTCGACAAAAACGTGAGAAAAACACGGACCAAAAATGATAGAAAAAAATAAAATGTGGCGACGTGACGAAAAGTGACCATCACTTTTGTAGGTCTTATCTTTCCTTTGCTCTTCAGTCGAGAAGCTTTTAGATTTGGGTAAAGCCCAGTATGAAAAAAACATGAATCTAAAAGGAATTCCGTGGAGTATGGTGCGCCACAAGGTTCAATTTTGGGACCGTTATTATTTATTATTTATATTAATGATTTTGCTTCTGCTTCTACGACCGCCTTTCCTGTTCTTTTTGCTGATGATGCTGATCAAAAAAATAATAACCTCTTAACTCCCACCTGAACGGATCCCATTTTCTCCAGCTTGGCTTTACCCTAATCAGAAAGATTCTTGGGAAAAAGCACCAAAAATGTGACAAAAATTCAACAAAAATGTGACAAAAATGGAAAAAAAAAACATACAAAAGGTGACACAACACAGCAAGAACGTGAGGAAAAAGGTCAGTTTTGTGGGTCTTAGCTTTCAAATGAGGTGCTACACAGCCAAAAGAGGACAGAATGCATTTGGTTAAGGCGGGGGGTCAGAGGTTTAAATATGTATTTGTGGAAGTGTCACAATTACGCTCATTTGGGCCGGGCTGGTCAGAGTCCAGGGCTGGTTTTCAGTCCCAGTCCGGCCCTGCTCCCCTCCCTTCAGGCCCAGCTGCAGAGCCAGGTGGAGGATGATGCTCCTCCTCCTTTTGAACCTTGTTGTTGATGTCATCTCTAACCGTCCCCCCCCCCCGTCTGCTGCAGGTAAGTTCGAGGAGTTTGGCCGGAGTCTGGACGTCGGTGGAGCAGAGACCGTGAGTCGCTTTCCCACAGTTTTAGTCTCATATAATCCCGTTTCTCTGGGTCTTGGGTCTCGGGTTCGGCTCCAGGCAGAGTTCACGCTGGTCGGGTCAGATCTTTGTCCGTCTGACGCCTCTGAGCCCCGAGCAGGACGACCCCCCCCCCCCCACGCTGATGTTAGTGAAGAAGAACAAACCCTCTCTTTACGATGTTTATTCTCTGACTTTGAGCCGGAGATTCATCCAGGAAGTGACTCCGACTTCTCTCTCTTAATCTCTCTACTTTTCTGTAAACCCTTAAAGCCTGATCCTTCAGACTCTGATTCCAGGTGGGAGTCCATCCTCTGGTTCCTCTGTTGATCTACAGCGACATACAGTTCCCGCCCACCACAGAGTCTCAGCCAATCCGAGCTCAGGCCGACGCCCCCTCCTCCAGGCCTCACAGGTGAGTGGGTGTGGCCAGGTAGAGGGTCGGGTTCTGATGGGTCTTTAATAAAACTCTCGATCGGACGTGACGAGGCAAACGCGGCGGCCATCTTGTGATTGGCCATCGATCGTGATGCTAATAAGTAAGGATTAAACAACGAGGAGCCGCATTAGACAGTTATAATGTTGTTCCTCCTGCATTATAACGTCTAACGCGGCTCCTCGTTGTTTAATCCGCTTATACCAGGGTCCCACAAACCTAACATTTATAATAAATGTGTTTTTCATTGACTAAAGTCACTAAATCTGCCAGACTACGGGACTATTTTGTGTGGGTTATTAGCCGTCACTGAAGGCTGGTCTCAGAGCGAGTCATTCTCCGCAGCTATTACGAGGATCTCAGTCAGGCTCAACGACACAACATCAGCACAGAATCACAACACAACAGGACTAACCCGGAAACACTTTTCCCTGGAAGGAAACACCGATATGCGGCACTCGTGGGCACCAGTTATTTACCTTTTACAAAGTTTAACCTGAAGCTAAAGCTAGCTAG
Source organism: Gobius niger (assembly GCF_951799975.1). NCBI lineage: Eukaryota > Metazoa > Chordata > Actinopteri > Gobiiformes > Gobiidae > Gobius > Gobius niger. The sequence continues at coordinate 26,100,939 of NC_136872.1, read as the reverse complement.
CTCAACCAGCTCAACTGTTTATGGAAACAGCTGCGGTGGAGTCGCTCACACCTGGGCCCAGGGTTGCCAGGTATGGGCAGCCAAACCCGCCCAAAAATATCTGAAAACCGCGGAAAACCTGCGGACATACAGTGTATGATGTGTCTGTGTGTGCTCCTCCAGGCCTGCGGGGGCAGTGAAGAAGCCGCTGAACGCCTTCATGCTCTTCATGAAGGAGACGAGAGCCGCTGTGCGACAGGAAGTGAGCGAGCGAGAGAGCGCCGCCCTCAACCGCATCCTCGGGACCAGGGTCAGGAAACAAACATCATAAAACTGCAGACAGGAAGTGGACAACTGCAGACAGGAAGTGGAAAACTGCAGACAGGAAGTAGAACCCTGCAGACAGGAAGTAGAAAACAATCCAGGAAATGGAAACTGCAGACAGGAAGTAGAACCCTGCAGACAGGAAGTAGAACGCTGAGGACAGGAAGTGGACCCTGCAGACAGGAAGTAGAACCCTGAGGCTGTCCTCAGGGTTCTACTTCCTGTCTGCAGAGAAAGGAAGTAGAAACCTGAGGACAGGAAGTAGAACCCTGCAGACAGGAAGTAGAACCCTGCAGACAGGAAGTAGAACCCTGCAGACAGGAAGTGGAACCCTGCAGACAGGAAGTAGAACTCTGCAGACAGGAAGTAGAACCCCACAGACAGGAAGTAGAACCCTGCAGACAGGAAGTAGAACCCTGCAGACAGGAAGTAGAACCCTGAGGACAGGAAGTAGAACTCCACAGACAGGAAGTAGAACCCTGCAGACAGGAAGTGGAACCCTGCAGACAGGAAGTAGAACCCTGCAGACAGGAAGTAGAACCCCGCAGACAGGAAGTAAACACTGTGTCTGTGTTCTCCAGTGGAACGCTCTCCCCGAGGCCGAACAGTCCAAATACTTCGCTCTGGCGCAGAAGGAGCGCCTGCTGCACCGTCAGCTTCACCCCGACTGGAGCGCCCGCCTCAACTACGTACGAGCACCACAAACTACCACGAAACTGACTTCACTCACGGCCAATCACAGCGTTCATCTGATCTGAGTGTTGTTTCAGGGGAAGAAGAAGCGGCGGCCGAGAGCGACCAGCAAAACTCCAGCTTCAGATTAAGTTTATTCAAAACCTCAAGCAGACACAAAATCCCTCTGAGCAAATGTTTGTTTCTAAAATGTCACAAAATAAAACCACACAGTTAAACCTGGCTCTGGTTTTCTTATTTACATTTCGTCACGGAAAATATCGGCCTTTTTTATTCATAAAACGCTGGAATCATTACAGGAGCAAAACATTTCAAATCTGGTTTAATGATATGAGTTTGGTTTAGTCCTGGTCCATGTTTTAGTCCCTCTGGTTTTAGCCCTGGATCAGTCCTGATTTAGTCCTTGTTTGGGTTTAGTCCTGGTCCTGGTCTTAGTCCTGGTCCAGGTCTTAGTCCTGGTCCTGTTCATGAAGTAGAACACTGCAGACAGGAAGTGGAACACTGCAGACAGGAAGTAGAAAACTGCAGACAGGAAGTAGAACACTGCAGACAGGAAGTAGAACACTGCAGACAGGAAGTAGAACACTGCAGACAGGAAGTAGAACACTGCAGAGAGGAAGTGGAACACTGCAGACAGGAAGTAGAAAACTGCAGACAGGAAGTAGAACACTGCAGACAGGAAGTAGAACACTGCAGACAGGAAGTAGAACACTGCAGACAGGAAGTGGAACACTGCAGACAGGAAGTGGAAAACTGCAGATAGGAAGTAGAACTCTGCAGACAGGAAATAGAAAACTGCAGACAGGAAGTAGAACTTTGCCAACAGGAAGTAGAACACTGCAGAGAGGAAGTGGAACACTGCAGACAGGAAGTAGAAAACTGCAGACAGGAAGTAGAACACTGCAGACAGGAAGTGGAACACTGCAGAGAGGAAGTAGAACACTGCAGACAGGAAGTAGAACACTGCAGACAGGAAGTAGAAAACTGCAGACAGGAAGTAGAACACTGCAGACAGGAAGTAGAACACTGCTGAGAGGAAGTAGAACACTGCAGACAGGAAGTAGAACCCTGCAGACAGGAAGTAGAAAACTACAGGCAGGAAGATGAACACTGCAGACAGGAAGTGAAGTAATTTAGTCCTTGTTTGGGTTTAGTCCTGGTCTCAGTCCTGGTCGTGGTCTTAGTCTCGGTCCTGGTCTTAGTCTTGGTCTTAGTCCTGGTCCTGGTCCGGCCTCAGCGCCCGCCGTAGGCTGCTCCAGAACTGGCCGAGTAGCTCCGCCTCCTGGGGCCAGGGCAGGTAGGTGGTGGTCCTGGTCCTGGTCTCAGTCCTGGTCCTGGTCCAGGTCCTGGTCGTGGTCTTAGTCCCGGTCATGGTCCTGGTCCGGCCTCAGCGCCCGCCGTAAGCTGCTCCAGAACTGCTCGCGTAGCTCCGCCTCCTGGGGCCAGGGCAGGTAGGTGGTGGTCCTGGTCTTAGTCCTGGTCCTGGTCTTAGTCCTGGTCCTGGTCCGGCCTCAGCGCCCGCCGTAGGCTGCTCCAGAACTGGCCGCGTAGCTCCGCCTCCTGGGGCCAGGGCAGGTAGGTGGTCGAGCGCAGCAGCTGCCGGAGGCGACAGAAACGCCGGGGAACGTCGTCGTGACTCAGCGGCTCCAGCAGAACCAAGATGGCGGCGTCTTCGCGGCAGTTTCCCTCCAGCAGCTGGAAGTGAGTGAAGTCCAGCTCGTATCGGCACCAGTCAGACCTGCACACAGGAGGTCAGAGTGAGGAACCTCCTCTGTGGAGCTACGGGACATGTTTTCACTCTGACACACGGTAAAGCTCTCACCGTACGAAGTTGTGTGAGAGGACGAAGAGCGTGCGGCGACTCGACTCGATGGCGCTCACGATGTTGTCCATGATCCAGCGCCCGGGAAGGAAGTCCCTGTGGTGCAGACACAACTTCAGCGGCTCCGGATCGGGGTCTGGACCGGAGTCTGGACCGGAGCCTGGACCAGAGTCTGGACCGGAGCCTGGACTGGAGTCTGAAGTAGAAACTGGACCGGAGTCTGGACTGGAGTCTAGACCGGATCCTGGACCAGAGTCTGGACCGGAGCCTGGACCGGAGCCTGGACCGGAGCCTGGACCGGAGTCTGGACCGGAGTCTGGACCGGAGTCTGGACTGGAGTCTGGACTGGAGTCTGGACTGGAACGTGGACCGGACTCAGACGAGCTGCTGGAGAAACAGTTTTTTTTTTTTTTGTTGATACAAACTTTCTGCTCCGTAATATATATTAATATAGTACATATACAACATATATAATGTGAATGATTAGTATATGTTAATATACTGTAGTATAAAGTATATAAAGTATATAAAGTATATAAAGTAAAGTATATAAAGTATATAAAGTACTCACGGGCCGCGCTCCAGCTCGGGCAGCAGGTACGTGTCCACCCAGTATATATAAAGTATATAAAGTATATAAAGTAAAGTATATAAAGTATATAAAGTAAAGTATATAAAGTATATAAAGTACTCACTGGCGCTCCAGCTCGGGCAGCAGGTACGTGTCCACCCAGTATATATAAAGTATATAAAGTATATAAAGTACTCACTGGCCGCGCTCCAGCTCGGGCAGCAGGTACGTGTCCACCCAGTATATATAAAGTATATAAAGTATATAAAGTACTCACTGGCGCTCCAGCTCGGGCAGCAGGTACGTGTCCACCCAGTATATATAAAGTATATATAAAGTATATAAAGTACTCACTGGCGCTCCAGCTCGGGCAGCAGGTACGTGTCCACCCAGTATATATAAAGTACATAAAGTACATAAAGTACTCACTGGCGCTCCAGCTCGGGCAGCAGGTACGTGTCCACCCAGTATATATAAAGTATATAAAGTAAAGTATATAAAGTATATAAAGTACTCACGGGCGCTCCAGCTCGGGCAGCAGGTACGTGTCCACCCAGTATATATAAAGTATATAAAGTATATAAAGTAAAGTACATAAAGTATATAAAGTACTCACTGGCGCTCCAGCTCGGGCAGCAGGTACGTGTCCACCCAGTATATATAAAGTATATAAAGTATATAAAGTAAAGTATATAAAGTATATAAAGTACTCACTGGCGCTCCAGCTCGGGCAGCAGGTACGTGTCCACCCAGTATATATAAAGTAAAGTATATGAAGTATATAAAGTACTCACTGGCGCTCCAGCTCGGGCAGCAGGTACGTGTCCACCCAGTATATATAAAGTATATAAAGTATATAAAGTATATAAAGTACTCACTGGCCGCGCTCCAGCTCGGGCAGCAGGTACGTGTCCACCCAGTATATATAAAGTATATAAAGTAAAGTATATAAAGTACTCACTGGCGCTCCAGCTCGGGCAGCAGGTACGTGTCCACCCAGTATATATAAAGTATATAAAGTATATAAAGTACTCACTGGCGCTCCAGCTCGGGCAGCAGGTACGTGTCCACCCAGGCGCTGTCCCGCTCGCTGTACGACACGAAGGCGTCGAACATGAGGAGCGGCCGGTCGTCCTCCGCCTCGCGCCTCCTCTTCCTCCTCCTCCTCTTCGCCGCCAGCCACTCCAGCGTGACGCGCAGGTACCAGAAGGCGTGCGCTCGCCACAGCAGCGCCGCGGACACGCCCACAAACAGCAGCGCCGCGCCACAGGCCACGCCCACCACCAGCACGCGGTGACACTCGGTCACAGAGCGCCGCACGCGGGACAGCGCCGCCCCCTGCAGGTGCAGAGGGGCGTCGCAGGAGTACCCGCTCACAGGGTCCGACAGGGCCACAGCGCCGCCGCCAGGCAGGGAGTGGAAGAACGACACGAAGCCGCACGAGCAGACGAAACGGTTCAGACCCGCCTCGAAACGTCGCAGGCGCCGGAACGAGGCCAGGTCAGAGCGGGTGAAGAGGGTCAGCAGGTTCCTCTGAGGGGGGAGAGGTCAGAGGTCAGAGCGGGTGAAGAGGGTCAGCAGGTTCCTCTGAGGGGGGAGAGGTCAGAGGTCAGAGCGAGTGAAGAGGGTCAGCAGGTTCCTCTGAGGGGGGAGAGGTCAGAGGTCAGAGTGAAGAGGGTCAGCAGGTTCCTCTGAGGGGGGAGAGGTCAGAGGTCAGAGCGAGTGAAGAGGGTCAGCAGGTTCCTCTGAGGGGGGAGAGGTCAGAGGTCAGAGCGAGTGAAGAGGGTCAGCAGGTTCCTCTGAGGGGGGAGAGGTCAGAGGTCAGAGCGAGTGAAGAGGGTCAGCAGGTTCCTCTGAGGGGGGAGAGGTCAGAGCGGGTGAAGAGGGTCAGCAGGTTCCTCTGAGGGGGAGAGGTCAGAGCGGGTGAAGAGGGTCAGCAGGTTCCTCTGAGGGGGGAGAGGTCAGAGTGAAGAGGGTCAGCAGGTTCCTCTGAGGGGGGAGAGGTCAGAGGTCAGAGTGAAGAGGGTCAGCAGGTTCCTCTGAGGGGGGAGAGGTCAGAGGTCAGAGGTCAGAGTGAAGAGGGTCAGCAGGTTCTGTGGCAGGCATATCGGGGACAGGAAGAGAATCGGAGCTAGCGAACGCTGGAGAATCGGGGCTTCGGTGTTTAGCGCATGCGCAGCCTCGCTTGTTTACGGCAGCTCTTTGATACTTTATTGATCTTACAGATGGAGAAAGTGTTAATTAGGCAATGTGTAAATTATGTCGGCGATATTTATGTAAAAAACATTGAAATAAATAATTGTAATGATGATGATAGAAATGATAATAACAATTATGAAAAATTTGACAAAGCAACAGAACAACAAGTTGTAAATTGTATATATTTATAGAAAATACAAATGAACAAAATAATGATGTTGATGATGATATAAATTATAATAACAATTATAAACGATCAGATTTGACTAAACAAAAACACAACAATTGACTATTAAAAAATGTACAATCTATGATAATATGTATAGGCCTATATATATACACACAAGGCAGCCAAATATAAGATTTAAATAGGTTAGGTCCTCATAAAGCTGCTTTGCTTTGTCAAATTTTTCATAATTGTTATTATCATTTCTATCATCATCATTACAATTATTTATTTCAATGTATTTTACATAAATATAGCCTACATAATTTACACATTGCCTAATTAACACTTTCTCCATCTGTGAGATAAGAGCTGCCGTAAACAAGCGAGGCTTGCGCATGCGCTAAACACCGTAGCCCCGATTCTCCAGCGTTCGCTAGCTCCGATTCTCTTCCTGTCTCCAAATCTCTTCCTGTCCCCGATATGCCTGCCACAGCTTCCTCTGAGGGGGGAGAGGTCAGAGGTCAGAGCGAGTGAAGAGGGTCAGCAGGTTCCTCTGAGGGGGGAGAGGTCAGAGGTCAGAGCGAGTGAAGAGGGTCAGCAGGTTCCTCTGAGGGGGGAGAGGTCAGAGCGAGTGAAGAGGGTCAGCAGGTTCCTCTGAGGGGGGAGAGGTCAGAGGTCAGAGTGAGTGAAGAGGGTCAGCAGGTTCCTCTGAGGGGGGAGAGGTCAGAGTGAGTGAAGAGGGTCAGCAGGTTCCTCTGAGGGGGGAGAGGTCAGAGGTCAGAGGGTCAGCAGGTTCCTCTGAGGGGGGAGAGGTCAGAGGTCAGAGGTCAGAGCGGGTGAAGAGGGTCAGCAGGTTCCTCTGAGGGGGGAGAGGTCAGAGGTCAGAGCGAGTGAAGAGGGTCAGCAGGTTCCTCTGAGGGGGGAGAGGTCAGAGGTCAGAGTGAAGAGGGTCAGCAGGTTCCTCTGAGGGGGGAGAGGTCAGAGGTCAGAGGTCAGAGCGGGTGAAGAGGGTCAGCAGGTTCCTCTGAGGGGGGAGAGGTCAGAGTGAGTGAAGAGGGTCAGCAGGTTCCTCTGAGGGGGGAGAGGTCAGAGGTCAGAGGGTCAGCAGGTTCCTCTGAGGGGGGAGAGGTCAGAGGTCAGAGGTCAGAGCGGGTGAAGAGGGTCAGCAGGTTCCTCTGAGGGGGGAGAGGTCAGAGGTCAGAGCGAGTGAAGAGGGTCAGCAGGTTCCTCTGAGGGGGGAGAGGTCAGAGGTCAGAGTGAAGAGGGTCAGCAGGTTCCTCTGAGGGGGGAGAGGTCAGAGGTCAGAGGTCAGAGCGGGTGAAGAGGGTCAGCAGGTTCCTCTGAGGGGAGAGAGGTCAGAGGTCAGAGCGAGTGAAGAGGGTCAGCAGGTTCCTCTGAGGGGGGAGAGGTCAGAGGTCAGAGTGAAGAGGGTCAGCAGGTTCCTCTGAGGGGGGAGAGGTCAGAGGTCAGAGGTCAGAGCGGGTGAAGAGGGTCAGCAGGTTCCTCTGAGGGGGGAGAGGTCAGAGCGGGTGAAGAGGGTCAGCAGGTTCCTCTGAGGGGGGAGAGGTCAGAGGTCAGAGGTCAGAGCGGGTGAAGAGGGTCAGCAGGTTCCTCTGAGGGGGGAGAGGTCAGAGGTCAGAGTGAAGAGGGTCAGCAGGTTCCTCTGAGGGGGAGAGGTCAGAGCGAAGAGGGTCAGCAGGTTCCTCTGAGGGGGAGAGGTCAGAGCGAAGAGGGTCAGCAGGTTCCTCTGAGGGGGAGAGGTCAGAGCGAAGAGGGTCAGCAGGTTCCTCTGAGGGGGGAGAGGTCAGAGGTCAGAGCGGGTGAAGAGGGTCAGCAGGTTCCTCTGAGGGGGGAGAGGTCAGAGGTCAGAGCGGGTGAAGAGGGTCAGCAGGTTCCTCTGAGGGGGGAGAGGTCAGAGGTCAGAGCGGGTGAAGAGGGTCAGCAGGTTCCTCTGAGGGGGGAGAGGTCAGAGGTCAGAGCGAGTGAAGAGGGTCAGCAGGTTCCTCTGAGGGGGGAGAGGTCAGAGGTCAGAGCGGGTGAAGAGGGTCAGCAGGTTCCTCTGAGGGGGGAGAGGTCAGAGTGAAGAGGGTCAGCAGGTTCCTCTGAGGGGGGAGAGGTCAGAGGTCAGAGCGGGAGAAGAGGGTCAGCAGGTTCCTCTGAGGGGGGAGAGGTCAGAGGGTCAGCAGGTTCCTCTGAGGGGGGAGAGGTCAGAGGTCAGAGCGAGTGAAGAGGGTCAGCAGGTTCCTCTGAGGGGGGAGAGGTCAGAGGTCAGAGTGAAGAGGGTCAGCAGGTTCCTCTGAGGGGGGAGAGGTCAGAGGTCAGAGGGTCAGCAGGTTCCTCTGAGGGGGGAGAGGTCAGAGGTCAGAGTGAAGAGGGTCAGCAGGTTCCTCTGAGGGGAGAGAGGTCAGAGGTCAGAGCGAGTGAAGAGGGTCAGCAGGTTCCTCTGAGGGGGGAGAGGTCAGAGGTCAGAGTGAAGAGGGTCAGCAGGTTCCTCTGAGGGGAGAGAGGTCAGAGGTCAGAGCGAGTGAAGAGGGTCAGCAGGTTCCTCTGAGGGGGGAGAGGTCAGAGGTCAGAGCGGGTGAAGAGGGTCAGCAGGTTCCTCTGAGGGGGAGAGGTCAGAGGTCAGAGGTCAGAGCGAGGGTACCTGAAGGCTGAGGCTCTGCAGGTTGGGGAAGAGCCAGCCCGGGGGCAGCGTCTGGAGCTTGTTCCCAGAGAGACGCAGCTCCTTCAGGTTGGGCAGCACCAGCAGGAAGCTCTGCAGGTCGTTGTAGCTCAGATCCAAGACCTGCGGGTCCACCAGAGGCTCGTGTCAGAGGCGAGAGGCTCGGCGTCTCCAAAGAGCGACCGACAAAGCGGCTCACCTGCAGCGTGGGCGGCAGGCAGGAGGTGGCGCTGCTGAGCTTGGCCCTGGAGATGTTCAGGAAGCGCAGGGACTCGGGCCACGGGCAGGAGTCGGGCATCGAGCTGAAGCCGTTTCTGCTCACGTCCAGGTGGGAGAGGAGGGACAGGCGGGAGACCATGCGGCTGATCAGGGACAGGGACTGGGGAGAGACCATAGGCCACAAACACAAGCACATCTCGGCATATTTTATTCGTAAGATTTGTAAACATTCAATCCATGAGTGTAATGTAGAGTGTAGCACAGAAAACAAAACAAATAATCTGGTCCGCAGTAGAAACGAAACAGAAACCTGCAGTGACACTGATGTCAAAGCTCCGCTAACAGCAACGAAAAACTTCCTGTTGTCCCGACAAAATAAAAGGCGTCAATGTTCCAGCCGCTGGGAGAGGGTTTGAAATGTTCATTAATAAATGAACCTAATATTTTAGGTGCAAATGGACACAAATCTCGTTTTTCTTCGTTTTCCTGGTCGTCCGTTTTGCTCAAATAGAAATAAAGGCCTGTCTCTAACTGTGGCCTGGTTCCAATAAAGGCCTGGTCCTGGATGCCCTTGAGTAAATAACGGCCCCGCTGATATTAGAGCATTTATGGTACCTTGATGGCGTTGGCGCTGAGATTGAGCGCCCGCAGCTCCCGGAGGACCCCTCCCCCGTAGCACAGAGTTTCCTCCACCGTGAGGTCCGTCAGAAGGTTCTCACTGAGGTCCAGGTACTCCAGGTCCTTCAGGAGCAACGAGGTCGGACACGGCAGCAGGAACACCTGCAGGGCCCGAGCAAGTAAGTAAACCTACTACAGTCCGGTAGGTTCTCGGTCTCTTACCTTGTTGTTGATGAGGTTCTCGGTCTCGTACCTTGGCATTGGTTCGGTTCTCGGCCTCGTACCTTGGCATTGATGAGGTTCTCGGCCTCGTACTTTGGCGTTGATGAGGTTCTCGGCCTCGTACTTTGGCGTTGATGAGGTTCTCGGTCTCGTACCTTGGCGTTGATGAGGTTCTCGGTCTCGTACCTTGGCGTTGATGAGGTTCTCGGTCTCGTACATTGGTGTTGATGAGGTTCTCGGTCTCGTACCTTGGCGTTGATGAGGTTCTCGGTCTCGTACCTTGGCGTTGATGAGGTTCTCGGCCTCGTACCTTGTTGTTGATGAGGTTCTCGGTCTCGTACCTTGGCGTTGATGAGGTTCTCAGTCTCGTACCTTGGCATTGGTTCGGTTCTTGGTCTCGTACCTTGTTGTTGATGAGGTTCTCGGTCTCGTACCTTGTTGTTGATGAGGTTCTCAGTCTTGTACCTTGGTGTTGATGAGGTTCTCGGTCTCGTACCTTGGCATTGGTTCGGTTCTCGGTCTTGTACCTTGGCGTTGATGAGGTTCTTGGTCTCGTACCTTGGCATTGGTTCGGTTCTCGGTCTCGTACCTTGTCGTTGATGAGGTTCTCGGTCTCGTACCTTGGTGTTGATGAGGTTCTCAGTCTCGTACCTTGGCATTGGTTCGGTTCTCGGTCTCGTACCTTGGCGTTGATGAGGTTCTTGGTCTCGTACCTTGGCATTGGTTCGGTTCTCGGTCTCGTACCTTGGCATTGGTTCGGTTCTCGGTCTCGTACCTTGTTGTTGTTGAGGTTCTCAGTCTCGTACCTTGTTGTTGATGAGGTTCTCGGTCTCGTACCTTGGCATTGATCAGGGAGACCCTCCTTAGCTGCTTCAGGAGGAACCTCAAAGAAAGGAAAGACGTGAACTCAAAGTTGTTCAGGAGCAGAACGTCCCGAACGTAGAACTCCTGGAGGCTGTGGTAATCCGTGTGACTCGCGTTCTCCCATCTGCGCCACAGAAACATCACAGACTCACAACCTCGGAGGCTTCACCAGTGACTAACGAGCTTTTCGAGCGAATACCTGCCGACACCGCTGAGGGTGAGGTTATGGAGGGACAGAGTGGAGACGAGCGATCCGTCCATCACCTCCAGAAGATACACCATCGCTTCATCCGTCAGAAACATGTTGCGGCACGAAAGGAGCCTGGAGAAGGGTAAAGCTGACTGACGGATGATCTCAGATGGAGGAACAGGAAGTGCTTCGTACCTGACCCTGCGCCGGACGAGCTCTCGCAGCGGCTGCACGGAGCGGTTCGTCTCTAGGTGGACGTTCTCCAGAGTGAGCTCCGTGTCGGGGCTCGCGACGTCGCGGATCACGGCCGACGCCAGAGCCTGGTCCGACACAAACGGCGTCCGCAGCGAGAGTGTCACGTGATCCAGCGGCCAGATCTGAGACAGGGCTCCGGAGTCGAACCTGGGACCGACACAGAGAGAAACACCAGGTCAGGTCATTCGACTACAGGATGAGTGATATGAAATGTGGAAGAAGTGGCGAAAAATATGCAGGTAAAAGGACTCTCTGTGGCTCCTGTTGTGCATGTTTGTGTGGCGCACCGCTGCAGGTTGTCTGCGTCCACACGGAGGCGCTGTAGCCCCCCCAGGCCCCGCAGGTCTGAGAGGCGGATCTCCTGCAAAGAGTCCCCTCCGAAACTCAGGCTCCGCAGACGGATCAGGGGCCCGAACAGAGCAGGGGCCGGAGCAGGGGCCCCCAGCGTCCTGAGAGAGAAAAAAACTACTTCAATATTCACACGTAAACGGGACATAACGGGGAACTTTACAGCCAGAAAACGTGGAGAGTGATGAGAGAGTAGAGACTTGTTTGATCCCTGGTTCCTCTAATCTGTACTGGTTATTCTTCTCATCTGTACGGGTTGTTCCTCTCATCTGTACTGGTCGTTCTTCTCATCTGTACGGATTGTTCTTCTCACCTGTACGGCTTGTTCCTCTAATCTGTACGGGTCGTTCCTCTCACCTTTACTATTGTTCTTCTCACCTGTACGGATTGTTCTTCTCACCTGTACGGGTTGTTCTTCTCACCTGTACGGGTTGTTCTTCTCACCTGTACGGATTGTTCTTCTCACCTGTACAGGTTGTTCTTCTCACCTGTACGGGTTGTTCCTCTCATCTGTACGTGTTGTTCTTCTCACCTGTACGGATTGTTCTCCTCACCTGTACGGGTTGTTCCTCTCACCTGTACGGGTTGTTCCTCTCATCTGTACGGGTTGTTCCTCTCATCTGTACGGGTTGTTCCTCTCACCTGTACGGGTTGTTCCTCTCACCTGTACGGGTTGTTCCTCTCACCTGTACGGGTTGTTCCTCTCACCTGTACGGGTTGTTCTTCTCACCTGTACGGGTTGTTCCTCTCACCTGTACGGTTTGTTCTTCTCACCTGTACGGGTTGTTCCTCTCACCTGTACGGGTTGTTCCTCTCATCTGTACTGGTTGTTCCTCTCATCTGTACGGGTTGTTCCTCTCATCTGTACAGTTTGTTCCTCTCACCTGTACAGCTTGTTCCTCTCACCTGGTTGTTCTTCTCACCTGTACGGGTTGTTCTCCTCACCTGTACGGGTTGTTCTTCTCACCTGTACGGGTTGTTCCTCTCACCTGTACGGGTTGTTCCTCTCACCTGTACAGGTTGTTCTCCTCACCTGTACGGGTTGTTCTTCTCACCTGTACGGATTGTTCTTCTCACCTGTACGGGTTGTTCCTCTCACCTGTACGGTTTGTTCTTCTCACCTATACGGGTTGTTCTTCTCACCTGTACGGGTTGTTCCTCTCACCTGTACGGGTTGTTCTTCTCACCTGTACAGGTTGTTCCTCTCATCTGTACGGGTTGTTCCTCTCACCTGTACGGGTTGTTCTTCTCATCTGTACGGGTTGTTCTTCTCACCTGTACGTATTGTTCTTCTCACCTGTACGGGTTGTTCTTCTCACCTGTACGGGTTGTTCTTCTCACCTGTACGGGTTGTTCTTCTCACCTGTACGGGTTGTTCCTCTCACCTGTACGGGTTGTTCCTCTCACCTGTACGTGTTGTTCTTCTCACCTGTACGGGTTGTTCTTCTCACCTGTACGGGTTGTTCTTCTCATCTGTACGGGTTGTTCTTCTCACCTGTACGGGTTGTTCCTCTCACCTGTACGGGTTGTTCCTCTCACCTGTACGGATTGTTCTTCTCACCTGTACGAGTTGTTCCTCTCACCTGTACGAGTTGTTCCTCTCACCTGTACGGGTTGTTCTTCTCACCTGTACGGGTTGTTCTTCTCACCTGTACGGGTTGTTCCTCTCACCTGTACGGGTTGTTCTTCTCACCTGTACGGGTTATTCTTCTCACCTGTACGGGTTGTTCCTCTCACCTGTACGGGTTGTTCTTCTCACCTGTACGGGTTGTTCTTCTCACCTGTACGGGTTGTTCTTCTCACCTGTACGGGTTGTTCCTCTCACCTGTACGGGTTGTTCCTCTCACCTGTACGGGTTGTTCCTCTCATCTGTACGGATTGTTCTTCTCACCTGTACGGGTTGTTCTTCTCACCTGTACGGGTTGTTCCTCTCACCTGTACGGGTTGTTCTTCTCACCTGTACGGGTTGTTCCTCTCATCTGTACGGATTGTTCTTCTCACCTGTACGGGTTGTTCTTCTCACCTGTACGGGTTGTTCCTCTCACCTGTACGGGTTGTTCTTCTCACCTGTACGAGTTGTTCTTCTCATCTGTACGGGTTGTTCCTCTCACCTGTACGGGTTGTTCTTCTCACCTGTACGGGTTGTTCTTCTCACCTGTACGGGTTGTTCTTCTCACCTGTACGGATTGTTCTCCTCACCTGTACGGGTTGTTCTTCTCACCTGTACGGGTTGTTCTTCTCACCTGTACGGGTTGTTCCTCTCACCTGTACGGGTTGTTCCTCTCATCTGTACGGGTTGTTCTTCTCACCTGTACGGGTTGTTCCTCTCACCTGTACGGGTTGTTCCTCTCATCTGTACGGGTTGTTCTTCTCACCTGTACGGGTTGTTCTTCTCACCTGTACGGGTTGTTCTTCTCACCTGTACGGGTTGTTCTTCTCACCTGTACGGGTTGTTCTCCTCACCTGTACGGGTTGTTCCTCTCACCTGTACGGGTTGTTCTTCTCACCTGTACGGGTTGTTCTTCTCACCTGTACGGGTTGTTCCTCTCACCTGTACGGGTTGTTCCTCTCACCTGTACGGGTTGTTCCTCTCACCTGTACGGGTTGTTCCTCTCATCTGTACGGATTGTTCTTCTCACCTGTACGAGTTGTTCCTCTCACCTGTACGAGTTGTTCCTCTCACCTGTACGGGTTGTTCTTCTCACCTGTACGGGTTGTTCTTCTCACCTGTACGGGTTGTTCCTCTCACCTGTACGGGTTGTTCTTCTCACCTGTACGGGTTATTCTTCTCACCTGTACGGGTTGTTCCTCTCACCTGTACGGGTTGTTCTTCTCACCTGTACGGGTTGTTCTTCTCACCTGTACGGGTTGTTCTTCTCACCTGTACGGGTTGTTCCTCTCACCTGTACGGGTTGTTCCTCTCACCTGTACGGGTTGTTCCTCTCATCTGTACGGATTGTTCTTCTCACCTGTACGGGTTGTTCTTCTCACCTGTACGGGTTGTTCCTCTCACCTGTACGGGTTGTTCTTCTCACCTGTACGGGTTGTTCCTCTCATCTGTACGGATTGTTCTTCTCACCTGTACGGGTTGTTCTTCTCACCTGTACGGGTTGTTCCTCTCACCTGTACGGGTTGTTCTTCTCACCTGTACGAGTTGTTCTTCTCATCTGTACGGGTTGTTCCTCTCACCTGTACGGGTTGTTCTTCTCACCTGTACGGGTTGTTCTTCTCACCTGTACGGGTTGTTCTTCTCACCTGTACGGATTGTTCTCCTCACCTGTACGGGTTGTTCTTCTCACCTGTACGGGTTGTTCTTCTCACCTGTACGGGTTGTTCCTCTCACCTGTACGGGTTGTTCCTCTCATCTGTACGGGTTGTTCTTCTCACCTGTACGGGTTGTTCCTCTCACCTGTACGGGTTGTTCTTCTCACCTGTACGGGTTGTTCTTCTCACCTGTACGGGTTGTTCTCCTCACCTGTACGGGTTGTTCCTCTCACCTGTACGGGTTGTTCTTCTCACCTGTACGGGTTGTTCTTCTCACCTGTACGGGTTGTTCCTCTCACCTGTACGGGTTGTTCCTCTCACCTGTACGGGTTGTTCCTCTCACCTGTACGGGTTGTTCCTCTCATCTGTACGGATTGTTCTTCTCACCTGTACGGGTTGTTCCTCTCACCTGGTTGTTCCTCTCACCTGGTTGTTCCTCTCACCTGTACGGATTGTTCTTCTCACCTGTACGGGTTGTTCTTCTCACCTGTACGAGTTGTCCCTCTCACCTGTACGGGTTGCGGTGCAGGTGCAGGCTCTCTAGCGCCCCCAGGTGGCTGAACCAGCGGTGGTCGACAGCGCTGAGGAGGTTCTCAGACAGATCCAGGTCCTTCAGGTCGGTCAGAGTGTAGAAGGCGGCGTGGTCGATGCGCCACAGTCTGTTCGCTGACGGACGGAGGAGACGGCGTCACAACGAGGCGCAAGAGGCGACAACAAGCATGTTCTTAGCGTGTTCTTAGCGTGTTGTTACCGTGCAGCGTGAGCGTCCTCAGCCCCCGCAGCCTGCGCAGCGCCCCCCGGTGGATCTCTGAGATGTCGTTGTGGTCCAGGTCCAGGCTGAAGGTCCGGTCCGGGAGCGAGGGCACGTCGGAAAACCCGGCACCGGAGCAGTCGCACACGAGCCGCTCCTCATCGTCACCTCGGCAACAGGAAGGAGTCTGAGTCCGGGGCGGAGTCTGAACCTGGGGCGGAGTCTGAACCTGGGGCGGAGTCTGAGCCCAGGGCGGAGTGTGAACCTGGGGCGGAGTCTGAGCCCGGGGCGGAGTCTGAGTCCGGGGCGGAGTCTGAGCCCGGGGCGGAGTCTGAGCCTGGGGCGGAGTCTGAGTCCGGGGCGGAGTCTGAACCTGGGGTGGAGTCTGAGTCTGGGGCGGAGTCTGAGCCCGGGGCGGAGTCTGAGCCTGGGGCGGAGTCTGAGTCCAGGGCGGAGTCTGAGCCCGGGGCGGAGTCTGAGCCCAGGGCGGAGTCTGAGCCCGGGGCGGAGTCTGAGTCCGGGGCGGAGTCTGAGCCTGGGGCGGAGTCTGAGTCCAGGGTGGAGTCTGAACCTGGGGCGGAGTCTGAGCCCGGGGCGGAGTCTGAGCCTGGAGCGGAGTCTGAGCCTGGGGCGGAGTCTGAGTCCAGGGTGGAGTCTGAACCTGGGGCGGAGTCTGAGTCCAGGGCGGAGTCTGAGTCCAGGGCGGAGTCTGAGCCCGGGGCGGAGTCTGAG
This sequence comes from Gobius niger, assembly GCF_951799975.1. NCBI lineage: Eukaryota > Metazoa > Chordata > Actinopteri > Gobiiformes > Gobiidae > Gobius > Gobius niger. The sequence goes on along the minus strand of NC_136872.1, from coordinate 26,085,057 downwards.
TCCAGGGTGGAGTCTGAACCTGGGGCGGAGTCTGAGCCTGGGGCGGAGTCTGAGCCTGGGGCGGAGTCTGAACCCGGGGCGGAGTCTGAGTCCAGGGCGGAGTCTGAGCCCGGGGCGGAGTCTGAGCCCGGGGCGGAGTCTGAGCCTGGGGCGGAGTCTGAGCCCGGGGCGGAGTCTGAGCCTGGGGCGGAGTCTGAGCCTGGGGCGGAGTCTGAGTCCAGGGCGGAGTCTGAGCCCGGGGCGGAGTCTGAGCCCGGGGCGGAGTCTGAGCCCGGGGCGGAGTCTGAGTCCAGGGCGGAGTCTGAGCCCGGGGCGGAGTCTGAGTCCGGGGCGGAGTCTGAGCCCGGGGCGGAGTCTGAGCCCGGGGCGGAGTCTGAGCCCAGGACGGAGTCTGAGCCTGGGGCGGAGTCTGAGCCCGGGGCGGAGTCTGAGCCTGGGGCGGAGTCTGAGCCTGGGGCGGAGTCTGAGCCTGGGGCGGAGTCTGAGCCCGGGGCGGAGTCTGAACCTGGGGCGGAGTCTGAGCCCGGGGCGGAGTCTGAGCCCAGGACGGAGTCTGAGCCTGGGGCGGAGTCTGAGTCCAGGGCGGAGTCTGAGTCCAGGGCGGAGTCTGAGCCTGGGGCGGAGTCTGAGCCTGGGGCGGAGTCTGAGCCCGGGGCGGAGTCTGAGCCTGGGGCGGAGTCTGAGCCTGGGGCGGAGTCTGAGCCTGGGGCGGAGTCTGAGCCTGGGGCGGAGTCTGAGCCCGGGTCAGAGAGATGAGCGCCGTCAGAGCGAGGACGCCGCGGAGACGCATCTGCAAAGACAGTTTTGTAGTTCTTAGCTTTCAAATGAGGCGTTGCTCTGGCCTATGGGCTGTAAGCCTTTAGATTTGGGTAAAACTGGAGAAAATGTGCTTGATTAACGTGGGGGTTAAGAGGTTAACAATGTCAGATGTCAAATTTAAAGCTTTCATTATGAAACCACCACAAATTTCAAGCTTTTATTTTGAAAACGCCACAAATTTAAAGGTTTTATTTTGAAAACGGCACAAATTTCAAACTTTTATTTTGAAAACGCCACAAATTTAAGGCTTTTATTTTGAAAACGCCACAAATTTCAAGCTTTTATTTTGAAAACGCCACAAATTTAAAGGTTTTATTTTGAAAACGTCACAAATTTCAAGCTCTTATTTTGAAAACGCCACAAATTTCAAGCTTTTATTTTGAAAACGCCACAAATTTAAAACTTTTATTTTGAAAACGGCACAAATTTAAAGATTTTATTTTGAAAACGCCAAACATTTCAAACTTTTATTTTGAAAACGCCACAAATTTAAGGCTTTTATTGTGAAAATGTGACAAATTTCATGCTTTTATTTTGAAAACGCCACAAATTTCAAGCTTTTATTTTGAAAACGCCACAAATTTAAAGGTTTTATTTTGAAAATGCCACAAATTTAAAGGTTTTATTTTGAAAACGCCAAAAATTTCGAACTTTTATTTTGAAAACGTCACAAATTTCAAGCTTTTATTTTGAAAACGCCACAAATTTAAAACTTTCATTTTGAAAACGGCACAAATTTAAAGGTTTTATTTTGAAAATGCCACAAATTTAAAGATTTTATTATGAAAACGCCTAAAATTTCAAACTTTTATTTTGAAAACGCCACAAATTTAAGGCTTTTATTGTGAAAATGTGACAAATTTCATGCTTTTATTTTGAAAACGCCACAAATTTAAAGCTTTTATTTTGAAAACGCCACAAATTTAAGGTTTTTATTGTGAAAATGTGACAAATTCCATGCTTTTATTTTGAAAACATGAAAACATTTAAATACATTTGCTTTTCTACCTTCATCAGGCCCAAAGTGCTTCACGGCGAGAAACCCGTCACCCATTCACTCCCATTCATGAGAGGCTGAAGTGTCTTGCCCAAGGGCACAAGGACAGTAACTTCAGGAGCTGTGAGCCCCAACTTTCCTAAATCTTTGTAACTAATACGTCACAAAACAAAACCCGGTTCATTAAGTATTTGATTTAAACCCTGAGCTGTGAATAAACCGGATTTATCTGCGACTTTAACGTAAAGCTTCTCACCTTCAGTCTGTGTCGGCGTCGCTCAGAAACAGAAGTGAAAACCGGAAGAGGAACCTCCAAAAAAACAATGCAGTGACTCAGATTCAAAGTGTTTCTCTGTGAGGCCGAGGTGGATGAGCGCCCCCTGGTGGACACTTCTCTACACTCAGATTATGTGGGAGTTTTTACGGGAAAGTCCAGATTTACTGTAGATGATTATATTGTGTTTGACGAATTATGATTATTATTATTTTAATCAGAGGAAGAGCCTCCACTTCTGCTGTAAATGTACACGTTTCCATGGCGATGATGCACAGCTCCTTAAAGGCGCAGGAGGTATTTATTTAAAGCTTCTATTGTGAAACGTCACAAATTTAAGGCTTTTATTTTGAAAACGTGACAAATTTAAAGCTTTTATTTTGAAAACGTGACAAATTTAAAGCTTTTATTTTGAAAACGTGACAAATTTAAAGATTTTATTTTGAAAACGTGACAAATTTAAAGCTTTTATTTTGAAAACGTGACAAATTTAAAGATTTTATTTTGAAAACGTGATAAATTTAAGGCTTTTATTTTGAAAACGTGACAAATTTATGGCTTTTATTTTGAAAACGTGACAAATTTATGGCTTTTATTTTGAAAACGTCACAAATTTAAAGCTTTTATTTTGAAAACGTGACATATTTAAAGCTTTTATTTTGAAAACGTGACAAATTTATGGCTTTTATTTTGAAAACGTCACAAATTTAAAGCTTTTATTTTGAAAACGTCACAAATTTAAGGCTTTTATTTTGAAAACGTGACAAATTTAAGGCTTTTATTTTGAAAACGTGACAAATTTAAGGCTTTTATTTTGAAAACATTACAAATTTAAGGCTTTTATTTTGAAAACGTGACCAATTTAAGGCTTTTATTTTGAAAACGTGACAAATTTAAGGCTTTTATTTTGAAAACGTGACAAATTTAAGGCTTTTATTTTGAAAACGTCACAAATTTAAAGCTTTTATTTTGAGAACGTGACAAATTTAAAGCTTTTATTTTGAAAACGTGACAAATTTAAGGCTTTTATTTTGAAAACGTGACAAATTTAAGGCTTTTATTTTGAAAACGTGACAAATTTAAGGCTTTTATTTTGAAAACGTGACAAATTTAAGGCTTTTATTTTGAAAACGTGACAAATTTAAGGCTTTTATTTTGAAAACGTGACAAATTTAAGGCTTTTATTTTGAAAACGTGACAAATTTAAGGCTTTTATTTTGAAAACATGACAAATTTAAGGCTTTTATTTTGAAAACGTGACCAATTTAAGGCTTTTATTTTGAAAACGTGACAAATTTAAGGCTTTTATTTTGAAAACGTGACAAATTTAAGGCTTTTATTTTGAAAACGTGACAAATTTAAGGCTTTTATTTTGAAAACGTCACAAATTTAAAGCTTTTATTTTGAGAACGTGACAAATTTAAAGCTTTTATTTTGAAAACGTGACAAATTTAAGGCTTTTATTTTGAAAACGTGACAAATTTAAGGCTTTTATTTTGAAAACGTGACAAATTTAAGGCTTTTATTTTGAAAACGTGACAAATTTAAAGATTTTATTTTGAAAACATGCCAAATTTAAAGCTTTTATTTTGAAAACGTGACAAATTTGAAGCTTTTATTTTGAAATCGTGACAAATTTAAAGATTTTATTTTGAAAACGTGACAGATTTAAAGATTTTATTTTGAAAACATGACAAAATTAAGGCTTTTTTTGAAAACGCCACAAATTTAAAGCTTTTATTTGAAAACATGACAAATTTAAGGCTTTTATTTTGAAAACGTGACAAATTTAAAGCTTTTATTTTGAAAACGTGACAAATTTATGGCTTTTATTTTGAAAACATGACAAATTTAAAACTTTTATTTTGAAAACGTGACAAATTTAAAGATTGTATTTTGAAAACAGCTCCTTAAAGGCGCAGAATGTATGTATTTAAAGCTTTTATTGTGAAACGTCACAAATGTACAGCTTTTATTTTGAAAACATGACAAATTTCAGAATTTTGTGTTGAACAAATGATACATTTAAAAGCTTTCATTTTGAAAACAGCTCCTCTGAGGCGCAGAAGGATCCGTGTGGCTCGTTTGAAAGAGTGAAGTCTCGAGTTTCCAACACAAAGGAACAAAAGTGTGTGTGTGTGTGTGTGTGTGTGTGTGCGTGTGCCTGTGTGTGTGTGCGTGTGTGTGCATGTGCGTGTGCGTGCATGTGTGTGTGTGTGTGTGTGTGCATGTGTGCATGTGTGCGTGTGTGTGTGTGCCTGTGTGCGCAGCAGCGAAACGGAGCGTAACCTCAGAACGTTCACTTCCTCTTTACGGGAATCCACTGCGCTTTGGGGAACAGGAAACAGGAAGTCAGCGCCGACAGTGACGGTGCATGAATTTGCATAAACGTTTTTATAAACACGTCTCTTCACACGCTGGAACCAGATCTCCGGTGTCTGTTACGTGACCCGCCCTCGGCATCTCTGAAACTCTTTCACAGGGATCTTTTATTCCCTTCAGTAAAACAGGATGAAGTTTATGTGACAGGTCGGTCCTCAGTGCAGAGCGAAAACCCTCCACGGAGCTCCGCTTTCATCAGGGATTACAAAAAGTGTTTTCAATCCGTGAAACATGAACTTCCCGTGGTCCCACTGGGGGTGATGAACGTGTTAATGGGACGATCATCGCCCCCTGGTGTCTCTGGACAGAAAACCACAATTGGCTTGGTGCACGGTGAGCAGGTTTTCTCGACGAAAACAATGATGGAAAAGTGGCAAAAATGTCACAAGAAATTGACGAAAAATGTACGAAAAATGACAAAAATGTGACGAAATATTGACCAAAAAATTACAAAAATGTGACAAAATGTGACAAAAATGTGACAAAAAAATGACCAAAAATATGACAAAAATGTGACAAAATGTGACAAAATGTGACAAAAATGTGACAAAAAAATGACCAAAAAATTACAAAAATGTGACAAAATGTGACAAAAATGTGACAAAAAAATGACCAAAAATATGACAAAAATGTGACAAAATGTGACAAAAATGTGACAAAAAAATGACCAAAAAATTACAAAAATGTGACAAAAAAATGACCAAAAAATGGCAAAAATGTGACAAGAAAATTACAAAAATGTGATAAAAAATTTTACGAAAAAATAAAAAAAATAAAAAATAAATGTGACCAAAAAAGTGACAAAAATGAAAAAAAAAAAAAAAATCTGATGACGTGAGGAAAAAATATCCTCTCGGTTCAGGCGGGAGTTAAGAGGTTAAATTAGCCTTTAGCTTCAAGACAAACTCCCTGATCCTCACAAACATTAACGTCTCGTCTATGGAAATATTTCTACCAGGAACTCACTGGTCTGAGCTCATCTTAATGGAAATGAATACGAACAGGAAGTACTAGCGCCCACAGCTCCAGCTCAGAGGAACTAGCGTAGCCACATTGTGCAACAAGCCGATTACAACTTTCCCCAATACACATTAATGGAATCAGGAAGAAGAAGCTAACAGGCTAACGGGCAAAGCTAACTGCGAGCTAATGCTACTTAAACAGTATTTAGTCACGGACAATTAACCTCTTAACTCCCGCCTGAACCGAGAGCAATTTCTCCAGTTCAGCTTTACCCAAATCCTGTAGGCCAGTGTAACGCCTCATTTGAAAGCTAAGATCTACAAAACTCATCTGAATGGATCTTTTTCCTCACGTCATCAGATTTTTTCACATCATTTTTTGTGGGGTTTTCAACTCACTTTTGTAATTTTTTTGTCACAAATGTCCTTTTTTTGTCAAATTTTTATCACATTTTTGTCACATTTTTGCCACTTTTTCATCATTTTTTCATAATTTTTTTGTCAATATTTTGCCTTTTTTTTAAATTTTTCGTCAATTTTTTGTCATTTTTTCATCCTTTTTTTGTCTAAGTTTTTCTCACTTCTTTGTCACATCATCATTGTTTTCGTCTCAGTTCTGTCGCTATTTTCTCAACCTTTTTCCAGAAGCTTTTAAAGCTTTTATTTTGAAAACGTGACAAATCTAAGCTTTTATTTTGAAAACGTGACAAATTTATAGCTTTTATTTTGAAAAAATGAAAAATTTAAAGATTTTATTTTGAAAACGTCACAAATTTAAAGCTTTTACTTTGAAAACATGACAAATCTAACGCTTTTATTTTGAAAACGTGACAAATTAAAAGCTTTTATTTTGAAAATGTGACAAATTTAAGGCTTTTATTTTGAAAACATGACAAAGTTAAGGCTTTTATTTTGAAAACGTGACAAATTTAAAGCTTTTATTTTGAAAATGTGACAAATTTAAGGCTTTTATTTTGAAAACATGACAAATTTATAGCTTTTATTTTGAAAACATGACAAATTAAAAGCTTTTATTTTGAAAACATGACACATCTAAAGCTTTTATTTTGAAAATGTGACAAATTTAAGGCTTTTATTTTGAAAACGTGACAAATTTAAAGCTTTTATTTTGAAAACATGACACATCTAAAGCTTTTATTTTGAAAACGTGACAAATTTAAAGCTTTTATTTTGAAAACGTGACAAATTTAAAGCTTTTATTTTGAAAATGTGACAAATTTAAGGCTTTTATTTTGAAAACATGACAAATTTAAGGCTTTTATTTTGAAAACATGCCAAAGTTAAGGCTTTTATTTTGAAAACGTGACAAATTTAAGGCTTTTCTTTTGAAAACGTGACAAATTTAAGGCTTTTCTTCTGAAAACGTGACAAATTTATGAAGTTATTAAAGTATGAAGCTGGGATCGGTTATAAAACATCTGTGTGCAGTTTGACATCATAGTCATGTTTTCATTTCACTTCACGCTTGTGTCACTTGGGTTATATATTTATGGTCCATAGTGTGTCAAAATGTCGATGTAACTCTTGTAAGTTGATGCAACAGGAAAACTGATCCAAATCCGCTGTTTCATGTGTTAATTGTGTGTCTGGCGTTAATTTAGCTCCGTTTATGTCATTTAATCCTGAGCGCTTTGATCATTATTACACAACACGTCACAGGTCACATTATGAAAGTTAATCTCCAAAACCTCGCCCCGATAAATAAAGGCACCAAACCCTGACCTGATCACCGATCCTGTCACCGATCCTGATCACTGATCCTGTCACCGATCCTGATCACTGATCCTGTCACCGATCCTGTCACTGATCCGGTCACCGATCCTGTCACCGATCCTGATCCCCGATCCGGTCCCGCCATATCAGGCGGAGATTGTTCGTCTGTGGAGGATAAAAGGTGGAGGAGCTGGACGCCTGCATGGTTCCTCTGCAGCGACGCCCGAGCGACTGTGGTGAGTAACTCTCAGATTATTGTCTTACACTCAAATTAAAACAAACAAAACTATGATTAAAGGTGTTAATATATGTATGAAACAAAAATACGACCAAAAAGTAACAACACATTTGTTGCCACTTTTTTGTTGTATTTTTTGTTGCTATTTTCAAGAAGCTTTTAGATTTTGGTGAAGCTGAACTATAGCCAAAAGAAAAACTAAACATGAAACTTTGAGACAAATAAGAAAACGGAATATCTGAACAAATACAAAAATAGAAAATACGATAGAGGCAAAGACATAAGCAGGAGTTTAAAGGTGTGTATTTACTTCTAAGTGAATATGTTAAGATGAAAGTGAAAGTAATACGTTCAAAAATAAACTTAATCCAGTGATCATGGCGTCTGTTACGTGGCTGAACTTTTGTCTTTGTAAAGGACATAAACTTGCTTGGTCTGGACTTTTCATCCTGAGGATGCATGAAGAACTCTCTGTCTCACTTTTAGTTTGTTTATTTGTTCATCTGTTTTTGTTGTTCTTATTCACGTGCCGCGTCTGGACCGCCTGCTGATCCATATCCTCACAGAGTCTCTGCTTGTCCCTCAGATCTGATTTCTTCTTCACCATGAGGGCGGTTTTGTGTGTGGTGGCAGTTGTGGCTGTGAGCCAGTCTCTGTCCATTGCTTCTAGCCAGTGGATTCCGTTTGAGCCGCCGATAATAACGGTGGAGCAGTGTCGGCATGTGACTGGGACGCCTCAAAGGTGCCAAAGGGCAAATATGTATGCTATGTGGTACAGCGCCCGCTTCCGAAAGCTGAACCTCCCTCAGTGCGACCGCTTCGGGAACTACGAGCAGCAGCAGTCCAGAGGTGGGCAGAGCTGGTGTGTGAACCCCTTCAGCGGAGTGAAGGTCCCCACCACCTACGCCGTAGCGGAGGTCCCCAAAACCAGGACCAGAGCAGGCCCGAGCCCGGTCCAGTGCGGTGAGGACTTAATCTGTTGCTCATTTCTCTGGAACAAACAAAAAAACTATCCCAAAGTTTAAAGTCCTCTCTTCCAGCTCATGTAAACTAAGGCCTCATTATGTCCTCATAAAGGCGTCCAAAAGTACAATAATAATAATAACTAGAAATGCAATGGCTGCGCCATTGCGATTGACTGCGGAATTGCGGGAAGCGAATGCAGAAATTGCATAAACTGTTCAAATTGCATAAATTGCATAATTTGCATAATCTAATTTGCATTAACTGGTAAAATGCATAAAATGTCATGTTGCATAAACTGTATAAACTGCATAAAGTGGTAAAATGCATGAATGGGTTAATTTGCATGAATTATGTAAATTGCATAAACTCTTTAAAATTCATAAATCCTAAATGGCATAAACTCTTAAGTTGCATAAACGGTTTAAAATGCATAAAGTGGTTAATTTGCATAAATTGTTAATATTGCATAAACTTTTATATTCCATAAACTGGTCAAACTGTTGAAATGGCCTCAGTGCTTGATTGGCAGAAGCTGCACAAATGGCTGAAAGGCGGAGTTTCCCCATTGGCTGGATTCCCCCATACACACTAATGTAAACATTTCAAACTCTCGTATAAAAAAACTGGAAAACTGCAGAAGGACAATTTTTTCTCAAAACCCACAAGTTGCAGAAGCTGAACATGCACAAAGTGCAGAAATTGCAGAAAATGCAGAAAAAAATGCAGAAAAGCATGGATTTGCGGCAGCCCCATTATAAGTCAATGGGAAAAATCTCCGACATTTCGGCCGATTGCGGAAAAACCGTAAGTTGCAGAAGTCCCAAAAGTAACAGCACCTTCTCCTCAACATGCGGAACATTTTGATGCATAACTTGCATAAATTGCACAAAGCATGAAGGTGCTGAAAGCTCTAGAAAATCGGGAAAAAGATGGAAGAGGAATAATAATAAAGAACATGAAAACCAATAATTGACTGCGGAAGAATTCCGCAGTCAATCAATAATAATAGATTAAATATAGAACTCTCTTTTCATTTGAAGGAATCTCGAAGTGCACCAGGTGAAGAGCTGTCCTAAATACAAATGTCTTGAATGAGTCCAGACTCTGCTCCTCTGAGCTCCACAGGGAGACTACTCAGTAGAATAAGTTCCCTCCCAAAAAATAATAATTCCAGCCGTTTTCTTTCTTTATTAATAATCTGGAATTTTCTGCCCATTGGTGACTCTAATAGGAAGGGCATCTGACATACTTTGACCTCATGCTTCTCTCTCTTCTGTTCAGGACGGAAAGAGACCGTCTGCTACGCCCCCCCAAAACCCGGATTCTTTCCAACCAAGCCACCCCCGCCATGTATCAGATGGTGCACCTTCATTAGAGGCCACATGTGCTTCACATATCCCTGTTAAACACGTATGTGCATCATGTACTCCTGCTAAACACGTATGTCCTGCTAAACACGTATGTGCATCATGTACTCCTGCTAAACACGTATGTGCATCATGTACTCCTGCTAAACACGTATGTGCATGACTTTATAATGAACTGATTTTATAATGAACTGACTTTATAATGAACTGACTTTATAATGAACTGACTTTATAATGAACTGACTTTATAATGAACTGACTTTATAATGAACTGATTTTATCATGAACTGATTTTATAATGAACTGACTTTATAATGAACTGATTTTATAATGAACTGATTTTATAATGAACTGACTTTATAATGAACTGATTTTATAATGAACTGACTTTATAATGAACTGATTTTATAATGAACTGATTTTATAATGAACTGATTTTATTATGAACTGATTTTATCATGAACTGACTTTATAATGAACTGACTTTATAATGAACTGACTTTATAATGAACTGATTTTATTATGAACTGATTTTATCATGAACTGACTTTATTATGAACTGATTTTATCATGAACTGACTTTATAATGAACTGATTTTATTATGAACTGACTTTATAATGAACTGACTTTATAATGAACTGATTTTATAATGAACTGACTTTATAATGAACTGACTTTATAATGAACTGACTTTATCATGAACTGACTTTATAATGAACTGATTTTATAATGAACTGACTTTATAATGAACTGATTTTATAATGAACTGACTTTATAATGAACTGACTTTATAATGAACTGATTTTATCATGAACTGACTTTATAATGAACTGATTTTATTATGAACTGATTTTATCATGAACTGACTTTATTATGAACTGATTTTATAATGAACTGACTTTATAATGAACTGATTTTATAATGAACTGATTTTATTATGAACTGATTTTATCATGAACTGACTTTATAATGAACTGATTTTATTATGAACTGATTTTATAATGAACTGACTTTATTATGAACTGATTTTATCATGAACTGACTTTATAATGAACTGATTTTATTATGAACTGATTTTATCATGAACTGACTTTATAATGAACTGATTTTATTATGAACTGATTTTATCATGAACTGACTTTATAATGAACTGACTTTATAATGAACTGATTTTATAATGAACTGATTTTATTATGAACTGATTTTATCATGAACTGACTTTATAATGAACTGATTTTATTATGAACTGATTTTATCATGAACTGACTTTATAATGAACTGATTTTATTATGAACTGATTTTATCATGAACTGACTTTATAATGAACTGATTTTATTATGTGCATTACTGGGCAAATGTATTCGAATGATCCAAACTTATGTAAAACACGTGATTCACGTGTAAAACTAAATGTTTCTCTGAAACTTCTGCTTCAATCATTGAAATAAATGTGGAAAATGTTTCATTTATTTGTTTTCATTTAAAAAATAAGAAATTTTAGCAACGAAATCTAAATAAAGACAACGCCAGGTTTAAATATTAAACATTTGAATATTTTGTGACATATTACTTCCAAATATTAGTTCTGGAAAGGGACAAAACGTTTATCTGTTTTCACAATGAGAGGAACTGTGAAAACTCCACAAACTCAAGGCTTTTATTGTGAAAACTCCACAAACTCAAGGCTTTTATTGTGAAAACACCACAAACTCAAGGCTTTTACTGTGAAAACACCACAAACTCAAGGCTTTTATTGTGAAAACACCACAAACTCAAGGCTTTTACTGTGAAAACGCCACAAACTCAAGTCTTTTACTGTGAAAACACCACAAACTCAAGGCTTTTATTGTGAAAACACCACAAACTCAAGGCTTTTACTGTGAAAACACCACAAACTCAAGGCTTTTATTGTGAAAACGCCACAAACTCAAGGCTTTTACTGTGAAAACACCACAAACTCAAGGCTTTTACTGTGAAAACACCACAAACTCAAGGCTTTTATTGTGAAAACACCACAAACTCAAGGCTTTTACTGTGAAAACACCACAAACTCAAGGCCTTTACTGTGAAAACACCACAAAATCAAGGCTTTTATTGTGAAAACACCACAAACTCAAGGCTTTTACTGTGAAAACACCACAAACTCAAGGCTTTTACTGTGAAAACACCACAAACTCAAGGCTTTTATTGTGAAAACACCACAAACTCAAGGCTTTTATTGTGAAAACACCACAAACTCAAGGCTTTTATTGTGAAAACTCCACAAATTATATATATTAACATCATAACATTCTAAACACAGTAACATGCTAACCACAGTAACATGCTAACCACAGTAACATGCTAACCACAGTCACATGCTAACCACATAAACATGCTACACACAGTAACATGCAAACCACAGTAACATGCTAACCACAGTAACATGCTAACCACAGTGACATGCTAACCACAGTAACATGCTAACCACAGTAACATGCTAACCACAGTAACATGCAAACCACAGTAACAGGCTAACACAGCAACATGCTAACCATAGTAACATGCTAACCACAGTAACATACTAACCATAGTAACATGCTAACCACAGTAACATGCTAACCACAGTAACATGCTAACCACAGTCACATGCTAACCACATTAACATGCTAACCACAGTCACATGCTAACCACAGAAACATGCTACACACAGCAACATGCTAACCACAGTAACATGCTAACCACAGTAACATGCAAACCACAGTAACATGCTAACCAAAGCAACATGCTAACCACAGCAACATGCTAACCACAGTAACATGCTAACCACAGTAACATGCTAAGCACAGCAACATGCTAACAACAGTAACATGCTAACCACAGTAACATGCTACACACAGTAACATGCTAACCAAAGCAACATGCTAACCACAGCAACATGCTAACCACAGTAACATGCTAACCACAGTAACATGCTAAGCACAGCAACATGCTAACAACAGTAACATGCTAACCACAGTAACATGCTACACACAGTAACATGCTAACCAAAGCAACATGCTAACCACAGCAACATGCTAACCACAGTAACATGCAAACCACAGTAACATGCTAACCAAAGCAACATGCTAACCACAGCAACATGCTAACCACAGTAACATGCTAACCACAGTAACATGCTAAGCACAGCAACATGCTAACAACAGTAACATGCTAACCACAGTAACATGCTACACACAGTAACATGCTAACCAAAGCAACATGCTAACCACAGCAACATGCTAACCACAGTAACATGCTAACCACAGTAACATGCTAGCCAAAGCAACATGCTAACCACAGCAACATGCTAACCACAGCAACATGCTAACCACAGCAACATGCTAACCACAGCAACATGCTACACACAGCAACATGCTAACCACAGCAACATGCTAACCACAGTAACATGCTACACACAGTAACATGCTAACCAAAGCAACATGCTAACCACAGTAACATGCTAACCACAGCAACATGCTAACCAGAGTCACATGCTAACCAGTCACATGCTAACCACAGTAACATGCTACACACAGGAACATGCTAACCACAGTAGCATGGTAACCACAGTAACATGCTAGCCACAGTAACATACTAGCCAAAGTAACATGCTAACCACAGTAACATGCTAACCACAGAAACATGCCACACACAGTAACATGCTAACCACAGTAACATGCTAGCCACAGTCACATAGTAACCACAGTAACATGCTAACCACAGTAACATGCTAACCACAGTAACATGCTAACATCAGTAGCATGCTAACCGCAGTGACATGCTAACCACAGTGACATGCTATCCACAGTAACATGCTAACCGCAGTAACATGCTAGCCGCTGTAACATGCTAACCACAGTTACATGCTAACCACAGTAACATGCTAACCACAGTAACATGCTAACCACATTAACATGCTAACCACAGTAACATGCTAACCACAAAAACATGCTAACCACAGTAACATGCTAACCACAGTAACATGTTAACAACAGTAACATGCTAACCACAGTAACATGTTAACAACAGTAACATGCTAACCACAGCAACATGCTAACCACAGCAACATGCTAACCACAGTAACATGCTAACCACAGTAACATGCTAACCACAGTAACATGCTAACCACAGTCACATGCTAACCACAGTAACATGCTAACCACAGTAACAGGCTAACCACAGTAACATGCTAACCACAGTAACAGGCTAACCACAGTAACATGCTAACCACAGTAACATGCTAACCACAGCAACATGCTAACCACAGTAACATGCTAACCACAGTAACATGCTAACCACAGTCACATGCTAACCACAGTAACATGCTAACCACAGTAACATGCTAACCACAGTAACATGCTAACCACAGTAACAGGCTAACCACAGTAACATGCTAACCACAGTAACATGCTAACCACAGTCACATGCTAACCACAGTCACATGCTACACACAGTAACATGCTAACCACAGTCACATGCTAACCACAGTAACATGCTAACCACAGTAACATGCTAACCACAGTCACATGCTAACCACAGTAACATGCTAACCACAGTCACATGCTAACCACAGTAACATGCTAACCACAGTCACATGCTAACCACAGTAACATGCTAACCACAGTCACATGCTAACCACAGTAACATGCTAACCACAGTCACATGCTAACCACAGTAACAGGCTAACCACAGTAACATGCTAACCACAGTAACATGCTAACCACAGTCACATGCTACACACAGTAACATGCTAACCACAGTCACATGCTAACCACAGTAACATGCTAACCACAGTAACATGCTAACCACAGTAACATGCTAACCACAGTCACATGCTAACCACAGTAACATGCTAACCACAGTCACATGCTACACACAGTAACATGCTAACCACAGTCACATGCTAACCACAGTCACATGCTAACCACAGTCACATGCTAACCACAGTAACATGCTAACCACAGTCACATGCTAACCACAGTCACATGCTACACACAGTAACATGCTAACCACAGTCACATGCTAACCACAGTAACATGCTAACCACAGTCACATGCTACACACAGTAACATGCTAACCACAGTCACATGCTAACCACAGTCACATGCTAACCACAGTCACATGCTAACCACAGTCACATGCTAACCACAGTAACATGCTAACCACAGTCACATGCTAACCACAGTAACATGCTAACCACAGTAACATGCTAACCACAGTCACATGCTACACACAGTAACATGCTAACCACAGTCACATGCTACACACAGTAACATGCTAACCACAGTAACATGCTAATCACAGTAACATTCTAACCACAGTCACATGCTAACCACAGTCACATGCTAACCACAGTAACATGCTAACCACAGTCACATGCTAACCACAGTCACATGCTAACCACAGTAACATGCTAACCACAGCAACATGCTAACCACAGCAACATGCTAACCACAGCCACATGCTAACCACAGCCACATGCTAACCACAGCAACATGCTAACCACAGTAACATGCTAACCACAGCAACATGCTAACCACAGCAACATGCTAACCACAGCAACATGCTAACCACAGTAACATGCTAACCACAGTCACATGCTAACCACAGTCACATGCTAACCACAGTCACATGCTAACCACAGTCACATGCTAACCACAGTAACATGCTAACCGCAGCAACATGCTAACCACAGTAACATGCTAACCACAGTCACATGCTAACCACAGTCACATGCTAACCACAGTAACATGCTAACCACAGTAACATTCTAACCACAGTAACATGCTAACCACAGTAACATGCTAACCACAGTAACATGCTAACCACAGTAACATTCTAACCACAGTAACATTCTAACCACAGTAACATGCTAACCACAGTCACATGCTAACCACAGTCACATGCTACACACAGTCACATGCTAACCACATTCACATGCAATGGCAAATCACTTGACCTCAAGACTGAACATCCACTCGCCAGGGACTGAAATAAAATTGATAATTTACAAGAATGAATCATTTACCTTGTTTCTCAAGAGGAAAGAAATGATCCATGTGAATATCCTTCTCCGTCTTCCTTCTTCAAAAAGTATTTACAAACTGAGGCGAAGTAAGCTGCAGCTCCAGAGGCCTGACGATGGTCCTCAAATGAACTGAGATCTTCAGACCACAGGAGGTTTGAGTTTGTATCTGTTGGATGAATATTGTATTATATCGTAAAATTTACATTTGGACTTCCTGAGCATATGTTTGTGTCATTTCCTGTGGGAATTTACGGTAATCAGCTGTTTCTTATGAAAACGGTTTATTACTGTAAAAAAAATACCATATTTTTTCAGTAATTTCTGACAGTATATATAGAGCCTATTGTAACATGTGAAAGGCTCTGTACCTCCCTCTCTGTGCGGAGTCTGATACGTGACCTGCCGGCGTTATCTTTGAAACTCTTTCTCAGGGATCTTTTATTCCCGAGGCTGCGCCTTCTGGAAAACCATCGACAGGACGAAGTTTATGTAACAGGTCGGTCTCAGCGCAGAACCACGTCTGAAAACACTGTAAATATGTTTTTTGGTGGGTGTTTGTCATGTTTCTGAATCATTTTCCAATCCAATATAGCACATTTCACAAACAAGAGTTTCCAAAGTGCTGCACATGAAAATAAAAACAATAAGAGTAAAACATTTAAACAATAAAACAACCTCTAGTCTTACGGCTCGTCCTCGGCACCACGAGCTGGACCTCAGACCTCAGAGCGCGCGACGGTGTGTAAATGTGGATGAGGTCCTTGATGTACTGAGGGGCCAGACCATTCAAAGCTTTAAAGGAACAGGTCAGCGTTTTTCCATACTGAGATATGTTCTTACCTGAGCTGTGACGAGTTCTTTAGGACCTGTCTGATCTTCAGTCACGTAAACACAGCGCAGACGGCGTTAGCATTTAGCCTCTCCCTCTCTCCTCTATAGCTCCAAAACAGGTCAAGATAGAAGCTACCAAGCTCTTCCACGTTTTCCCTATTTAAATATGGTTACGTGAAGTGTTCCACTACACGGCGTAATAATACCAGGAGTAGTTTGGCATCCGCGCAGTAAAGGGAAGATTACTGCGCGGATTTCGAACTACTCCTGGCATTATTACGCCTTACAATTGGCTTGTTGCACGGTGTGGCTACGCTAGTTCCTCTGACCTGAAGGTGTGAGCGCCTGGACTTCCTGTCTGTTTTCTTTTCCTGGAATAATAATCATATTTTCTAAAGGTTATGTTGTGGGCGGTGAGTTCCCGGTAGATGATCATTTACTGTGTTCAAATCATGATGAACAAGTTCAGATCGGAGACGCCTGTGATCATGAAGGATTGATAGTTTGTCTTGAAGCTAAAGGCTAACATGCTATAAAAAAAATATATATATAAAGGCACTATTTCAAGTTGTGTAAAGCATTAACCCCTTAACTCCCACCTGAACCGAGCAGGTTTTCTCGACGAAAACAATGATGGAAATGTGGCAAAAATGTCACAAAAATGTCACAAGAAATTTACAAAAAATTGACGAAAAATGACAAAAATATGATAAAATGTGACAAAAATGTGACAAGAAATTGACGAAAAAATTACAAAAAAACTGACAAAAATGATGTAAAAAAAAATCTGACGTGAGGAAAAAAGATCCTCTCGGTTCAGGCGGGAGTTAAGAGTTTAAATTAGCCTTTAGCTTCAAGACAAACTCACTGATCCTCACAAACATAAACGTCTCTATGGAAATATTTCTACCAGGAACTCACGGGTCTAAGCTAATCTTAATGGAAATGAATACGGACAGGAAGTGCTAGCGCCCACAGCTTCAGCTCAGAGGAACTAGCGTAGCCACATTGTGCAACAAGCCAATATAGTCCCCCCTTTTATCCGCTTAGAAAATCCACATTGTTTAATTGTGTGTAATTATACTTTGTAGTGGAACACTTCACGTAACCATATTTAAATAGGGAAAACGTGGAAGAGCTTGGTAGCTTCTATCTTGACCTGTTTTGGAGCTATAGAGGAGAGAGGGAGAGGCTAAATGCTAACGCCGTCTGCGCTGTGTTTACGTGACTGAAGATCAGACAGGTCCTAAAGAACTCGTCACAGCTCAGGTAAGAACATATCTCAGTGTGTAAAAACGCTGGCCTGTTCCTTTAAAAAAGTTTTGAGCCAACCACACCTTGACGTCACTCAAACACTGGAGTAGAGGTGTCAGGGGGACCTACTATTTTTCTTCAAAGGCATGTAGATTAGAAATTAGTTAGATAGAAAGTGGTAAGCGACGCCATGCTTTTTGGAATATTTGATTTAGCGGAAGAATATAAAGTGCAAACAGTACAGGTGCAAGTATAGAACCCTGAGGAACTCCACAGTGAAGGGAGGAGGATGTGGAGTCTCACCAAGATCTCTCCAAGAGGTAGAACTTGAACCATTTTAAAGCAGCCCCCCTGACACCAACACAGTTTGCCAAGCGATTTGTGTTCAAAATGCTCGTTTCCACCGGGTCTCCTCAAGGCTGTGTGTTTTCCTCCAGGCTTTTTTAATCACACACCGGGAATCTTTCAACCAACACTGACCTGTGGTTTTATTAACTGGTGTGAACAGTTTCATTAGTTTCGTCAATGCGTCCAAGAGCAGGACATGTCGCCCCCTAGTGGAACTGTGATGCTGGGAAAACTGGTCCCTGAATATAAAGAAGCTATAGGACTATTCTTTACACGTTCCTCACCTGGAAAGAGACGCCCCTTTTGTTTACCATATATATGAATGTGAATAATACTTAACTTCAGTCTCCTTGTTTGTGCGAAGACTGAGGAGGAAAACACATTGAGCCCGTTTAGGAAGGAGGCCACGGCTGCAGCAGATATGTGTGTCAGGTCAGAGATAACATTGTGGCGGTTTTCATTTCATGGGGTGGTTTTACGCTCGTATCAGATCCGAGGACGTGCGGGTCGACGTGAGGATAAAAGGCGGAGGAGCTGAACGCCTGCATGGTCTCCCTGCAGCGACGCCAACTCACTCTGGACACGAACTCACTCAGGTCTATCATTTTATTTGTTTTTAAACCTGTTCTCAGGTTAGAGTTCAGACAAATGTCCAGTATTTTCAGGTGATATTTTCCTTTTGACTTTGTACAGAAGTTTTATTATTTTCATTGCTTTAAATATAATGTAGTAGTACTTTACACATTTAGATCTCAGGTCACAGGTTTTCCAACGATCTTGTACATAATAAAATAAGAAAACATGGACATTAACCTCTTAACTCCCGCCTGAGCCGAGAGGATCTTTTTCCTCAAGTCATCAGATTTTTTTTCCATCATTTTTTTGTTGGGTATTCAACTCATTACTGTAACTTTATTGTCATTTTTTGTCACATTTTTTGACACATTTTTGTAATTTTTTGGTCATTTTTTTGTGACATTTTTGCAACTTTTTCATCAATTTTTCGTCACTTTTTTGTCATATTTTGTCAAATTTTTTATCACTTTGACATTTTTTTGGAAATTTTTTTCAATTTTTTGTCCAATTTTTGTAATTTATTTGTCAAATTTGTATAACATTTTGGTAATTTTTTTGTCAAATTTTTGTCATTTTATCGTCATTTTTTGTCAATTTCTTGTGACATTCTTGCCACTTTTTTAAAACTTTTTCATCATTTTTTATCACATTTTCTGACAACATTTTTGTCTTTTTTTTGTCAATTTTTCATCACTTTTTTGTCAATGTTTTCTCGCTTTTTTGGCCTTTTTTTTGGTCATTTTTTGACACATTTTTGTCATTTTTTAGTCATTTTTTGTCACATTTATCATCACATTTTTTGACATTTTTTTGGTAATTTTTTTGTATTTTTTGTCAATTTTTTATCACATTTTTGTAATTTTTTCTTCAATTTCTTGTGACATTTGTGTGACATTTTTGCCACTTTTTCATCCATTTTTTGTCACATTTCCATCATTGTTTTCGTCTCAGTTTTGTCGCTATTTTCACACCTTTTTTCCAGAAGCTTTTGGATTGGGGTAAAGCCAAACTGGAGAAAATGTGCTCGGTTCAGGTGGGAGTTAAGGGGTTAAGAATAGAAGGGCTAAATGATGGAGAAGAAATATGTAGATTTATGTAATTTTACATTTGTTCAAACATTTGTCACATTTTATTTTTCAAAGTGTTTTTGGATGTCGTTTTTTTGTTGCCTTGTCCCATTGTTGCCCAATCCAAATCTCAAAGCATGTTGACAGGAGAGTTCAGACAGTATCCAGTGTGATCCTCATTTGAAAGCCAAGACCTTCCAGTGTCTAAACCCATGTGTAAGATCTGTGTGAGTCAAACTGACTTCACATTTGCCGTTCCTGATCAGGGGGAACGGCGAGTAACAGGTCAACACTTTTATCAAGATGCTTTTACATTTGGGCAGGGGCGGACTGGCCATATGTCCGTTCTGGAAGAGCACAGAAGGGCCACTGGCTCGAGGGCCACCAGTCCCGCCTCAACCAAGCTTTACCCAAATCTAAAAGCTAGAAAAAAGCATCAAGATAGCGAGAAAAAGAGGATGAAAACATGAGAAAAACACGGACAAAAAAACACAATAAAAAATGATAGGAAAAATAATTAAAAATTCAACAAAAATGTGACAAAAACTCCAAAATGTGACAAAAAATCGACAAAAATGTGACAAAAATGTGACAAAAATGTGACAAAAATGTGACAAAAATTCAACAAAAATTCAACAAAAATTCAACAAAAAATCAACAAAAAATCAACAAAAATGTGACAAAAATTCAACAAAAATCAACAAAAAATCAACAAAAAAATTACAAAAATTCAACAAAAAATCGACAAAATGTGACAAAAATTCGACAAAAATGTGACAAAAAATCAACAAAAATTCAACAAAAAATCGACAAAAATTCAACAAAAATGTGACAAAACTTCAACAAAAAAATACAAAAATTCAACAAAAAATCGACAAAAATTCAACAAAAATGTGAAAAAACTTCAACAAAAAAATACAAAAATTCAACAAAAAATCGACAAAAATTCAACAAAAATGTGAAAAAAATTCGACAAAAATGTGACAAAAATTCAACAAAAAATCAACAAAAAAATTACAAAAATTCAACAAAAAATCGACAAAATGTGACAAAAATTCGACAAAAATGTGACAAAAATTCAACAAAAAATCAACAAAAAAATTACAAAAATTCAACAAAAAATCGACTAAATGTGACAAAAATTCGACAAAAATTCGACAAAAATTCAACAAAAATTCAACAAAAATTCAACAAAAATTCAACAAAAATTCAACAAAAATTCAACAAAAACTCAACAAAAATGTGACAAAAACTCAACAAAAATGTGACAAAAATTCAACAAAAATGTGACAAAAAAGAAAAAAAAACATACAAAAGGTGACACAACACAGCAGCAGCGCGAGGAAAAAGGTCAGTTTTGTGGGTCTTAGCTTTCAAATGACAAAAGAGGACAGAATGCATTTGGTTCAGGCGGGGGGTCAGAGGTTTAAATATGTATTTGTGGAAGTGTCACAATTACGCTAATTTGGGCCAGGCTGGTCAGAGTCCAGGGCTGTTTTTCAGTCCCAGTCCGGCCCTGGATTTGGGTAAAGCCGAACTGGAGAAAAAGTGCTGGGTTCAGGCGGGAGTTCAGAGGTTAAAGCGATAACCTCGTTCCTGACACCTTTAGGGCGGGGTCAGGGCTGTGGATCGAGGAGATAAACTTCATTGTCCCACAAGAGGGAAACTTGTCTTGTGTCGATAAAATATAAACAGGACCTGTTCACCTCCAGGACCCGGAGGCCTGTAGAACCCTTCTCACCCTGGACACAGACTATTCACCCCCCTCCCCTCAGCAGGAGGCTACAGTCCAGACTCACAGCTCCAACACATGAACAGCTTTTTCCCTCCGCCGTCAGACTCATGAACAGAAACAAGCCCCATAACTCAGTCAGACTCATGGATGCACCTTATATCACTTTACATCATATACAATATAATCCCGCTGTTGTTCTTTGTCAAATGGTTTACTTATTTATTTAATCTTCTTTATGCAAGCCCCAACAGCCTAACAGTTTAAAGCTTATTCATATCTAAATCCTGTCATAAGCTCCCAGTTTGTGAACCTGTTCTACAAGAGCACAATGAAAGAGAATGTACATTGTTCACTGTTCACATTCACCTCCATCATCCCTTTAAACGCCGGCTGGTAATAAAATCTCACGCCTCGAGCAAACAGAAGAACATTGGCTCCGTGTCCCTGAGTGTAACTAAACACCCTCTTGTCCCGTGTAGGGTCTTCGCCCCGCCCCCTGATCCGCCCCCGATCTGCCCCTGATCCGCCCCTGATCCGCCCCTGATCCGCCCCCGATCTGCCCCTGATCCGCCCCCGATCCGCCCCTGCCGAACATTCAAGCGGACTTCGGCAAAGCATATTGCCCATAATTCTTTGTGGTAAAGGCCAAAAAATGTGCTTTTAATGAAATATTTGAACTTTTCTGATGCCGTCCAACACACTCCGACCACAGCTCTGGGGCCCTCACGGAGCAGCTGTAATTATACTGAGGGTAGATCACACACGGGAGGTGAGGGCGAGGTGTGAACATTCTGCAGTCAATAGGAATGTTATGAAGTATGAATACGACTTTTTTAGTCGTAAATGATTTCATATAGAATGGGGGGTCCACACTACACGACTGGATTCAGTGCGATTTTCGAACGTCTGGGGGTTCACACTTAACGACTGAGAATCGTCAGAGCGACTCACGATTCTGACAAACAGCTGATGTTTTATAACACAGCGCGTCTGTCGTCTCTACGGCTTCCAAACTGAGCCCAAATCCGCAGAGACAGGCCTGTGTTTGTGAGCGCGGGATAACGTGTGCGGGTCCCGATTGGTCAACGGTGTCAACAATGTCACAACACCGCAGCGCTAGCTTACTGCTACTACGAAGCTTCAACTGGGCTATAGTTCTGTCAAATGGAGATAAAAGTTGTCGACAGGAAGAAGCGGGACGTATTTCAGTGGATTTAATAAGAAAAGGAGACGGGCGTCGACCTCAGGATGGAGGAGACGGAGGAGAAAGCGGGGAGGCTAGTGGCCGTTAGCAGCGAGGTGAAGACAAACAGTTCGTCTCCAAACTCTGTCCGTGGTTGAAATGTAGCTGGAAAAGGTGGTTGTGGTGAACTTTTGGTGATATAAAGTTGTGCTGTTTCGTGCGTGGGGCTGTGGCCATGAAATGAGTTGTTTGTGCCGCTGGTTTAACAGAGAAGTGAGTTTTTCTGTCTTTATATCTCTCTGTCATTTGGGGTAAAATCACCCACGTTTCTCCCGTGCGTCCAAAATCGGGCTTAAAAATCAAACATATAACAAATAACAGAATCATGTATCATTTTGCTTTCACTTCACAGTTGTGTGTTACTTGTGTGTGAACGTTCAGTAAAAAAAATCAAAATAAAATCTTCATGTTTATGGTTGTAAACATGACAAAATGTGCAAAAGTTCAAGGTGTGTTTATACTTTCGAGACACTGTGTCTTGTATCCGAGTCCTCTCTAAATGATCTGTTTGTCCCTGCAGAGCGGACTTCGTCATCAGCATGAGGGCGGCCATTTTGTGCCTGGTGGCGGCTGTGGCTCGGGGGTCTGTGGTCCCGCCGTTGGAGCCGCCGCAGCAGGACGTGTCTACAGAGTCTCCGCCGAAGCCCGTGTTTCCGATGGCGACGGCCGACTGTGGCATGTGTGATGAGACGCTGGAGAGAATAAGGAACTCTTCCTACACTTACTCCGGCCAGTTCATCCCAAAGTGCGACGGCCGCGGGAACTTCGAGCAGAACCAGTACGGACAGGTCAGGAACATGTCCCACCTGCTCAGGGGCCGATGGCTCATGGGCACCAGGGTTTCCGGGGGCATTAAAAGTCAGAAAATACCTAAAGGTGGACATCAGCTCTAAATGTCCTCTGCAGACGCCAAAGGGAGTTAGTTCAGTCGTGTGTCGTGGTTGGGAGACATTCAGGTTTATTCATGTTCTTTACAAATGTCAGGAGTTCTTCTGCCCCTGAAACCCAGCTGTGGCTAATGAGTATGGAGTGAATGAATAACATTATTCTTATTATTAACAGAACAACATGGAGCACTGGTGTGTGCACCCCTTCAGCGGAGAGGAGATCCCCAACACTCGGACCACAGCGGGCCAGACACCAGTTCTGTGCGGTGAGGATTTATCGACACCAATGCCAGACTCTCCTGCTTTTTGTGGATGTTTGGTTAGAACAGCGGGTCTGTAGGATAATCTGCTATGTTGTGGGAATGTTGCACTTAGTTTACCATTGGGAGTTGGCTGGATTTTACAGGAACAAGTCCCCAAATCTATCTGTAAATGAGACAATGCTGAATGAGTAAAACATGCATAAATGTGTCAGCTGCTTAAGGGCCTTTCTCACCGGCCTGGAGACTAGTTGGAGGCTGGAGTCGCCGCTGGTCACTGAGGTGTCTCAGAGACGTCCCCTGGAGATCAGGCGAGTCTGCAGGAAGTCTGAAAACCAACAGGCGACAGTGGAAACTCGAGTCTCCAACGAGTCTCCAGGCCGGTGACAAAGGCCCTTCGTCTGCGCAGAGTTTTATTGCATGTAAATGTAGTTTAGTTGGTGTGAGAGGACATTTCTCTGTGTTGGAAGAGTTATCACTGCCGTAATAACGAGTAAAAGTATCATTGTCTGTCCTCACACTTCTCTCCTGTTCAGGGTGGAAGGAGTGGTCCTCGGACTGGGTGGAACGCACTCCGGATCCCACCTGGGAACGGGTTCCGTTTACCGGCTGGACCCCGCCTTCCCTGGAACCCTGGCCTTTGCTTCAGTGTGACATCTACGTCAGCGAAGTGGTTCCCTTTCACGAGCTCCATGTCCTTCGTAGTGTGCTCAGACAAAGAGTGCTGACCCTATGGTGCACCTTCGTCTCTTACGAAATGTCCTTCAGATACCCCTGCCCATGGTCGAAAGATGAGGGAGAGACATCGACAGAGTCTCCGAACAAACCCCCGAACGTGACTACAGAGTCTCCGAACAAACCCCAGAACGTGACTACAGAGTCTCCGACCAAACCCCAGAACGTGACTACAGAGTTTCCCACCAAACCCCCGAACGTGTCTACAGTGTCTCCGACCAAACCCCAGAACGTGACTACAGAGTTTCCCACCAAACCCCAGAACGTGTCTACAGAGTCTCCGACCAAACCCCAGAACGTGACTACAGAGTTTCCCACCAAACCCCCGAACGTGTCTACAGAGTCTCCCACCAAACCCCAGAACGTGACTACAGAGTTTCCCACCAAACCCCAGAACGTGTCTACAGAGTCTCCGACCAAACCCCAGAACGTGACTACAGAGTTTCCCACCAAACCCCAGAACGTGACTACAGAGTCTCCGACCAAACGCCAGAACGTGACTACAGAGTTTCCCACCAAACCCCCGAACGTGTCTACAGAGTCTCCGACCAAACGCCAGAACGTGACTACAGAGTTTCCCACCAAACCCCCGAACGTGTCTACAGAGTCTCCGACCAAACCCCAGAACGTGTCTACAGAGTCTCCGACCAAACCCCAGAACGTGACTACAGAGTTTCCCACCAAACCCCCGAACGTGTCTACAGAGTCTCCGACCAAACCCCAGAACGTGTCTACAGAGTCTCCGACCAAACCCCAGAACGTGACTACAGAGTCTCCGACCAAACCCCAGAACGTGTCTACAGAGTCTCCGACCAAACCCCAGAACGTGTCTACAGAGTCTCCGACCAAACCCCAGAACGTGACTACAGAGTCTCCGACCAAACCCCAGAACGTGACTACAGAGTCTCCGACCAAACCCCAGAACGTGACTACAGAGTCTCCGACCAAACCCCAGAACGTGTCTACAGTGTCTCCGACCAAACCCCCGAACGTGACTACAGAGTCTCTGACCAAACCCCCGAACGTGACTACAGAGTCTCCGACCAAACCCCAGAACGTGTCTACAGTGTCTCCGACCAAACCCCCGAACGTGACTACAGAGTCTCCGAACAAACCCCAGAACGTGTCTACAGAGTCTCCGACCAAACCCCCGAACGTGTCTACAGAGTCTCCGACCAAACCCCAGAACGTGTCTACAGAGTCTCCGACCAAACCCCCGAACGTGTCTACAGAGTCTCCGACCAAACCCCAGAACGTGTCTACAGAGTCTCCGACCAAACCCCAGAACGTGTCTACAGAGTCTCCGACCAAACACCAGAACGTGTCTACAGAGTCTCCGACCAAACCCCAGAACGTGACTACAGAGTCTCTAATCAAACCCCAGAACGTGTCTACAGAGTCTCCGACCAAACCCCAGAACGTGTCTACAGAGTCTCCGACCAAACCCCAGAACGTGTCTACAGAGTCTCCGACCAAACCCCAGAACGTGTCTACAGAGTCTCCGACCAAACACCAGAACGTGTCTACAGAGTCTCCGACCAAACCCCAGAACGTGACTACAGAGTCTCTAATCAAACCCCAGAACGTGTCTACAGAGTCTCCGACCAAACCCCCGAACGTGTCTACAGAGTCTCTGACCAAACCCCAGAACGTGTCTACAGAGTCTCCGACCAAACCCCAGAACGTGACTGCAGAGTCTCCGAACACATCCCAGAACATGTCTACAGAGTCTCCGACCAAACCCCAGAACGTGTCTACAGAGTCTCTAATCAAACCCCAGAACGTGTCTACAGAGTCTCCGACCAAACCCCAGAACGTGACTACAGAGTCTCCGACCAAACTCCAGAACGTGACTACAGAGTCTCCGACCAAACCCCAGAACGTGTCTACAGAGTCTCCGACCAAACCCCCGAACGTGACTACAGAGTCTCCGACCAAACCCCAGAACGTGTCTACAGAGTCTCTGACCAAACCCCAGAACGTGTCTACAGAGTCTCCGACCAAACCCCCGAACGTGACTACAGAGTCTCCGACCAAACCCCCGAACGTGACTACAGAGTCTCCGACCAAACCCCAGAACGTGACTACAGAGTCTCCGACCAAACCCCAGAACGTGTCTACAGAGTCTCCGACCAAACCCCAGGACGTGTCTACAGTGTCTCCGCCAAAGCCCTTGTTTCCGATGGCGGCGGCCGACGACTGCGGCATGTGTCAAAAGACGCTGGAGAGAATGAGGAACTCTTCCTACACTTTCTCCGGCCAGTTCTTCCCAAAGTGCGACGGCCGCGGTAACTTTGAGCAGAACCAGTACGGACAGGTCAGTAACATGTCCGACCTGCTCAGCGCCTCATCCCTGAGGCTGAGGGTAAGGGGCCGATGGCTCATGGGCACCAGGGTTTCCGGGGGCATTAAAAGCCATTCAGTGAATTCTGCCAAAATGACGTCCTTAACCAGTCCATCTTTATAAGGTCATTACAGTGACCATGGGAACCCCGTATGTGTGAAACTGAACATTGATGGTAAAGTTAGTCCCAAAGAAAATACCTAAAGGTGGACATCAGGTCTAAATGTCCTCTGCAGACGCCAAAGGGAGTTAGTTCAGTCGTACGTCGTGGGTGGGAGACATTCAGGTTTATTCATGTTCTTTACAAATGTCAGGAGTTCTTCTGCCCCTGAAACCCAGCTGTGGCTAATGAGTATGGGGTGAATGAATAACATTATTCTTATTATTATCAGAACAACACGGAGCACTGGTGTGTGCACCCCTTCAGCGGAGAGGAGATCCCCAACACTCGGACCACAGCGGGCCAGGAACCAGTTCAGTGCGGTGAGGATTCATCGACACCAATGCCAGACTCTCCTGCTTTTTGTGGATGTTTGGTTAGAACAGCAAGTCTGCAGTGTACCTGGATTTGAAAATAAGGGACGTCCCCCGGAAATAAGGCGAGTCTCAAGGTTGTCTTGGAGAAAATGAACAGGTTCAATTTTAATGGAGATCACATGGAAACTTGAACCAGTCATGGTCTCCTCGGTTAGCAATGCCCCATTACAGGGACGTTTCCAACTGAGGAAAATCTTAAATAACCTTTGTGTCTTCCCCTTTAGACTTTTGTAACAGTTTATTCTCTTGTCTAAACAAAAAGGAGCCGTCTTGTCTTCAGCAGGTGCAAAACTCTGCAGCGAGGTCACTGACTCGCACAAACAGAAGGCCTCATGTTACTCCCAGTGTAAAAGCTCTTCATTGGCTCCCAGTCACTTTTCGTTTCCATTTCATAATCCTGGTGCTGACCTTCAGAGCCTCCCTCCTACATTAAAGCCTTGTTGTGTCCTTACACCCCCTCTCGGAGGCTGAGGTCTCAGTCTCAGGATTTGTTTTATTGCCTGTAAATGTAGTTCAGTTGAGTGTGAGAGGAGGACATTTCTCTGTGTTTGAAGAGTTATCGCTGCCGTAATAACGAGTGAAAGTATCATTGTCTGTCCTCACACTTCTCTCCTGCTCAGGGGGGAAGGAGTGGTCGTCGGACTGGGTGGAACCCACTCCTGATTCCACCTGGACAGCCCTTCCATTTACCAGCTGGACCCCGCCTTCCCTGGAGCCCTGGCGTCCGCTTCGGTGTTTCATCTACGTCAGCGAAGTGGTTCCCTTTCACGAGCTCCATGTCCATCACAGGAAACACAAACGAAGCGAGCCGATCCAGTGGTGCAGCTTCACCGATGGCGACATAGCCATCAGATACCCCTGCTCAGATGAGGTAGAGCCAAAGTTCGTGTTTCCGATCGCCACGGCCGACTGTGGCATATGTTATAAGACGCTGGAGAGAATGAGGAACTCTTCCTACACCTACTCCAGCCAGTTCATCCCAAAGTGCGACGGCCGCGGGAACTTCGAGCAGAACCAGTACGGACAGGTCAGTAACATGTCTGACCTGCTCAGGGGCCGATGGCTCATGGGCACCAGGGTTTCCGGGGGCATTAAAAGTCAGAAAATACCTAAAGGTGGACATCATCTCTAAATGTCCTCTGCAGACGCCAAAGGGAGTTAGTTCAGTCGTATGTCGTGGGTGGGAGACATTCAGGTTTATTCATGTTCTTTTAAAGAGGACAAATGTCAGGAGTTCTTCTGCCCCTGAAACCCAGCTGTGGCTAATGAGTATGGAGTGAATGAATAACATTATTCTTATTATTAACAGAACAACATGGAGCACTGGTGTGTGCACCCCTTCAGCGGAGAGGAGATCAACAACACTCGGACCACAGCGGGCCAGAAACCATTTCACTGCGGTGAGGATTTATCGACTCTCCTGCCAGACTCTCCTGAGTCCTGCTTCTGGTGTATGTTTGGTTAGAACAGCGGGTCTGTAGTGTAACTGTCACATTTTGGATTTGAAAATAAGGGACATTTTCTGGCACCTGCTGCGAGCCGTCCCATCACCACAACCAAGCTCCAAGACTGGGGACAATACGATAGTTTTACTTGACAGCGATGACCTGGTAACCTCGGCTTGCAACATATTTTTGTAACAGTATTTCAGCTCCATGTTCTCTAAGCCCAGTGAAGAGACTGGAATCAGGGAGACAGTTTCATAAAACACACGATATCTCAGTTTCTAGATAAACTAGCCTCTGTTTAGCTTTGATTTCTGAGGAACCGAGGCACGTAGAATGAAACTGTTTTCACCTCCTGAGAGCTGAGAGTCTCAGCTTTCAAACGAGCCACAGCCTGTGTCCATAACTATAACACAGAACACTCTGTGGTGCTACAAATATCATGACAAACTAACGCTAAATCCCCAAAACAGTGTGGCACTCAATGTGTTCAGGGCCTTTCTCACCGGCCCTGCAATGTCTCCAAGACCTGTTGGAGACCAAGGAGACCAGTCGGAGACGTGTGGAGACTCTTTGAGATCTCCAAACGGTCTCGGACATCTCTGTGACCAGCGGCAACTCGATTCTCCAACTATTCCTCAGGCCGGTTAGAAAGGTCTTTTGTCTGCGCAGAATCAGTCCGAGCTGCAGACTCATCACAGCTATAACTGCACGTAAATGTAGTTCAGTTGAGTGAGAGAGGAGGACATTTCTCTGTGTTTGAAGAGTTATTGCTGCTGTAATAACGAGTAAAAGTATCATTGTCTGTCCTCACACTTCTCTCCTGTTCAGGGCGGAAGGAGTGGTCCTCGGACTGGGTGGAACCCACTCCTGATCCCACCTGGGTAAAGGTTGAAATCACCGTCTCGACCTCGCCCTCGCAGGGGGCCTGGCCTCCGCTTAAGTGTGACATCTACGTCAGCGAAGTGGTTCCCTTCGAGAAGCTCCCAGTCCGTCACTGTAAGCACAAACGGAGCGAGCCAAAAATGTGGTGCACCTTCATCTCCGGCGAGATGTGCTTCAGATACCCCTGCCCACAGTCGAGGATGTTGATTCCATTCAAATTCCCGAACGTGACTACAGAGTCTCCAATCAAACCCCAGAACGTGTCTACAGAGTCTCCGACCAAACCCCAGAACGTGTCTACAGAGTCTCTGACCAAACCACCGAACGTGTCTACAGAGTCTCCGACCTAACCCCAGAACGTGTCTACAGAGTCTCCGACCAAACCCCAGAACGTGTCTACAGAGTCTCCGACCAAACCCCAGAACGTGTCTACAGAGTCTCCGACCAAACCCCAGAACGTGACTACAGAGTCTCAAACCAAACCCCAGAACGTGACTACAGAGTCTCCGACCAAACCCCCGAACGTGACAACAGAGTCTCCGACCAAACCCCAGAACGTGTCTACAGAGTCTCCGACCAAACCCCAGAACGTGACTACAGAGTCTGACCACACCCCAGAACGTGTCTACAGAGTCTCCGACCAAACCCCAGAACGTGTCTACAGTGTCTCCGACCAAACCCCCGAACGTGTCTACAGAGTCTCCGACCAAACCCCAGAACGTGTCTACAGAGTCTCTGACCAAACCCCAGAACGTGTCTACAGAGTCTCCGACCAAACCCCAGAACGTGTCTACAGAGTCTCCAACCAAACCCCAGAACGTGTCTACAGAGTCTCCAACCAAACCCCAGAACGTGACTACAGAGTCTCTGACCAAACCCCAGAACGTGACTACAGAGTCTCTGACCAAACCCCAGAACGTGACTACAGAGTCTCCAATCAAACCCCAGAACGTGTCTACAGAGTCTCCGACCAAACCCCAGAACGTGACTACAGAGTCTCCGACCAAACCCCAGAACGTGTCTACAGAGTCTCAGACCAAACCCCAGAACGTGTCTACAGAGTCTCCGACCAAACCCCAGAACGTGTCTACAGAGTCTCCGACCAAACCCCAGAACGTGTCTACAGAGTCTCCGACCAAACCCCAGAACGTGTCTACAGAGTCTCTGACCAAACCCCCGAACGTGTCTACAGAGTCTCCGACCAAACCCCAGAACGTGTCTACAGAGTCTCCGACCAAACCCCAGAACGTGACTACAGTCTCCGACCAAACCCCAGAACGTGTCTACAGAGTCTCCCACCAAACCCCAGAACGTGTCTACAGAGTCTCCGACCAAACCCCAGAACGTGTCTACAGAGTCTCCGACCAAACCCCAGAACGTGTCTACAGAGTCTCCGACCAAACCCCAGAACGTGTCTACAGAGTCTCCGACCAAACCCCAGAACGTGTCTACAGAGTCTCCGACCAAACCCCCGAACGTGTCTACAGAGTCTCCGACCAAACCACAGAACGTGTCTACAGAGTCTCCGACCAAACCACAGAACGTGTCTACAGAGTCTCCGACCAAACCCTAGAACGTGTCTACAGAGTCTCCGACCAAACCCCAGAACGTGTCTACAGTGTCTCCAACCAAACCCCAGAACGTGTCTACAGTGTCTCCGACCAAACCCCAGAACGTGACTACAGAGTCTCCGACCAAACCCCAGAACGTGTCTACAGAGTCTCCGACCAAACCCCAGAACGTGTCTACAGAGTCTCTAATCAAACCCCAGAACGTGTCTACAGAGTCTCCGACCAAACCCCAGAACGTGTCTACAGTGTCTCCGACCAAACCCCAGAACGTGTCTACAGAGTCTCCGACCAAACCCCAGAAAGTGTCTACAGAGTCTCCGACCAAACCCCAGAATGTGACTACAGAGTCTCCGACCAAACCCCAGAACGTGTCTACAGAGTCTCCGACCAAAACCCCGAACGTGTCTACAGAGTCTCCGACCAAAACCCCGAACGTGTCTACAGAGTCTCCGACCAAACCCTAGAACGTGTCTACAGAGTCTCCAACCAAACCCTAGAACGTGTCTACAGAGTCTCCGACCAAACCCTAGAACGTGTCTACAGAGTCTCCAACCAAACCCTAGAACGTGTCTACAGAGTCTCCGACCAAACCCCTGAACGTGTCTACAGAGTCTCCGACCAAACCCCACGAGAGTGAAAGAAATCTAGGTCCAACTTCTGCAAAAGATCGGCATAAATATGAGGAAAAAGAACTTATTTTCGGGTTCAAAGCTCGATAAATCTGTCAGGAATTGGACCTGTGACCAGTTCTGTGGCTGCCTCGTGTTTCTTTGTACTTTTTCATTTCTTGCCGTCGTGTTTGTTCATATTAAAGTCAGTAAATAAATTCAACGTAACGTCATGAAGGTTTGAGTGAATCAATTAAAGTCGTAAAATCCAAAAGACGGCAAGTTATCGATGGCGGGAACACAGGGCTCAAAGATTAAAAGGACATTCCGACGCCGCCTGGGTCGCCTATGCCTTTGCTCAGAGGGATTTTAGTCCTGGTTTAGTTTTGGACAGAGTCAAATGCAGTGGTGGAAAGTAAAAAGTACACATTTGAGGTACTTTTACTTCACTCTAGTGCTTTTTATTATGGATACTTTTACTTTGATTTCTACTCTTTTTATGGTCCAGCTCTGGTTTAGTCCTTGTTTAGTCCTGGTTTAGTCCTGGTTTAGTCCTGGTTTAGTCCTGGTTTAGTCTTGGTTTAGTCTTGGTTTAGTCTTGGTTTAGTCTTGGTTTAGACCTGGTTTAGTCTTGGTTTAGTCCTGGTTTAGTCCTGGTTTAGTCCTGGTTTAGTCTTGGTTTAGTCTTGGTTTAGTCTTGGTTTAGTCCTGGTTTAGTCCTGGTTTAGTCTTGGTGTAGTCTTGGTTTAGTCCTGGTTTAGTCCTGGTTTAGTCCTGGTTTAGTCTTGGTTTAGTCTTGGTTTAGTCCTGGTTTAGACCTGGTTTAGTCTTGGTTTAGTCTTGGTTTAGTCCTGGTTTAGTCCTGGTTTAGTCTTGGTTTAGTCTTGGTTTAGTCTTGGTTTAGTCCTGGTTTAGTCCTGGTTTAGTTCTGGTTTAGTCTTGGTTTAGTCTTGGTTTAGTCTTGGTTTAGTCTTGGTTTAGTCTTGGTTTAGTCCTGGTTTAGTCCTGGTTTAGTCCTGGTTTAGTCCTGGTTTAGTCCTGGTTTAGTTCTGGTTTAGTCCTGGTTTAGACCCGGTTTAGTCTTGGTTTAGTCTTGGTTTAGACCTGGTTTAGTCCTGGTTTAGTCCTGGTTTAGTCTTGGTTTAGTCCTGGTTTAGTCCTGGTTTAGTCTTGGTTTAGTCCCGGTTTAGTCCCGGTTTAGTCCCGGTTTAGACCAGGTTTAGTCTTGGTTTAGTCCCGGTTTAGTCTTGGTTTAGTCTTGGTTTAGTCCTGGTTTAGTCTTGGTTTAGTCCTGGTTTAGTCCTGGTTTAGTCTTGGTTTATTTAGTCTTGGTTTAGTCTTGGTTTAGCCCTGGTTTAGCCTTGGTTTAGTCCTGGTTTAGTCCTGGTTTAGTCCTGGTTTAGTTCTGGTTTAGTTCTGGTTTAGTCCTGGTTTAGTCCTGGTTTAGTCCTGGTTTAGTCCTGGTTTAGTCCCGCATTAGACCTGCTTTAGTCCTGGTTTAGACCTGGTTTAGTCCTGGTTTAGTCCTGGTTTAGACCTGGTTTAGTCCTGGTTTAGTCCTGGTTTAGTCCTGGTTTAGTCCTTGTTTAGTCCTGGTTTAGTCTTGGTTTATTTAGTCTTGGTTTAGCCCTGGTTTAGCCTTGGTTTAGTCCTGGTTTAGTCCTGGTTTAGTCCTGGTTTAGTCCTGGTTTAGTTCTGGTTTAGTCCTGGTTTAGTCCTGGTTTAGTCCTGGTTTAGTCCTGGTTTAGTCCTGGTTTAGTCCTGGTTTAGACCTGGTTTAGTCCTGGTTTAGTCCTGGTTTAGTCCCGCATTAGACCTGCTTTAGTCCTGGTTTAGACCTGGTTTAGTCTTGGTTTAGACCTGGTTTAGTCCTGGTTTAGTCCTGGTTTAGTCCTGCTTTAGTCCTGGTTTAGTCCAGGTTTAGTCCTTGTTTAGTCCAGGTTTAGTCTTGGTTTAGCTCTTGTTTAGTCCTGGTTTAGTCCTGGTTTAGTCCTGGTTTAGTCCTGGTTTAGTCCAGGTTTAGTCTTGGTTTAGCTCTTGTTTAGTCCTGGTTTAGTCCTGGTTTAGTCTTGGTTTAGTCCTGGTTTAGTCCTGGTTTAAACCTGGTTTAGTCCTGGTTTAGCCCTGGTTTAGTCCTGGTTTAGTCCTGGTTTAGTCTTGGTTTAGTCCTGGTTTAGTCCTGGTTTAGTCCTGGTTTAGTCCTGGTTTAGTCCTGGTTTAGTCCCGGTTTAGTCCCGGTTTAGTCCCGGTTTAGTCCCGGTTTAGTCCCGGTTTAGTCCCGGTTTAGTCCCGGTTTAGTCCCGGTTTAGTCCCGGTTTAGTCCCGGTTTAGTCCCGGTTTAGCCCCGGTTTAGTCCCGGTTTAGTCTTGGTTTAGTCCTGGTTTAGTCCTGGTTTAGTCCTGGTTTAGTCCTGGTTTAGTCCTGGTTTAGTCTTGGTTTAGTCCCGGTTTAGTCCCGGTTTAGTCCCGGTTTAGTCCCGGTTTAGTCCCGGTTTAGTCCCGGTTTAGTCCTGGTTTAGTCCTGGTTTAGTTCTGGTTTAGTCCTGGTTTAGTCCTGGTTTAGTCTTGGTTTAGTCCCGGTTTAGTCCCGGTTTAGTCCCGGTTTAGTCCCGGTTTAGTCCCGCTTTAGTCCAGGTTTAGTCCCGGTTTAGTCCTGCTTTAGTCCTGGTTTAGTCCTGGTTTAGTCCTGGTTTAGTCCTGGTTTAGTCCTGGTTTAGTCCCGGTTTAGTCCAGGTTTAGTCCAGGTTTAGTCCAGGTTTAGTCCAGGTTTAGTCCCGCTTTAGTCCAGGTTTAGTCCTGGTTTAGTCCTGGTTTAGTCCCGCTTTAGTCCAGGTTTAGTCCTGGTTTAGTCCTGGTTTAGTCCTGGTTTAGTCTTGGTTTAGTCCTGGTTTAGTCCCGGTTTAGTCTTGGTTTAGTCTTGGTTTAGTCCTGGTTTAGTCCAGGTTTAGTCTTGGTTTAGTCCCGGTTTAGTCCCGGTTTAGTCCAGGTTTAGACCTGGTTTAGTCCCGGTTTAGTCCTGGTTTAGTCCTGGTTTAGTCCTGGTTTAGTCTTGGTTTAGTCCCGGTTTAGTCCCGGTTTAGTCCAGGTTTAGACCTGCTTTAGTCCAGGTTTAGTCCTGGTTTAGTCCCGGTTTAGTCCCGGTTTAGTCCAGGTTTAGACCTGCTTTAGTCCAGGTTTAGTCCTGGTTTAGTCCTGGTTTAGTCCTGGTTTAGTCTTGGTTTAGTCCTGGTTTAGTCCCGGTTTAGTCTTGGTTTAGTCCTGGTTTAGTCCAGGTTTAGTCTTGGTTTAGTCCCGGTTTAGTCCCGGTTTAGTCCCGGTTTAGTCCCGGTTTAGTCCCGGTTTAGTCCTGGTTTAGTCCTGGTTTAGTCCTGGTTTAGTCCTGGTTTAGTCTTGGTTTAGTCTTGGTGTAGTCTTGGTTTAGTCCTGGTTTAGTCCTGGTTTAGTCCTGGTTTAGTCCTGGTTTAGTTCTGGTTTAGTCCTGGTTTAGTCCTGGTTTAGTCTTGGTTTAGTCTTGGTTTAGTCCCGGTTTAGTCCCGGTTTAGTCCCGGTTTAGTCCCGCTTTAGTCCAGGTTTAGTCCCGGTTTAGTCCTGCTTTAGTCCTGGTTTAGTCCTGGTTTAGTCCTGGTTTAGTCCTGGTTTAGTCCTGGTTTAGTCCCGGTTTAGTCCAGGTTTAGTCCAGGTTTAGTCCAGGTTTAGTCCAGGTTTAGTCCCGCTTTAGTCCAGGTTTAGTCCTGGTTTAGTCCTGGTTTAGTCCCGCTTTAGTCCAGGTTTAGTCCTGGTTTAGTCCTGGTTTAGTCCTGGTTTAGTCTTGGTTTAGTCCTGGTTTAGTCCCGGTTTAGTCTTGGTTTAGTCTTGGTTTAGTCCTGGTTTAGTCCAGGTTTAGTCTTGGTTTAGTCCCGGTTTAGTCCCGGTTTAGTCCAGGTTTAGACCTGGTTTAGTCCCGGTTTAGTCCTGGTTTAGTCCTGGTTTAGTCCTGGTTTAGTCTTGGTTTAGTCCCGGTTTAGTCCCGGTTTAGTCCAGGTTTAGACCTGCTTTAGTCCAGGTTTAGTCCTGGTTTAGTCCCGGTTTAGTCCCGGTTTAGTCCAGGTTTAGACCTGCTTTAGTCCAGGTTTAGTCCTGGTTTAGTCCTGGTTTAGTCCTGGTTTAGTCTTGGTTTAGTCCTGGTTTAGTCCCGGTTTAGTCTTGGTTTAGTCCTGGTTTAGTCCAGGTTTAGTCTTGGTTTAGTCCCGGTTTAGTCCCGGTTTAGTCCCGGTTTAGTCCCGGTTTAGTCCTGGTTTAGTCCTGGTTTAGTCCTGGTTTAGTTCTGGTTTAGTCCTGGTTTAGTCTTGGTTTAGTCTTGGTGTAGTCTTGGTTTAGTCCTGGTTTAGTCCTGGTTTAGTCCTGGTTTAGTCCTGGTTTAGTTCTGGTTTAGTCCTGGTTTAGACCCGGTTTAGTCTTGGTTTAGTCTTGGTTTAGTCCCGGTTTAGTCCCGGTTTAGTCCCGCTTTAGTCCAGGTTTAGTCCTGCTTTAGTCCTGCTTTAGTCCCGGTTTAGTCCCGGTTTAGTCCCGGTTTAGTCCCGGTTTAGTCCCGGTTTAGTCTTGGTTTAGTCCTGGTTTAGTCCTGGTTTAGTCCTGGTTTAGTCCCGGTTTAGTCCCGGTTTAGTCCCGGTTTAGTCCCGGTTTAGTCCCGGTTTAGTCTTGGTTTAGTCCCGGTTTAGTCTTGGTTTAGTCCTGCTTTAGTCCCGGTTTAGTCTTGGTTTAGTCCTGGTTTAGTCCTGGTTTAGTCCTGGTTTAGTCCCGGTTTAGTCCCGGTTTAGTCCCGGTTTAGTCCCGGTTTAGTCCCGGTTTAGTCCCGGTTTAGTCCCGGTTTAGTCCTGGTTTAGTCCTGGTTTAGTCCTGGTCTAGTCCTGGTTTAGTCCTGGTTTAGTCCTGGTTTAGTCCTGGTTTAGTCCTGGTTTAGTCCTGGTTTAGTCCTGAGAGGCCCTGAGCTGCAGTACACACAGTTCGCCTGTAGAGGGCCTGAGCTGCAGGTTTATCAGCAGCAAAGAGGGAATTTGATGGGAGTGAAATACTTTTACTTTTTACTTGTAAAGTACCTTTGCCAGTGGATACTTTTGAACTTTTCCTTGAGTAGAAGAACTTAACCTCTTACCACCCGCCTAAACCGAATGTGTAACAACTCATTTGAAAGCTAAGACCCACAAAACTGATCTTTTTCCTCGCGTTGTTGCTGTGTTTTGTCACCTTTTTATTTTATTTTTTTGTCACATTTTTGTTGAATTTTTGTTGAATTTTTGTTACTTTTTTGTTGAATTTTTGTCACATTTTTGTTGATTTTTTGTCACATTTTTGTTGAATTTTTGTCACTTTTTTGTTGATTTTTTGTCACTTTTTTGTTGATTTATTGTCACTTTTTTGTTGAATTTTTGTCACTTTTTTGTTGATTTTTTGTCACATTTTTGTTAAATTTTTGTCACTTTTTTGTTGAATTTTTGTCACTTTTTTGTTGAATTTTTGTCACTTTTTTGTTGATTTATTGTCACTTTTTGGTTGAATTTTTGTCACATTTTTGTTGATTTTTTGTCACATTTTTGTTGAATTTTTGTCACATTTTTGTTGAATTTTTGTTACTTTTTTGTTGAATTTTTGTCACTTTTTTGTTGATTTTTTGTCACTTTTTTGCTGATTTTTTGTCATTTTTTTGTTGATTTTTTGTCATTTTTTTGTTGATTTTTTGTCATTTTTTTGTTGATTTCTTGACACATTTTTATTGAGTTTTTGTCACATTTTTGTAGAATTTTTGTCACATTTTTGTCACATTCTTGTCGCGTTTACATCCTTGTTTTCTTCTCATATTTGTGGCTGTTTTGCTGCTTCTTTCCCCAAGAATCTTTTTGATTAGGGTAAAGCCAAACTGGAGACAATGGGATCCGTTCAGGTGGGAGTTAAGAGGTAAATGTGTTGCTCTTTTACCCCAGTCCTGGTCACATGAGGGGGGGTCTGCAGATGACGTCCCTTCGAAGGTACACTCTCCCACATAATCCGTGACTCAGAGGCGGATCTGGGACAGGAGAAAGTTTAGACGTGAATGAACTGATTTGTTTTTCTCCATCCAGGACATTTTGCACAATCGGGGACACAAACCCTGAAACATTAACCCTTCTGCAAACGGAGCCGAGAACCCTGGACTTCGCTCGGACCGAGGGGGCGACGGATCCGCGAGGCTTTAAAACCCGGGGGCCGCTCGGTCCAGGGCAAAGACTCACACGGGACGAGATGAAGACGCTGCTGCTGCTGCTGACGGCGCTGGCGGCGCTGGCGTGGAGCGGGACGCGAGCCCAGAGCGAGCTGGACTACGACGACTACGGCACGGTGAGAACAAAAACATTTATACGCCGCGGTGAGACCAAAAACATTTATACGCCGCGGTGAGACCAAAAACATTTATACGCCGCGGTGAGACCAAAAACATTTATACGACGACTACGGCACGGTGAGAACAAAAACATTTATACGCCGCGGTGAGACTAACACGGCCTTAAAAACATGCTTTAGGTCAAAATAATGACTGGGCACCGTTTAACCAGTGTGGCATTGTACTGTAGGTTCTTCCGGTAAATTATTTAAGTAAATTATAAATATTAAATTTTTATATTCAAGTTATGAAAGAAAGAAACATTTTTTTAAAAACTGGGGGGAAAAAGAAACATTTGGGGGGAAAAAATCTGGGGAAAAAATGTGGAATAAAAAAAAAAAAAACGGGCAAAAACAGCAATTAAACTCTTAACACCTGCCTGAACCGAGAGCATTTTATCCAGTTGGGCTTTAACCCCAATCCAAAAGCCTCTGGAAAAAAATAGCAACAAAACTGAGACGAAAACAATGATGGAAATGTGACAAAAATGTGACAAAAAAATTATAAAAAATTGAAGAGAAAATTGACGAAAAAATTACAAAAATGTGACAAAAAACCGAGAAAATATTGACAAAAAAGTGACAAAAAATGGATGAAAAAGTGGCAAAAATGTCACAAGAAATTGACAAAAATGTGATAAAAATTAGACAAAAAAATTACAAAAAAATTACAAAAAAATTACAAAAAAATTACAAAAAAATTACAAAAAAATTACAAAAAATTACAAAAAATGACAAAAAATGTGACCAAAAAAATGACAAAAATGTGACAAAAAAATTACAAACATTTGACAAAAAATGTGATAAAAAATGACAAAAAAATGATGGAAAAAAAATCTGATGACGTGAGGAAAAAGATCCTCTCGGTTCAGGCGGGAGTTAAGAGGTTAAGGTCGGCTCACACTACCCGACTTTTATGCCCGATTTCGCTCTAACTCTCAGTCGTGCCGAGTCTAATCGAGTCGTGTCGTGTAGTGTGGGGGGGTCGTGTAGTGTAGGGGGGGTCGTGGAGTGTGGGGGGGTCGTGTAGTGTGGGTGGTAGAAAGACGCGACGAGACTCCAGTCGTAGGAAATCAAACATGGGAGAAACGTGGGTGATTTTACCGACACAAACGTGAATGACAGAGTGATATAAAGACAGAAAAACACCGCCGCGCCTCCTTTTTTCACTTCTCTGTTAAACCAGCGGCACAAACAACTCATTTTATAACTTTATATCACCAAAAGTTCACAACAACCACCTTTTCCAGCTACATTTCAACCACGAACACAGTTTAGCGGCACTTACTGAGTTTGGAGACGAACTGTTTAGCTTCACCACAATGCTAACGGCAGCTAACGGCAGCTAGCCTCCCCGCTTTCTCCTCCGTCTCCTCCGCTGTCTCCTCCGTCTCCTCCGCTGTCTCCTCCATCTCGTCTCCTTTTCTTATTAAATCCACTGAAATACGTCCCGCTTCTTCCTGTCGCCACCTTTTATCTCCATTTGACAGAACTATAGCCCAGTTGAAGCTTGGTAGTAGCAGTAAGCTAGCGCTGCGGTGTTGTGACATAGTTGACACCGTTGACCAATCGGGACCCGCACACGTTATACCGCGCTCACAAACACAGGCCTGTCTTTGCGGATTTGGGGTCAGTTTTCGAAGCCGTAGAGACGACAGACGCTTTTTGTCACATTTTTCAAAAATTTTCGTCACTTTTCGGTCAAAATGTTGTCAATATTTTGTCACTTTTTTGTTACTTTTTTTTTTTTTTTCACTTTATTGTCACATTTTCATCCGTGTTTCCCTCTCAGTTTTGTTGCTATTTACACTCTTTTTCCAGAAGCTTTTGGATTGGGGTAAAGCCAAACTGTAGAAAATATGCTCTGTTCAGGTGGAGGTTAAGGGATTAAAAAATAGAAAAATAGAAAATAGAAAAAGGAAAAAATTGTGCAGAAATGTGAAAAAAAAAAGTTTGATAAAAAAAAATGACGGGCAAAAAACAATAAAAAATGGGTAAATCTAGGAGAAAAGAGATGAAAAAAGAGCAATAAATTCAGCAAAAATAAAAATAAAAAATAGGGAGTTATTGTTGACAAATTCACAATTAAAATAAGAAACACTGAAATGAAAAAAGGCGACGGAATAATAATATTTTAAGTTTGTTTATTGTTTAAATGTTTTAATGCTGCCCTTTGTTTTTCTGCAGGACGGGAAAAAGGCGGCTTCGGTGAGTGACTTTTACTTACTTTTAATCTGTTTTTATTTCTTTCCCCTCGTTAGCATGTAGCCTCTCGTTCACATGTAGCCCCTCGTTAGCAAGTAGCCTCTCGTTAGCATGTAGCCCCTCATTAGCATGTAGCTTCTCGTTAGCATGTAAGCCCCTCGTTAGTATGTAGCCTCTCGTTAGCATGTAGCCTCTCGTTAGAATGTACCCCCTCGTTAGCATGTAGCCCCTCATTAGCATGTAGCCCCTCATTAGCATGTACCCCCTCGTTAGCATGTAGCTTCTCGTTAGCATGTAAGCCCCTCGTTAGCATGTAGCTTCTCGTTAGCATGTAAGCCCCTCGTTAGCATGTAGCCTCTCATTAGCATGTAGCCTCTCATTAGCATGTAGCCTCTCGTTAGAATGTAGCCTCTCGTTAGCATGTAGCCCCTCATTAGCATGTAGCCCCTCATTAGCATGTAGCCCCTCATTAGCATGTAGCCCCTCATTAGCATGTAGCCCCTCGTTAGCATGTAGCCCCTCATTAGCATGTAGCCTCTCGTTAGAATGTAGCCTCTCGTTAGCATGTAGCCCCTCGTTAGCATGTAGCCCCTCGTTAGCATGTAGGCCCTCGTTAGCATGTAGCCCCTCGTTAGCATGTAGCCCCTCATTAGCATGTAGCCTCTCGTTAGCATGTAGCCTCTCCTCCTCTCCTCTATGGGGCCAAACGGAGGTGAAGTTAGAAACGACCATAGCTCTTCCACGTTCCCCTGTGGATTTTCTATATTGCTACGTTAGCGTATAACGGCGTCTGTGCTGTGTTTACGTGACTGAGCACACGTGTAAAGAACATACCTCAGTATGTAAAAACACTGGCCTGTTCTTTTAAATGAGCTGCATAAATAAAGTGATGATTTTCAATAATAAAATAATGACTTGTCGTTCAGAACAACACGGTGGACGCCCGAGGACACCGCCCCCTGAACCGCGGCCGAGAGGTTTATATGACCAACCGCTACAACCCCCCCCCCATCAGCTCCGGGAGCAGGTATTATACTACTACTACTGCAAGTACTACTGCAAATACTACTACAGCCGCTACACCACCCCTACTACTACTCCAAAAAAATAATAATAATCGGAACCAGGCTTTAAGCAGTTCAAGGTCTAAGTGCTCATTGAAACGCTGTTTACCAAGAGTCTTCTGGAGTCTGGCCACTAGGGGGTGGTATTACAGCCCTTTCCTCACCCAGGGGTTTCCAGGAGAAACAGGAAGTTGTGGTTTGTTTGAGGTGTGACGTTAACGTGTGGTTCCTGTGGTTCAGGTACCGCGGCCGCCCGGGGACCACCACCACCACCGGGACAGTGGAGCAGGAGAAGGTGGAGCAGCCGGAGAGCGGAGGGTGCACCCACGCCATGGAGGAGATGGTACGACAACCAGGACTAAAGCAGGACTAAACCGGGACTAAAGCAGGACTAAAGCGGGACTAAAGCAGGACTAAACCAGGACTAAACCGGGACTAAAGCAGGACTAAAGCAGGACTAAAGCAGGACTAAAGCAGGACTAAAGCAGGACTAAACCGGGACTAAACCGGGACTAAACCGGGACTAAACCGGGACTAAAGCGGGACTAAACCAGGACTAAACCAGGACTAAACTGGGACTAAACCAGGACTAAACCGGGACTAAAGCAGGACTAAACCGGGACTAAACCAGGACTAAACCAGGACTAAACCAGGACTAAAGCAGGACTAAACCGGGACTAAACCAGGACTAAACCAGGACTAAACCAGGACTAAACCAGGACTAAACCAGGACTAAACCGGGACTAAAGCAGGACTAAACCAGGACTAAACCAGGACTAAACCGGGACTAAACCAGGACTAAACCAGGACTAAACCGGGACTAAAGCAGGACTAAACCGGGACTAAAGCAGGACTAAAGCAGGACTAAACCAGGACTAAACCGGGACTAAACCAGGACTAAACCGGGACTAAACCGGGACTAAAGCAGGACTAAACCGGGACTAAAGCAGGACTAAACCAGGACTAAACCAGGACTAAACCGGGACTAAACCAGGACTAAACCGGGACTAAAGCGGGACTAAACCGGGACTAAAGCAGGACTAAAGCAGGACTAAACCAAGACTAAACCGGGACTAAACCGGGACTAAACTGGGACTAAACCAGGACTAAACCGGGACTAAACCGGGACTAAAGCAGGACTAAAGCGGGACTAAAGCGGGACTAAACCGGGACTAAACCAAGACTAAACCGGGACTAAACCAGGACTAAAGCAGGACTAAACCAGGACTAAAGCAGGACTAAACTGGGACTAAACGGGGACTAAAGCAGGACTAAAGCAGGACTAAACCAGGACTAAAGCAGGACTAAACTGGGACTAAACTGGGACTAAAGCAGGACTAAAGCAGGACTAAACCGGGACTAAAGCAGGACTAAACCAGGACTAAACCAGGACTAAACCAGGACTAAACCAGGACTAAAGCAGGACTAAACCAGGACTAAAGCAGGACTAAACCAGGACTAAACCGGGACTAAACTGGGACTAAAGCAGGACTAAAGCAGGACTAAAGCAGGACTAAACCAGGACTAAACCGGGATTAAACCGGGACTAAAGCAGGACTAAACCAGGACTAAACCAGGACTAAACCAGGACTAAAGCAGGACTAAAGCAGGACTAAACCAGGACTAAAGCAGGACTAAAGCAGGACTAAAGCAGGACTAAACCAGGACTAAACCAGGACTAAACCAGGACTAAACCAGGACTAAACCGGGACTAAACCGGGACTAAAGCAGGACTAAAGCAGGACTAAACCAGGACTAAAGCAGGACTAAAGCAGGACTAAAGCAGGACTAAACCAGGACTAAAGCAGGACTAACCGGTCCTGTTTCCTCCTCAGGGCGTGCTGTGTCCCAACGGCTGTGAGCTGAAGACGATGCTGCAGAAACAGGAGAAGAACGTCAAAAACGTGAGAAAGATCTGCTCCTTTTCAAACTCCTCCTGTAGACGAACGACGTCATTACGAGGAACAAGAACCACATTAACCCGAACTGTTTCTCCCAGAGCGTCGGGGAACTGCGCCCCCAGGTGGACGACCTGTCACGGAACTCCAACAACATCTACAACTACGTCTCCACGATGTCGTCCAACCTGAGGGAGCGGCAGAGGGTCCTCAACGGTGAGGACCAGGGTCCGGGGCTCCTTTTCTTCACTTCCCTTTCTCATAAAGGCGTCACATGAGCCTGTGTTTGCAGAGAACAACCACATCGTGGGGCAGTACACGGACCGCGTGGAGGAGCAGCACGTCTACATCAAGGAGTCCGTGGACACTCTGCTGCCGTCCAACATCAGAGTGCTGCAGGTGAGGACCCGCGTTTAAAGGGATGGTTCAGGATCTCTGACACAGGTCCTCGTTATCCAGAGTGCTGCAGGTGAGGACCCGCGTTTAAAGGGATGGTTCAGGATCTCTAACACAGGTCCTCATTATCCAGAGTGCTGCAGGTGAGGACCCGCGCGTAAAGGGATGGTTCAGGATCTCTGACACAGGGCCTCATTATCCAGAGTGCTGCAGGTGAGGACCCGCGCTTAAAGGGATGGTTCAGGATCTCTGACACAGGGCCTCATTATCCAGAGTGCTGCAGGTGAGGACCCGCGCTTAAAGGGATAGTTCAGGATCTCTAACACAGGGCCTCATTAT
This sequence comes from Gobius niger, assembly GCF_951799975.1. Classification (NCBI taxonomy): domain Eukaryota; kingdom Metazoa; phylum Chordata; class Actinopteri; order Gobiiformes; family Gobiidae; genus Gobius; species Gobius niger. The sequence goes on along the minus strand of NC_136872.1, from coordinate 26,040,648 downwards.
CCAGAGTGCTGCAGGTGAGGACCCGCGCTTAAAGGGATAGTTCAGTATCTCTGACACAGGTCCTCATTATCCAGAGTGCTGCAGGTGAGGACCCGCGCGTAAAGGGATGGTTCAGGATCTCTGACACAGGTCCTCATTATCCAGAGTGCTGCAGGTGAGGACCCGCGTTTAAAGGAAACGTTCAGGATCTCTGACACAGGCCTCATTATCCAGAGTGCTGCAGGTGAGGACCCGCGCTTAAAGGGATGGTTCAGGATCTCTAACACAGGGCCTCATTATCCAGAGTGCTGCAGGTGAGGACCCGCGCGTAAAGGGATGGTTCAGGATCTCTGACACAGGTCCTCATTATCCAGAGTGCTGCAGGTGAGGACCCGCGCGTAAAGGGATAGTTCAGGCTCTCTGACACAGGCCTCGTTATCCAGAGTGCTGCAGGTGAGGACCCACGTTTAAAGGGATGGTTCAGGATCTCTAACACAGGTCCTCGTTATCCAGAGTGCTGCAGGTGAGGACCCGCGTTTAAAGGGATAGTTCAGGCTCTCTGACACAGGCCTCGTTATCCAGAGTGCTGCAGGTGAGGACCCGCGTTTAAAGGGATAGTTCAGGATCTCTGACACAGGCTTCATTATCCAGAGTGCTGCAGGTGAGGACCCGCGTTTAAAGGGATAGTTCAGGATGTCTGACACAGGGCCTCATTATCCAGAGTGCTGCAGGTGAGGACCCGCGCTTAAAGGGATAGTTCAGGATCTCTGACACAGGTCCTCATTTCCTACCTATCCACAGTGTTTTTTTAATTTTAATTCATGCAGAGTTTAGTGGTGCTAGGCTTGTGCTAGGCTACCAGTTACCATAGACATGCACTAGCCTAGCATTAGCCTAGCGCTAGCCTAGCACCACTAAACGAAAATGCCAATCAGTTTAATCAGGATTTTAAAGGCCGAAACTGACTTTAGCGGTGAGTGGCGTCAGAGTCATGTGGGTAAATGCGGCGGCGTCTGTGCAGAGCGTCCTGGAGAAGGTCCGGCAGAAGATCCTGAAGCTGGAGAAGGCTCTTCAGAAGCAGAACGAGGCCTGTCAGGAGCCGTGCACCAGCAAGTGCCCCATCCCCGTGGTGTCCGGTAAACTTACACTCCTTTAAATCATCTGAATGTCAAATGTCATGATTTAAATAACTCCTCCTCCCCCTCCTCCTCCTCCTCCTCCTCCTCCTCCTCGTCTGGTTGCAGGTAAAGAGTGTGAGGACGTGTTCCGTCGCGGCGGAGTCGACTCTCAGATGTATTTGGTTCAGCCCGACCCTCTGCTCCCGTCGTACAGGGTTTACTGCGACCAGAGCACGCAGAACGGAGGTACGGCTGCCAACACCCCGTTATACATCACACACCCCGAGAAACGCCACACACAGACTCACAGACACTGATACCCGTCACTCAGACTCACAGACGCCAGCCCGCGCCCTGATACCCGTCACTCAGACTCACAGACGCTGATACCCGTCACTCAGACTCACAGACGCCAGCCCGCGCCCTGATACCCGTCACTCAGACTCACAGACGCTGATACCCGTCACTCAGACTCACAGACGCCAGCCCGCGCTCTGATACCCGTCTCTCTCTCTCAGGCTGGCTGCTGGTCCAGAGCCGTTTGGACGGCAGCGTGGACTTCGGGCGACGCTGGGACGATTATCGCCGTGGGTTCGGGAACATCGCCTTCGACGTCGGCAAAGGGCACTGCGAGACGCCAGGTACGGCAGAGTGTTAGCCCTGTAGCAGAGTGTTAGCCCTGTAGCAGAGTGTTAGCCCTGTAGCAGAGTGTTAGCCCTGTAGCAGAGTGTTAGCCCTGTGGCAGAGTGTTAGCCCTGTAGCAGAGTGTTAGCCCTGTAGCAGAGTGTTAGCCCTGTAGCAGAGTGTTAGCCCTGTAGCAGAGTGTTAGCCCTGTAGCAGAGTGGTTAGCCCTGTAGCAGAGTGTTAGCCCTGTAGCAGAGTGTTAGCCCTGTAGCAGAGTGGTTAGCCCTGTAGCAGAGTGTTAGCCCTGTAGCAGAGTGTTAGCCCTGTAGCAGAGTGTTAGCCCTGTAGCAGAGTGGTTAGCCCTGTAGCAGAGTGTTAGCCCTGTAGCAGAGTGGTTAGCCCTGTAGTAGAGTGTTAGCCCTGTAGTAGAGTGTTAGCCCTGTAGCAGAGTGTTAGCCCTGTAGTAGAGTGTTAGCCCTGTAGTAGAGTGTTAGCCCTGTAGCAGAGTGTTAGCCCTGTAGCAGAGTGTTAGCGCTGTAGCAGAGTGTTAGCCCTGTGGCAGAGTGTTAGCCCTGTGGCAGAGTGTTAGCGCTGTAGCAGAGTGTTAGCCCTGTGGCAGAGTGTTAGCCCTGTAGCAGAGTGTTAGCCCTGTAGCAGAGTGTTAGCCCTGTAGCAGAGTGTTAGCCCTGTGGCAGAGTGTTAGCGCTGTAGCAGAGTGTTAGCCCTGTGGCAGAGTGTTAGCCCTGTAGCAGAGTGGTTAGCCCTGTAGCAGAGTGTTAGCCCTGTAGCAGAGTGGTTAGCCCTGTAGCAGAGTGTTAGCCCTGTAGCAGAGTGTTAGCCCTGTAGCAGAGTGGTTAGCCCTGTAGCAGAGTGGTTAGCCCTGTAGCAGAGTGTTAGCCCTGTAGCAGAGTGGTTAGCCCTGTAGTAGAGTGTTAGCCCTGTAGCAGAGTGTTAGCCCTGTAGCAGAGTGTTAGCCCTGTGGCAGAGTGTTAGCCCTGTAGCAGAGTGTTAGCCCTGTAGCAGAGTGTTAGCCCTGTAGCAGAGTGTTAGCCCTGTGGCAGAGTGTTAGCCCTGTAGCAGAGTGTTAGCCCTGTAGCAGAGTGGTTAGCCCTGTAGCAGAGTGTTAGCCCTGTAGCAGAGTGTTAGCCCTGTAGCAGAGTGTTAGCCCTGTAGCAGAGTGTTAGCCCTGTGGCAGAGTGTTAGCCCTGTAGCAGAGTGGTTAGCCCTGTAGCAGAGTGTTAGCCCTGTAGCAGAGTGTTAGCCCTGTAGCAGAGTGTTAGCCCTGTGGCAGAGTGTTAGCCCCGTAGCAGAGTGTTAGCCCCGTAGCAGAGTGTTAGCCCTGTAGTAGAGTGTTAGCCCTGTAGCAGAGTGTTAGCCCTGTAGCAGAGTGTTAGCCCTGTACCAGAGTGTTAGCCCTGTAGCAGAGTGGTTAGCCCTGTAGCAGAGTGTTAGCCCTGTAGCAGAGTGTTAGCCCTGTAGCAGAGTGTTAGCCCTGTGGCAGAGTGTTAGCCCTGTAGCAGAGTGTTAGCCCTGTAGCAGAGTGTTAGCCCTGTAGCAGAGTGTTAGCCCTGTGGCAGAGTGTTAGCCCTGTAGCAGAGTGTTAGCCCTGTAGCAGAGTGTTAGCCCTGTGGCAGAGTGTTAGCCCTGCTGTGGCAGAGTGTTAGCCCTGTGGCAGAGTGTTAGCGCTGTAGCAGAGTGTTAGCCCTGTGGCAGAGTGTTAGCCCTGTAGCAGAGTGGTTAGCCCTGTAGCAGAGTGTTAGCCCTGTAGCAGAGTGTTAGCCCTGTAGCAGAGTGTTAGCCCTGTAGCAGAGTGGTTAGCCCTGTAGCAGAGTGGTTAGCCCTGTAGCAGAGTGTTAGCCCTGTAGCAGAGTGGTTAGCCCTGTAGTAGAGTGTTAGCCCTGTAGCAGAGTGTTAGCCCTGTAGCAGAGTGTTAGCCCTGTGGCAGAGTGTTAGCCCTGTAGCAGAGTGTTAGCCCTGTAGCAGAGTGTTAGCCCTGTAGCAGAGTGTTAGCCCTGTGGCAGAGTGTTAGCCCTGTAGCAGAGTGTTAGCCCTGTAGCAGAGTGGTTAGCCCTGTAGCAGAGTGTTAGCCCTGTAGCAGAGTGTTAGCCCTGTAGCAGAGTGTTAGCCCTGTAGCAGAGTGTTAGCCCTGTGGCAGAGTGTTAGCCCTGTAGCAGAGTGGTTAGCCCTGTAGCAGAGTGTTAGCCCTGTAGCAGAGTGTTAGCCCTGTAGCAGAGTGTTAGCCCTGTGGCAGAGTGTTAGCCCTGTAGTAGAGTGTTAGCCCTGTAGCAGAGTGTTAGCCTTGTAGCAGAGTGTTAGCCCTGTGGCAGAGTGGTTAGCCCTGTAGTAGAGTGTTAGCCCTGTAGCAGAGTGTTAGCCTTGTAGCAGAGTGTTAGCCCTGTGGCAGAGTGTTAGCCCTGTGGCAGAGTGTTAGCCCTGTAGCAGAGTGTTAGCCCTGTGGCAGAGTGGTTAGCCCTGTAGCAGAGTGTTAGCCCTGTAGCAGAGTGTTAGCCTTGTAGCAGAGTGTTAGCCCTGTGGCAGAGTGGTTAGCCCTGTAGCAGAGTGTTAGCCCTGTAGCAGAGTGTTAGCCCTGTAGCAGAGTGTTAGCCCTGTAGTAGAGTGTTAGCCCTGTGGCAGAGTGGTTAGCCCTGTAGTAGAGTGTTAGCCCTGTAGCAGAGTGTTAGCCTTGTAGCAGAGTGTTAGCCCTGTGGCAGAGTGGTTAGCCCTGTAGTAGAGTGTTAGCCCTGTAGCAGAGTGTTAGCCCTGTAGTAGAGTGTTAGCCCTGTAGCAGAGTGTTAGCCCTGTAGCAGAGTGGTTAGCCCTGTAGCAGAGTGTTAGCCCTGTGGCAGAGTGTTAGCCCTGTAGCAGAGTGTTAGCCCTGTGGCAGAGTGGTTAGCCCTGTAGTAGAGTGTTAGCCCTGTAGCAGAGTGTTAGCCCTGTAGCAGAGTGTTAGCCTTGTAGCAGAGTGTTAGCCCTGTAGCAGAGTGGTTAGCCCT
>NC_136872.1:25920934-26023434 GCF_951799975.1 Gobius niger | reverse complement strand
TAAAACCTTATTTTTTAAACTTTACTTCCTCTTTCCCTTTTTTTCTGCTTATATTCACATTTTTTGGTAATTTGTTCATGATATTTGTCACACCACAGCGTGTTCTATGTTACATTAATATTATTTATTTCATTTGAGCACAACTCAACTTACATTAGAAGATTCATCAAAGTTTCAGCCTCGATTTGCAGAAATGCTGTTTCGCTCCCATGACCCGGATGTGGTTCCTTCTCTGACCGGTCCTATGAGAAACTAGTGCTCTCCAAAGGTTCCCAGGCCTGGATGAACAGACATGAAGGAAAACAGGCTTTGTTTGAGCCACAGTCTGGCAAGAAGAGGAACGTCACTCCTCAGCGACGCTCGCCTTTCTGTTTCACACAAATAAACAAATGATGCAAAGTCTCGGCGCCGCCTCGTCCTCAGGGTTTATCCTCACGCCTCTTTTCCCTCCAGAGTTCATCACACGCCGATTATACCACGATTCCTTTCTTTGTAGCTTCTGTTTGGAGTCGGGCTTTTACCGTAAGAACATTTTCACACAGATCAGTCACAGCTTCGGTTTGGATCGTTTTAGTTTTTATGTTTTTGACTCCCATTAAAAACAATCACTGTCACATCATCACACTTTACAGTCACACTCAGGATGATCTGTGGTTCTTCTGATCAGGAGGAAACATTTGTGATGTTTATAGTTCACAGTTACAGTAAAAGAGTTTCCTTTGAATGTTTGTGTGGAGCTAGAGGCTCCTGGGGGTGTACTGGCCCGGGGCGGGGGGGTGTTTTTGATAATCTGTGTTTTATAATTTATCTAAGGATTAAACAACTCGGAGCCGCATTAGACGGTTCTAATGCCCGACACAGTGTTGTTCCTCCTGCATTATAACGTCTAACGCGGCTCCTCGTTGTTTAATCCGCTTATACCAGGGTCCCACAAACCTAACATTTATAATAAGTGTGTTTTTCATTGACTAAAGTCACTAAATCTGCCAGACTACGGGACTATTTTGTGTGGGTTATTAGCCGGTCACTGAAGGCTGGTCTCAGAGCGAGTCATTCTCCGCAGCTATTACGAGGATCTCAGTCAGGCTCAACGACACAACATCAGCACAGAATCACAACACAACAGGACTAACCCGGAAACACTTTTCCCTGGAAGGAAACACCGATATGCGGCACTCGTGGGCACCAGTTATTTACCTTTTTTTTTGTCACATTATTTGTCTTTGTCTTTTTTGTCGTTTTTTGTCGTTTTTTGCCTTTTTTGTCATTTTTTTGTCATTTATGTCTTTTTTTGTCGTTTTTGGTCTTTTTTTTTGTCTTTTTTGTCGTTTTTTGTCGTTTTTTGTTGTTTTTTGTCTTTTTTTTGTCTTTTTTTTGTCTTTTTTTTGTCTTTTTTTGTCACATTTTTTTCATTTTTTTTGTAATTTTTTGTCTTTTTTTGTCGTTTTTTGTCATTTTTTGTCATTTTTTGTCACATTTTTGTCTTTTTTGTGTCTTTTTTTGTCTTTTTTTGTCTTTTTTTGTCGTTTTTTGTCATTTTTTGTAATTTTTTTTGTAATTTTTTGTCTTTTTTTGTCACTTTTTTGTCGTTTTTTGTCACATTTTTGTCTTTTTTTGTCTTTTTTTTGTCTTTTTTTGTCTTTTTTTGTCATTTTTTGTCTTTTTTGTCTTTTTTTGTCGTTTTTTGTTGTTTTTTGTCGTTTTTTTGTCTTTTTTTTGGTCTTTTTTAGTCATTTTTTGTCTTTTTTTGTCATTTTTTGTTGTTTTTTGTTGTTTTTTGTCTTTTTTTTGTCTTTTTTTGTCTTTTTTTGTCTTTTTTTTGTCTTTTTTTGTCTTTTTTTTGTCATTTTTTGTCTTTTTTTGTCATTTTTTGTCATTTTTTGTCATTTTTTTGTCATTTTGTTTGTAATTTTTTGTCTTTTTTTGTCATTTTTTGTCACTTTTTTTGTCATTTTTTTGTCACATTTTCGTCACATCTTCATCCTTGTTTTCGCCTCAGTTCTGTCGCTATTTTCACACCTTTTTTTCCAGAAGCTTTTGGATTGGGGTAAAGCCGAGCTGGAGAAAATGTGCTCGGTTCAGGCGGGAGTTCAGGGGTTAACCTGAAGAAACAGCTGCGGTGGAGTCGCTCACACCTGGGCCCCCCCAACTCAAACTTTTATGTTTGACTTTACTAATCCAGACAAATATGCTTCAATGCAGGATCATTTTATGTACGTCTGAAAATGATGAACAGCCTTAACCGTTTCCAATAGAAATGTAAAGCTCATATGTTATTAACAGTAGCTAACCTAGCTGCTCACTCTCCTCTACAAACATTTAGCAAACACTAAATCCATCTCATACGTTCCTGTCAGTCACTAATTACGCCTTTATCTGATTCAGCTGTGCCAGGCGTTGCTATGGCGACGCCACAGCGGAGTGACATCCCAGTGATTTAACTACCGGACTACGTGTGCGGTTACACCAAAATAATGCACCAGCCAATCAGAATCCAGTATCACCCAGACCATGGTGTAAATATATTTATTACAGCCACTCATATACTCTCCAACACCCCCAGCTCCTCCCACAGACCTCCCCCATCGCCCGTATAAGCTCCTCCCCCCTGAGCCTCATAACGCCACGGAAACGGTGATATTTGTCCCATAGAAATACCTTTTCAGGGTAAATGCTCGAACTTCAGTTTGAGCTGTAAAAATCACAAATGTTTCCTCGTCTGGTCAGAACAAAATGTTGATGTTTGTTCTTTTCCTCGTGGGACGGAGACGCCGCCTGTGTCGGGACCACATCCACTCTGTGTTGATTCTTTGCAATAAAAATAACAAAAACACAGAAACTTAAGTATTTGTTTTATTGAGATGATCAATCATTTAGTGAGACTGAGATCAGACAGTTTGTACATTCACTGTGTCTGTAAACTTCACTTTGAAAAGAGTTCTTATGAATGAGTCCTGACAGTGTTGGTCTCGTACAGAAGGTCCTGACAGTGTTGGTCTCCTACAGAAGGTCCTGACAGTGTTGGTCTCGTACAGAAGGTCCTGACAGTGTTTATCTCCTTCAGAAGGTCCTGAGATGGTTTTATTTGCAGTCTAAACGCTGAGGTAGTTCTCGTCTTGAGCTCAGTCTGACTCCGAGCGCTCGTGGAGCTGGAGTCTCGGCGGCCTCAGGTCTTCCAGCAGGTCCAGGCCTTCGCTCAGAACCGCTCGGATGGTTTTGTAGACGGGGACCTGGTCCGGCCCGAAGTCCGCGGGCGCCGCGCGGATCTCGGGGACGTCGTTTCCGATGTGGCGTCTCCGCGACGAGGGGGAAGTGTGATCGAGGTGAGATCGGAGCTCGGAGAAGTCCTCGGGAGACGAGCGGATCGGGTGAGCGGAACGACAGGAGCCCAGACAGGAGCGGAGAGTCTGAGATACCTCCACCTGAGAGGAACACGAGGAAGAGAGGCTGAGGAGGAGCTGAGGAGGAGCTAAAGAGGAGCTAGAGAGAGGCTAAAGAGGAGCTAAAGAGGAGCTAAAGAGGAGCTAAAGAGAGGCTGAGGAGGAGCTGAGGAGGAGCTAAAGAGGAGCTAAAGAGAGGCTGAGGAGGAGCTGAAGAGAGGCTGAGGAGGAGCTAAAGAGGAGCTAAAGAGAGGCTGAGGAGCTGAGGAGGAGCTAAAGAGGAGCTAAAGAGAGGCTGAGGAGGAGCTAAAGAGGAGCTGAAGAGGAGCTAAAGAGGAGCTAAAGAGGAGCTAAAGAGAGGCTGAAGAGGAGCTGAGGAGGAGCTGAGGAGGAGCTAAAGAGGAGCTAAAGAGGAGCTAAAGAGAGGCTGAAGAGGAGCTAAAGAGGAGCTAAAGATGAGCTGAAGAGGAGCTAAAGAGGAGCTAAAGAGGAGCTAAAGAGGAGCTGAAGAGGAGCTAAAGAGAGGCTGAAGAGGAGCTAAAGAGGAGCTAAAGAGGAGCAAAAGAGGAGCTAAAGAGGAGCTAAAGAGAGACTGAAGAGGAGCTAAAGAGGAGCTAAAGAGGAGCTAAAGAGGAGCTAAAGAGGAGCTAAAGAGAGACTGAAGAGGAGCTAAAGAGGAGCTAAAGAGGAGCTAAAGAGGAACTAAAGAGAGACTGAAGAGGAGCTAAAGAGGAGCTAAAGAGGAGCTGAAGAGGAGCTAAAGAGGAGCTAAAGAGGAGCTGAAGAGGAGCTAAAGAGAGGCTGAAGAGGAGCTAAAGAGAGGCTGAAGAGGAGCTAAAGAGAGGCTAAAGAGGAGCTAAAGAGAGGCTGAAGAGGAGCTAAAGAGAGGCTAAAGAGGAGCTAAAGAGGAGCTAAAGAGGAGCTGAAGAGGAGCTGAAGAGGAGCTAAAGAGGAGCTGAAGAGGAGCTAAAGAGAGGCTGAAGAGGAGCTAAAGAGGAGCTAAAGAGAGGCTGAAGAGGAGCTGAAGAGGAGCTGGAGAGAGGCTGAAGAGGAGCTAAAGAGGAGCTAAAGAGGAGCTAAAGAGAGGCTAAAGAGGAGCTAAAGAGGAGCTAAAGAGAGGCTAAAGAGGAGCTAAAGAGGAGCTAAAGAGAGGCTAAAGAGGAGGAGCTAAAGAGGAGCTAAAGAGAGGCTGAGGAGGAGCTGAGGAGGAGCTAAAGAGGAGCTAAAGAGGAGCTAAAGAGGAGCTAAAGAGGTGCAGAAGAGGAGCTAAAGAGAGGCTGAAGAGGAGCTGAGGAGGAGCTAAAAAGAGGAGCTGGAGTTAGCTCTTGGTCCGCCTCACCTCCGTCCGCAGAAGCTCGTCCAGCTGCTTCTGGACTTCCCGTCTCAGCTCCGTCATCTGCGTCTCCAGACTCTCCGACCGTTTCCGCAGTAACGTCAGGTTTCTCGCCAAAGCTCCGGCGCCGTCTGCAAACTTCAGCTGCAGCTCTGTGGACGAGAGATCGTTCTCCAGACATCAGAAGACACTGGACAGAACTGTGTACGCGGAGCTCGCCCTCACCGGATTGGCTGGCGATGGCGTCTCGGTTCCGGTGGTAAACTCGAGCCGTCGTGGCCATCGTCCTCTCCGCTGCGTCTCGGATCGTTTTGGACGTTTTACAGACGGATCGGAGCTTCTTCTCCACTGAGGCCTCCTGCTCCTGGATCAGGCCCTGGAGCCGGCAGCCCGACGGACACCGCGACTCCTGCACCTCGGGGAGAAACCAGTCAGACACACAGGATGGTCCAGGGGGAGGAGCTCTGAGGCCTGGTCCTTCAGGCTCCTTCAGGCTCCTTCAGGCTCCTTCAGGTTCCCTCAGGTTCCTTCAGGCTCCTTCAGGTCCTAAAGGTGCTGAGGATCGAGCTCTACAGCCTTTTGGAGGTCAACTGTTCTTACACAGAGTCAGTGTCCTCCAGGAGCGGAGCCTCGTAGCTTTAGAGCGGAGCTCAGGCTGGTTTACTTTAGGCTCGTTCATACTTCACACCCGGAGCTGCAAGAACAAAATGAAGTCACTTTGCAACTTATGACTTGGCGACAAGGCAAAAGTGACTTCATTTTGTTCTTGCAGCTCAGGGTGCAAGCAGTGTTAATTTCGTCGACTAAAATATTGAGTCTTAATTTTAGTCAAAGTGTTATTTTTGACGACTAAAATTGGACTAAAACTAAATTAAAAGTTTTTCATGAGACTAAAACTATGACTAAAATGTCCAGATATTTTAGTCGACTAAAATAAGACTCAATAAAAATGAAAAGGAGAGACTAAAATCATCCAAACTTCTGTTGAGCGTCTGAAAGAGCCTCAGATCATGTAAATTCTCTGCCAAAGGATCAGCTCTGAGCTTTGTTCATGTGGAGCAGAAACATGAAGCAGAGGAACAAGATTAAATATGATTAGAATGAATATTATCAACGAAAAGTCGACTAAATTAGTCTTAAATTTAGTCGACTAAAATTACTTGCAATTTTAGTCGACTAAAACTAGACTAAAATTGAAGATATTTTTTTGACTAAAACTAGACTAAAATGGAATTACATTTTCGTCAAAAGACTAAGACTAAAACTAAATTAAAATATGTTGTCAAAATTAACACTGGGTGCAAGAACAAAATGAAGTCACTTTTGTCTTGTTGCTGTGGAAACAGTTTGTAATTGATGACAAGGCAAAAGTGACTTCATTTTGTTCTTGCAGCTCCGGGTGCAAGAACATCTTGTGAAGTAAGTTAAACTTCATGAATCTCTGTAGAGGAATGAGTTCTCTGCATTTGATCCGTCCTCAGTGTCCGGGTGACCAGTGGGGGGCAGTGAGCTCCAGGGTGTCCGGGTGACCAGTGGGGGACAGTGAGCTCCAGGGTGTCCGGGTGACCAGTGGGGGCAGTGAGCTCCAGGGTGTCCGGGTGACCAGTGGGGGGCAGTGAGCTCCAGGCTGATGGTCAGAAACACCTGGCTGGAGGGTTCACCTATTGCACATGTTTTTACCACTAACCTACGCAGACACGGGGAGAACATGCAACCCCACAGAAAGGCCCCGTCCAGGTGGGAATCGAACCCGGTGTAACAGGCCAGATTAACCTGTGAGGAAGCTGCCACGAGGGGTTGAAATGGGCAGGCAAACTTAACAAAGTTAGAGTTCTCCCCAGACATTTATTGCTCACGCAAACAGAACTTCTGACACACAGATACAAAATGGCCCCCATGACTACAGCAGTCAGCTTTTATACCTCCCCTAATGGGAAAGGACCTCCCACCGGTAGGTACCATTCCTGATTTCCGCCCTTCCACATGGTTCAGCCTGAGGTTTTTAAAATGGCCGACAAAGACCACGCCCCTTCCTTTCTCACCAGGTGGTACAGGTAAATTTGAGTAAATGAATAAACAAAGTTGTAAATGGATAATTATTAACTTAAACATGAATCTGAGGTTATTGTTGGCTGGTGGATATTGCAAACGAAACAAAAAACAAAAAATAACAAACACACACAATGGGACAAACCCACTTTGTCACATAACCCCCGCCCATATTAAACCCGGGGTATAAAATAGCCTAGGCTAGACTATACCTCCTGGGCCAGAATATACCCCTCTAACTTTTCACATGTTTATTTGCTCTATTTGGTCGGGACAGTGCGTGTTAATGATCGCGCCACACTGGATTGTAGCCTGGGGTAAATAGGAAATAGCCTAGGCCATAATATACCCCGGGGTATATTACGGCCTGGGCCCCTTTAACCCCGGGTGTAGTCCAGATGGGGGTATACTCTGGCCTGTTACACCGGGACCTTGGAGCTGTGAGGCGTGACCACTAACCACTGTGCCACCGTGCTTCCTTGTGAAGCATGAATGAGCCTTTAAGTGGCTGTGCGTCAGAGCCAGGGGCTGATCCAGGGGGCGCTGTCTGAGCCCCAGGGTTAGCAGTGAATTTACCCATAATGCCCATGTTTGATCAATCCCAGACGAACATGGGAGCCTCAGCCTCGTCCTCTCAGCCTCGCGTGAGTTCGTTTTTACCGAGTCGCGGTCGCTGCACAGGGGGAGGGGCTTCTTCTCCTCGCAGTCGTCCCGTTTCCTGGCGGCGTGCGGCCCCTGCGACCGGCGGCCATGTTGGCTCAGCCTCAGACACACTGTGGACAGAGACAGAGCCGCGGTCAGGTCAACGCTCTGCAAACACCAGCTTCATCCAGCGACTGTCGGACCCACAAACATCTCACCCACGCTCAGTCACAAAAGGTCAAAAGGTCACCGCCCTGGCAGCAGCTTGTTCTGTTTGACCCAGATACACACTTTAAAGTTACTAAGCAAAGACTCAGATCGGGAAGTCGTTTAGCGCAAGATATTTCAGGTTAAAAGGAATGGTTTAAAATGTAGACCTGGATCTGACCTGGTTTGGGCTCAAGTTAATCTTTAAGTTTCATTATAATCATTTTCTATCACAGGCGACGAAACATGTTGAATGTTCTTTTTGAGCCCAAATCCAACAATCTTATTCCAACTAAATGAAGATGTTTTAATGATTTTTAGCTTGAATGTAAGTCTTGTCTTGAGTTCCTGAAACCCTCTGGTGAAAGTGTGTCTGATATTGGCTTAATGAGTTCCAGAGTTTGTTGATTTGTGAAGGACAAACAGAGAAGAGGCGGCGGTGAAGTGAACAGAGAGTTTTTATTGATCGAGTCCAGAGTTCAGGTTTAACAACAAACATCGACATCAGGTCAGGGTTTTACAAACATTTCCACAGAAACAGTTAGGAAACAAACCAACAACAAAGTGGATCATGTCCCGGACGGAGGAGGAGCAGGTTTACACAAGAGACCAAGTGTTCAGCTTTAAGCTTTAGGGCTGAACTGATTTAACCTGAGACAGAGTCATGGAGAAACCGTCCAGATGTGTTTGAGCGGAGTCTGTGAAGTGCAGATGGGGAGGAGTCTCTCCTTAAAGGTGAGGAGTCTCTCCTTAGAGGGGAGGAGTCTCTCCTTAAAGGAGAGGAGTCTCTCCTTAAAGGAGAGGAGTCTCCCTTAAAGGTGAGGAGTCTCTCCTTAAAGGGGAGGAGTCTCTCCTTAAAGGAGAGGAGTCTCTCCTTAAAGGTGAGGAGTCTCTCCTTAAAGGTGAGGAGTCTCTCCTTAAAGGGGAGGAGTCTCTCCTTAAAGGGGAGGAGTCTCTCCTTAAAGGCGAGGAGTCTCACCTTAAAGGTGAGGAGTCTCTCCTTAAAGGGGAGGAGTCTCTCCTTAAAGGTGAGGAGTCTCTCCTTAAAGGTGAGGAGTCTCTCCTTAAAGGGGAGGAGTCTGGCCTTAAAGGGGAGGAGTCTCCCTTAAAGGTGAGGAGTCTCTCCTTAAAGGGGAGGAGTCTCTCCTTAAAGGAGAGGAGTCTCTCCTTAAAGGTGAGGAGTCTCTCCTTAAAGGGGAGGAGTCTCTCCTTAAAGGCGAGGAGTCTCACCTTAAAGGTGAGGAGTCTCACCTTAAAGGGGAGGAGTCTCACCTTAAAGGTGAGGAGTCTCTCCTTAAAGGGGAGGAGTCTGGCCTTAAAGGGGAGGAGTCTCCCTTAAAGGGGAGGAATCTCTCCTTAAAGGGGAGGAGTCTCTCCTTAAAGGGGAGGAGTCTCTCCTTAAAGGCGAGGAGTCTCACCTTAAAGGTGAGGAGTCTCACCTTAAAGGGGAGGAGTCTCACCTTAAAGGTGAGGAGTCTCACCTTAAAGGGGAGGAGTCTCACCTTAAAGGTGAGGAGTCTCTCCTTAAAGGGGAGGAGTCTGGCCTTAAAGGGGAGGAGTCTCCCTTAAAGGGGAGGAGTCTCCCTTAAAGGGGAGGAGTCTCGTGTGATGTTTTTCCTCTAAAAGGCGGCGCTGCGCAGGAACATGCGCGTCCTCTTCAGGCTGTATCCCGGCGGTTTGTAGGTGGACCAGGCCACGCCCCCGCGCCCCGTCGCCTGCGCCGCTTTGTGATAGACTCCGTTCAGATTGGCCGCGGCCTCGCACTGATCGAACCACCAGCCGCCGCCGGCCGCCATCGCGCACCCGGCCTCGCCTCTGTCGAAGGCGCTGAACTTCCTCCCGCTCTGCGGCGCCAGAGCGTCGCCCGCGTCGCCCGCGTACCCCGACACCTGCAGCGCGTATCCCTCCGCCTCCGAGCCCACTCTCACCGTGTACTCCGCGCCGGCCACGCCCCCTTCCCAGTCCGTCAGCTCCACCCGCAGCATGGTCTCGCCCTGATTGGTCAGCAGGTGGAGGTTCTCGTTCCCGAGCCAGAACTCGCCCTGGCCGCGCGCGTCCACGGCGCCGAAGCCGGCGCGGTACTCCGCCCAGCTGCGGTTAAAGCTCAGGGCGCCGCTCTCGCGCTGCTGCGCTAACAGCCAGCCGCCCATCAGCCCCTCCTGCTGGCAGTACACGCTCACTGCGGGCGCCGACGGGGACGGCCGGATCTTAAACACGCCGTTCGACTCTCCGCTCAGGTGGAACTGCAGCGCCGCGACGCAGTCTGCGGAGAGAGGCGAGCGTTAGGAGGCGGGGCTTAGTCACTCTACAGCGGACTACTCTGCGGAGAGAGGCGAGCGTTAGGAGGCGGGGCTTAGTCACTCTACAGCGACGCAGTCTGCGGAGAGAGGCGAGCGTTAGGAGGCGGGGCTAAAAGCTAGGTTAGCATGCTACGATGCTACGATGGGCGACAGCTCATTGTTGCTGAGGCTGCTTCATGTAGTCGGTGTTTGCTTGACTTTGCTAGTGCTAATTAAAGGGTTCTCTGCCTCCACCTCCACCAGGAAACATTCTTTTATGATTTAACCTCTTAACTCCCGCCTGAGCCGAGAGCATTTTCTCCAGTTCAGCTTTACCCAAATCCTGTAGGCCAGTGTAACGCCTCATTTGAAAGCTAAGATCTACAAAACTAAATTGATCTTTTTCCTCACATCATCAGATTTTTTTTCATCACTTTTTTTGTTGGGCAGTCATCTCATTTTTGTCAAATTTTCGTGACTTTTTTGTCATTTTTTTGTCACTTTTTCGTCAAATTATTCATATTTTTTTGTCAAATTTGTATTACTTTTTCGTCCATTTTTCTAAATTTTTCGTCACATTTTTCTCACTTTTTTATCAAATTTTTGTCCTTTTTTTTTGTCCATTTTTTGTCACTTTTTCACATTTTCATCCCTGTTTTCGTCTCAGCTTTGTTACTTTTCACACCTTTTTTCCAGAAGCTTTTGGATTGGGGTAAAGCTGGAGAAAATGTGCTCGGTTCAGGCGGGAGTTAAGGGGTTAAACTGATTTAACAGAATCACAATAAAAACATAAAATCATGAAGCCAAAACGTCTCCGTTCACTTCGTATTTCGGTGCATTCGGCGGCTCAAGTCCGACACAAACCGAGCTTTGTTTTCGTCGATGCAGAGCTGAGAATCTGACGGACAGAACCTTCACGTTTCATCCACAGTGAGGCTAGCTTCCCGCGTCACCGTGTAGCTCAATCCCACACAAACATTCAATCCCCGCTTTCAAAACACACATTTCTCCGACTAAATCCAACAGAACGTGGACATGCTGTACCTCATTTTGAAGCTAAGAACCTGGAGAATCCAACCGCTAAGTTTGTTTTAACCTCCGCTAATGTATTTTAGATCGCGGCGCAAAATACCGCGGCTAGCATCAGTACGCTAAAGCTAGCAGGAGCGGGATGGACCTCGTGACTCCCGCCTGAACCGAGCACATTTGAAAACGAGGACTCGCAAAACTGATCCGAGATTGTTCCTCGCATTGTTGTCGTCTTTTTTTGTCAAGTTTTTATCTCGTTAATGTTGCATTTTGTCGCTTTTTTGTCGCTTTTTCTGCCTGTGTTTTCATCCACATTCACGTCTCGTTCACTTTTTTCCAGAGGCTTTTGGGTCAAAATGTGCTCAGTTAAAGTGGGGGTTTAGGGGTTGATTCTATGCTTTGTAATGGCATTGAAGGTCTTTTTTAACTATTTCCCCTTAGATTTGGATCAGTGTTCATTTCGTCGACCAAAATATTGAGTCTTAATTTCAGTCAAAGTGATATTTTTGACGACTAAAACTGGACTAAAACTACATTAAAAGTTTCTCATGAGACTAAAACTGTGACTAAAATGTCCAGATATTTGAGTCGACTAAAATCAGACTAAATAAAAAGTAAAAGGAGAGACTAAAATCATCCAAACTTCTATTGAGCGTCTGAAAGAGCCTCAGATCATGTTTAAAGGATCAGCTCTGAGCTTTGTTCATGTGGAGCAGAAACATGAAGCAGAGGAACAACATTAAACATGATTATGATGAATATTATCAATGTAAAGTCGACTAAATTCGTCTTAAATTTAGTCGACTAAATTTACTTGCAATTTTAGTCGACTAAAACTAGACTAAAATCGAATTACATCTGAAACTAAATTAAAATATGTCAAAATTAACACTGGATCCAAGATTGTTCCTCGCATTGTTGTCACTTTTTCATCTTTTTTGTCAAGTTTTTAATCTCGTTAATGTCGCTTTTTCTGCCTGTGTTTTCATCCACATTCACGTCTCACTTTTTTTCCAGAAGTTTTGAGGTTTGGGTCAAAATGTGCTCAGTTAAAGTCGGGGTTAAGAGGTTGATTTGTAATGGCATTGAAGGTCTTTTTTAGCACAACTATTTCCCCTTAGATTTGGATCAGTGTTAATTTCGTCGACTAAAATATTGAGTCTTAATTTTTAGTTTTTTTTGACTAAAATTAAGGCGAGACACTGCAGGTGAACAGGGAAATAATGTATATTCACAGATATCAATTTGAAGCTTTTGCTGTCGATCACTGGCATAAATGTGAGAAAAAAATACATTTTTATGTCATTTTATCTTTTCATATCAGAACAAGGTGTTTTATGCCTAAAAATGCCCCAAATTTCCCATCTTTTCGGCGACGAAATCTGAATAATGGATAGAGCTACATTCGAATGTCATTTTATGTGATGAATGAGTCACCAAGACTTTCTCAGAGCGGATTTAGGATTTCTTGTTTAGTTTTAAAATAAGCTGTTTTTTAGTGGAAAAATTCGTAAAAATTTAATTCTCGCCTTGTTTTTTGACATTAAACTCAATAAATGGGGCTTAAGGGATTAAATAATAAAAAATCCTCTGAAAAAACCTTCCAAATATTGTTCAGTCCAAGGCTGTAAAATGTGACGTCTTTAGGTCCGACTGACGTGGACATAGTATCGCCACAATGACAGAAACATGTGTTTGGAGAAAAAGGCCCTTGAAATTGTGTTCTCCCATATAAGTCTATGGGGGAACATTGAATCAGCGCAATATTTAAACATGTTATTGTGAAGATTAGGCATATTTTTGGTTTCCGGGTGAAAGCTTGTATGTTCAGAGACCAATTTAGCCCAAAACCTGAAAACTGAAAAAATTGAGTTTTGCCCGTAGTGTCTCCCCTTAAACTACATTTTAGTCAAAAGACTAAGACTAAAACTAAAATAAAATATGTTGTCAAAATGAACACTGATTTGGATGAAGCTGAATGGGTTGAAGTGGGGGTTATGGGGTTAGAGCGACTTTTAATGCCTGTTTGTTTTCTGGTCCTCAGATTCTCAGCTCTCCACGTGGTTGGCCGTTACTCCGTCTCCGCGGTACCTTTGCCCACGTAGTCGGCCTGGCGCTCGACACGGGCGCTCTTCACGCTGCGCGCGTGGAAGTCGGGCGTGTCGTCGTCGGCGTTGTCGGTCAGGAAGGCGCCCAGGTCCATGCCCGGGTCGCCTGCGAACGGGTCGACGGAGAAGCTGGTCTTGGAGTCTCCGAGGCTGCCTTTGGAGCTGGACGTGAAGCTGACGGTCTTGGTGCCGGAGGAGCCGGTGAAGGAGGGGAACAGCGCCCCCATCCCGCCGCCGCCGCCGCCCTTGCTGAACGCCTGGCACTCGGGCCCGCCCTCCATGTACTCCTCCATCTTCTGCACCGGGCCGTCGCCGCTGTCCACCACCACCGTGCGCACGCGCTTGGTGCACGACACGCTCTTGGTGGTGACGCCCGCGTTGAAGCCGCCGCCGAAATCGAAGGGGTCCGACCCGCCCAGCTCCGTGAGGGACGTGTGGGAGGAGCCGGAGGAGGAGCCGGAGGAGCCGGGGAGGGAGCCGTGGCCGGAGTCGGAGTCTGGAGAGAGGGAAGTACCTGGGACTTTGGAGATGGTGGCGGGAGACGAGCTGGAGCCTTCCACTTCCAGGAACAGCTGCATGGTGTTCACCTGAAACAAACGGGAAGTCAATGTTTACAGGAAAAGCGGACGTCAAGCTCCGCCCACTCTTGAAGTAATGAGTCAAAGTCATATTTCTGAGACTAAAACGATTGGAAAGGTGAAAGGACACAGTTTGAAATATCTCTAATGGCTGGACCGATCCACATGAAACAAAAACTGTCCTAAAGCTAACCATTATTTTTTTTTTATCAATTTCAGTCAACTTTTCCCACATTTTCGTCCATATTAATTTTTTTCCTGCATTTTTTTCTACACTATTCCTATTTCATTTTTATTTTTACGCTTTTTTCCCCCAATTTTGTCAACATTTTTCCCTACTTTGTCTAAACTTTTTTTTTTCCCACAATATTTTTTCTAGGTAATAAAAAAAAAGGTCAACATTTTTTCCAGATTTTTCCTCAATTTTTTTTTTTTTTTTTTTTCCAGATTTTTACCACTTTTTTTTTTTGCTTTTCCCCCCAATTTTGTCAATATTTTCCCACCTTTTCCACATTTTAAAAAGTAAAATCCAAATTTTTCTTCTTTTTTTTTCTTGGGGGTTGAAAAATAAAATTAGGTCCCGCATTTTCCTCAATAATTTTTTTTTTTACACTTTTCCTAAATTTTACTTAATTTTTTGTTATTTTTACACTTTTTTCCCCCCAATTTTGTCAACATTTTTTCCAGATTTTTCCTCAATTTTGTTTTGTTTTTTTTTCCTGATTTTTACCACTTTTTTTTTTTGCTTTTCCCCCCAATTTTGTCAACATTTTCCCACATTTTCCCACATTTAAAAAAAATAAAATCCACATTTTTCTTCTTTTTTTCTTCATATCAATAAATCAATAAAATCAATAAAATTATTTTTTTCCCTGCATTTTCCTCAATAATTATTTTTTTTACACTTTTCCTAAATTTTATTTCATTTTTTGTTTTGTTTTTCAGGCTTTTTCCCCCCTAATTTTGTCAGCATTTTTTCCTATTTTTTCTTACATTTTTCTTTTCCCACAATATTTTTTCTCACATTTATCGGTAATAAAAAACATTTTTCCTCAATTTTTTATTTTTTCAGATTTTTACCACATTTTTCACATTTAAAAAAATAAAATCCAAATTTTTCTTCTTTTTTTCTTTAAATATTTTTCCTCCATTTTTTTCAGAGTATGGGTTGAAAAATAAAAATGAGATTCAGGCACCAGCTCAGTCTCCTTACAGGAACAGGCCACCGTTCTTCCAGACTGAGACATGTTCTTACCTGAGCTTAGACGAGTTGATGTGTACCTGTCTGGTCTTTGTGTGTGCACTCAGTCACGCAAAACAACCAAAGATGTTGTTAGCATTTGGCCTCTCCCAGTGTGTTCCTTTGTGCCTGTTTGGAGCCATAGGAACACATTGGGAGAGGCCAGTGTGTTCCTTTGTGCCCGTTTGGAGCCATAGGAACACATTGGGAGAGGCCAATGTGTTCCTTTGTGCCCGTTTGGAGCCATAGGAACACATTGGAACACATTGGGAGAGGCCAGTGTGTTCCTTTGTGCCCGTGTGGAGCCATAGGAACACATTGGGAGAGGCCGGTGTGTTCCTTTGTGCCCGTTTGGAGCCATAGGAACACATTGGAACACATTGGGAGAGGCCAGTGTGTTCCTTTGTACCCGTTTGGAGCCATAGGAACACATTGGGAGAGGCCAGTGTGTTCCTTTGTGCCCGTTTGGAGCCATAGGAACACACTGGCCTCTCCCAATGTGTTCCTTTGTGCCTGTTTGGAGCCATAGGAACACATTGGAACACATTGGGAGAGGCCAGTGTGTTCCTTTTTGCCCATTTGGAGCCATAGGAACACATTGGGAGTGGCCAGTGTGTTCCTTTGTGCCCGTTTGGAGCCATAGGAACACACTGGCCTCTCCCAATGTGTTCCTCTGTGCCTGTTTGGAGCCATAGGAACACATTGGAACACATTGGGAGAGGCCAGTGTGTTCCTTTTTGCCCATTTGGAGCCATAGGAACACATTGGGAGAGGCCAGTGTGTTCCTTTGTGCCCGTTTGGAGCCATAGGAACACACTGGCCTCTCCCAATGTGTTCCTTTGTGCCTGTTTGGAGCCATAGGAACACATTGGAACACATTGGGAGAGGCCAGTGTGTTCCTTTTTGCCCATTTGGAGCCATAGGAACACATTGGGAGTGGCCAGTGTGTTCCTTTGTGCCCGTTTGGAGCCATAGGAACACACTGGCCTCTCCCAATGTGTTCCTTTGTGCCTGTTTGGAGCCATAGGAACACATTGGAACACATTGGGAGAGGCCAGTGTGTTCCTTTGTGCCCGTTTGGAGCCATAAGAACACATTGGGAGAGGCCAGTGTGTTCCTTTGTGCCCATTTGGAGCCATAGGAACACATTGGAACACATTGGGAGAGGCCAGTGTGTTCCTTTGTGCCCGTTTGGAGCCATAGGAACACATTGGGAACACATTGGCCTCTCCCAGTGTGTTCCTATGGCTCCCAATGTGTTCCCAATGTGTTCCTTTGTGCCCGTTTGGAGCCATAGGAACACACTGGCCTCTCCAAACGGGCACAAAGACCAGGCAGGTACGTATCAGCTCTTCTAAGCTCAGGTGAGGACATATCTCAGGAGAAACGGTGGCCTGTCCCTTGAAGGTTTGATGTTTCTCTGATCCAGCTCACATGATCACGGGACCTTCTCCAGCTCAGTCAGGATGAACTTCGCGACTCACCTCCGGGAACATGTCCTCCGTGGTCTGTGGCTGCGCCTGGACGTCCAGCGACGACTTGAAGACGTTGTCGACCACGGCGTCCTTCAGCGTGCGGCTCTTCATCACGTGGAGAGTTCCCACGCTCTGCACCGTCTGCCCCGACAGAGTGTCCAGCTGGTTCATCTGCAACACACCAGCATCTGTGAGGGGGCAGATCTTCCGAGTGGAGCTGAGTGGAGTCTTCTAAAGGGCAGATGTCGTTAAAGAACTGACCTGCTTCTCCAGAGCCATGTGTTCCTCGTGGTCCACCTCAAAGCTGTGGTAGGTCTTACAGGAGCCTTTGCAGGAACGCAGCTTCATGTCGATGTCCACCTGAGGAGCACACGCACAATGACAAATGTTCTTCAGGAATGTCTGTTGAAACTATTGTAAAGAGTCTTTTCTTCTGTACCTCCAGCCTCTGCATGTCCTGGACCTGGTCTCGCACTCGCTCCTTCAGCGCCGCCAGAACCTGCAGCTGTTGGTCGATCTTTATCTTCATCTCGGAGATTCTCTGCCTCAGCGTCGTGGCCATGTCGTAGTAGTTATTATCCAAACCTGCCACAGACACAGAACACAGGCTGGAGGAACAGTTCCACCGGAAGATCTAAACAACGCCCAGGTCACCAGGGCTCATGGAGTCACACAGGCTGGAGGAACATGTTTACCTGAGCTCAGGGTCAGCTCCTCCCTCAGGTAGTCGTGGGTCTGAGACCTCGTTGGTTCCTAGTGTACATGTTTACCTGAGCTCAGGGTCAGCCTCTCCCTCAGGTAGTCGTGGGTCTGAGGCCTCGTTGGTTCCTAGTGTACATGTTTACCTGAGCTCAGGGTCAGCCTCTCCCTCAGGTAGTCGTGGGTCTGAGACCTCGTTGGTTCCTAGTGTACATGTTTACCTGAGCTCAGGGTCAGCCTCTCCCTCAGGTAGTCGTGGGTCTGAGACCTCGTTGGTTCCTAGTGTACATGTTTACCTGAGCTCAGGGTCAGCCTCTCCCTCAGGTAGTCGTGGGTCTGGGACCTCGTTGGTTCCTAGTGTACATGTTTACCTGAGCTCAGGGTCAGCCTCTCCCTCAGGTAGTCGTGGGTCTGAGACCTCGTTGGTTCCTAGTGTACATGTTTACCTGAGCTCAGGGTCAGCCTCTCCCTCAGGTAGTCGTGGGTCTGAGACCTCGTTGGTTCCTAGTGTACATGTTTACCTGAGCTCAGGGTCAGCCTCTCCCTCAGGTAGTCGTGGGTCTGAGACCTCGTTGGTTCCTAGTGTACATGTTTACCTGAGCTCAGGGTCAGCCTCTCCCTCAGGTAGTCGTGGGTCTGAGACCTCGTTGGTTCCTAGTGTACATGTTTACCTGAGCTCAGGGTCAGCCTCTCCCTCAGGTAGTCGTGGGTCTGAGACCTCGTTGGTTCCTAGTGTACATGTTTACCTGAGCTCAGGGTCAGCCTCTCCCTCAGGTAGTCGTGGGTCTGGGACCTCGTTGGTTCCTAGTGTACATGTTTACCTGAGCTCAGGGTCAGCCTCTCCCTCAGGTAGTCGTGGGTCTGAGACCTCGTTGGTTCCTAGTGTACATGTTTACCTGAGCTCAGGGTCAGCTCCTCCCTCAGGTAGTCGTGGGTCTGAGACCTCGTTGGTTCCTAGTGTACATGTTTACCTGAGCTCAGGGTCAGCCTCTCCCTCAGGTAGTCGTGGGTCTGAGACCTCGTTGGTTCCTAGTGTACATGTTTACCTGAGCTCAGGGTCAGCCTCTCCCTCAGGTAGTCGTGGGTCTGCTTGGAGACCTCGTTGGTTCCTAGTGTACATGTTTACCTGAGCTCAGGGTCAGCCTCTCCCTCAGGTAGTCGTGGGACTGAGACCTCGTTGGTTCCTAGTGTACATGTTTACCTGAGCTCAGGGTCAGCCTCTCCCTCAGGTAGTCGTGGGTCTGAGGCCTCGTTGGTTCCTAGTGTACATGTTTACCTGAGCTCAGGGTCAGCCTCTCCCTCAGGTAGTCGTGGGTCTGCTTGGAGACCTCGTTGGTTCCTAGTGTACATGTTTACCTGAGCTCAGGGTCAGCCTCTCCCTCAGGTAGTCGTGGGTCTGCTTGGAGACCTCGTTGGTTCCTAGTGTACATGTTTACCTGAGCTCAGGGTCAGCCTCTCCCTCAGGTAATCGTGGGTCTGCTTGGAGACCTCGTTGGTTCCTAGTGTACATGTTTACCTGAGCTCAGGGTCAGCCTCTCCCTCAGGTAGTCGTGGGTCTGAGACCTCGTTGGTTCCTAGTGTACATGTTTACCTGAGCTCAGGGTCAGCCTCTCCCTCAGGTAGTCGTGGGTCTGCTTGGAGACCTCGTTGGCGTTGCGGTGCTTGGCCTGGTTCTGATCCAGGAGGCTTCGGATCTTCTCGATTCTCTTCAGGAAGTCGTGGTCGAACTTCTCCAGCAGGCCGTGGATCCTGCAGCCGGACGGACACTTGGGGCCCTGGGACAGACGACAGCGTGAGCGTGATGTTTTTATGTGTTTATTTCCTCTTTAATCTCGTACTCACGAACTGGTCGTCGGTGCAGAACGGCCACTCCTTCTCTGAGGCACATTTCTCTGACCTGGTGTTGGGGACGACGGGACGAGCTCCTCTGGGATCGAACTGGAGAACAACCAAACTTCAGCCTCTGAACCCAACACTGGCTTTACCCAAATCTAAACGCTTCTTGAAAAAAGTAGCAAAGAAGTGAGGCCAGGAAAATTATCAATTTAGAACAGTTTAGTGGGTCTTAGCTTTCAAATAAGGCATTATACTGGCCTATACGTTTGTTAAGTGTGACGTCACGACTTCCGCTCCCGGGTCCGAGCAGACCGGCAAATATGAGAAAAAAACATACAAAACTCTTAAAAACAACCATCATTATTTGTGAAACTCTACAGAGAGTGGCTGAACCTACTTATTTCTCAGACCCATTAGCCAAACATGCCGCACCTACTGCTGAAACAGTATTATTTACGAAAGTCACTACTTCCTGGTTTAGCGTAGCGTTAGCATTTATCTCCGCTAAACCGGAAGTACCGATTTTGGTAAATATTACTTTTATAGCAGTAGGTTCAGCATATTTGGATAATGGGCCTGAGAAATAAGTATGTTCAGTCACTCTCTGTGGAGTTTCACAAATATTGATTGTGGTTTTAAAGAGTTTTTTCGTAGTTTCTCGCGCATCTGCGGAACCAGGAAGTAGAGCTGTGACGTCACCACTTAACAAAGCTCCAGTTTTGTATTTTTTTATTTTATATTAATTCTTCTTGACTTGAACAGAAAAACTCTTGCCACAAACATGCCACATTATATGATGTTGTTTTAAATATTAATAAAAATAAAATAAAAAAAAAGTGGAGGAAATGCGGGGGTTAAAGGGATGTTTCAGGATGTTTGACATAGGGCCTAATTTCCTAGTTATCCAGAGTGTTGCTGATTTCTGGAGATATTTTTTTTTTTTGTAATTCATGCAGTTCTTATGTTTGAAGAGTTTTGTGGTGCTAGGCTAATGCTAGGCTAGCGCATGTCTATGGTATCAGCTAGCCTGCATTAAAAACAGTGTGACCCGCTCCACAGAGCAACTGAGGCAAATCACTTATAACACCAGACTGACCATATAAATGTCTGTGTGTTCATAGAATCATTTAAAAGAACTTATATTTGTGGTTGTATAAGCTACACAGCGGCGGAGTGATCTGCTAGAAAATAGTCCCTCAGGTCAGTTATATTCCAGACATGACTCTATGGACACAGACGTTTATATGGTTAGTCTGGTGTTACAAGTGATTTGCCTCAGGTGCTCTGTGGAGCGGGTCACACTGTTTTTAATGCAGGCTAGCTGATACCATAGACATGCACTAGCCTTGCATTAGCCTAGCGCCACAAAACTCCTCAAATACAAGAATTGCATGAATTACAAAAAAAAAACATCTCCAGAAATCAGCAACATTCTGGATAACGAGGAAATGAGGCCCTATGTCAAACATCCTGAAATATCCCTTTAAGAGGTTAATAACCCCAGACAGAAAACTCACAATATCTGAGACCACATTGATATTTTTATTTAGAATCTAAAACAAGGGCACTAATGTGGTTGAGACATGCCTAAGGTGTAAAACAATTAATTGTGAATCTGCTTCTTAAAAACACAGTTATTTCTGTTCTTGTGACTCAGTTTTAAATAAAGTTATTTTGATATAATATGGGGTAAATATCCTATAAATAAACAGTTTAAGTCTTTAGGATCTGTTTTGGTTTCGCCCTCTGACCACTGCCTTAAACAGCTGCTTTCCCAGTTTGGCTTTACCCAAATCTAAAAGTTTACAGCCTGTTTTCCCTTGTGTTGCCGCTGCGTTCATCCCTTTTTTTACTCGCTGGTTTTAGCCTCGGAAAGAGGAGGGTCAGAGCTTTAACACGAGACTCAAACCATACACGAAAAACACTGAGGGTTTGTTTCAGCTGTAAGAGTAATGAGTCTTTAGTGTCACAAACGTTTTACTCATTTTTTCACCCGCCAAAACCAAACGCATTCTCTCCTCTTCGCCATTGTCGTCGTCATTGTGTTTTTGTCACTTTTTTATGGCACTTTTGTTACTTTTTTGATGCATTTTTGTCATTTTTTTGCTCATTTTTTGCTGGATTTTTGTCATTTTTTTGCTCATCTTTTGCTGGATTTTTGTCATTTTTTTGCTGGATTTTTGTCATTTTTTTGCTAATTTTTTTGCTGGATTTTTGTCTTTTTTTGCTCATTTTTTTGCTGAATTTTGTCTTTTTTTTGCTCATTTTTTTGCTGATTTTTGTCTTTTTTTTGCTCATTTTTTTGCTGATTTTTGTCTTTTTTTTGCTCATTTATTTGCTGGATTTATGTCTTTTTTGCTGGATTATTGTCATTTTTTGCTCATTTTTTTTGCTGGATTTTTGTCTTTTTTGCTCATTTTTTGTCATTTTTTGCTCATTTTTTGCTGGATTTTTGTCATTTTTTGCTCATTTTTTGCTGGATTTTTGTCATTTTTTTGCTCATTTTTTGCTGGGTTTTTGTCATTTTTTTTGCTGGATTTGTGTCACTCTTCTGCTGGATATTGGCTATTTTGAAGAAGCTTTTAGATTTGGAGAATTCGGAGAACAGGAGAAAGCATGTTCAGGTGGGAGTTAAGAGGTTAAGGGGAGACACTGCAAGCAAGTAGTGTTAGTAGTTTTAAGGTTTGAGGCCAAATCTGTCTCTGAACATATAAACTTTCACCTGGAAATAAAAATTATGCCTAATCTTCACAATAACATGTTTAAATATTGCACTGAGTGAATGTTCCCCCATAGACTTATATGGGAAATCGCAATTTAAAAGGCCATTTCTTCAAAAGGCATTTTCCTGTCATTCCTCTCTGTCGCCCCGACTGACTGAACAATATTTGGAAGAGGGATTTTTTAATATCTAATCCCTAGCCTGATATATTGACTTTTGAATGATAAAAAAAAACAAGGCGAAATTTAAATTTTTACAGATTTCTTCACAAAAAAACAGTTTATTCTAAAACTAATCGAGGCATCCAAAATCCCCTCTGATAAAGTCTTTGTAACTAATATATCAACAAAATCAAACCACAAATTTGAATCTGGCTCAATCCATTATTCAGTTTTCATCGCCAGAAGAAATAATGCTTATTTTTACATGAAGACATAAAATGACAGAAAACTTGCATTACATTTTTTCTTCATATTGATGCCAGTGACCGACAGCAGAAGTTTACAATTGATACCTTTAAATAAATAAAAAATCCCCTGTTCACCTGCAGCGTCTCGCCTTCACCTCTTAACTCCCGCCTGAACCGAGAGCATCTTTTTCCTCACGTCAACACATTTTTTTTCCACAATTTTTTTTGTTGGGCATTCAACTCATTTTGTAACTTTTTTGTCATTTTTTTGCCTTTTTTTTGTAATTTTTTTGTCACTTTTTTGTCATTTTTTCTTCAATTTTTTAAATCATTTTTTTTGAATTTTTTGTCAAATTTTTATCAAATTTTTGTCACATTTTTTTCATTTTTTCTTCAATTTATTTTTTCATTTTTTTGTCATTTTTTGTCAATTTTTTATCAAATTTTTGTCATTTTTTCGTCAATTCTTTGTAAATTTCTTGTGACATTTTTGTGACATTTTTGCCACTTTTTCATCAATGTTTTCTCACTTTTTTCTCACATTTCCATCATTGTTTTCGTCTCAGTTTCGTCACTACTTTCACAGCTTTTTTCCAGAAGCTTTTGGATTGGGGTAAAGCCAAACTGGAGAAAATGCTCTCGGTTCAGGTGGGAGTTAAGGGGTTAAAAGCAAGAAACTTCCCCCACATTTTCCCACTTTTTTGTTTTTTTCTTTCCCCATTTCTTGCCCTTGGAGGTGAACTCCATCTGGCGCATTTGCAGGTCTGATGTTTAGTGTGTGTGTGTGTGTGTGTGTGTGTGTGTGGTTTCTCACCGGAGCGTTGGTGACGGTGCCGGTGCCGGCGGCGATGGCGATGGCGGACGCGGCGAGCGCGAGCAGGAAAACGAACAGCCTCATGTCTGAACTCTGGAGCAGCTTTGACTCGACTCGTGAGGAAAGTCTGAGTTTAAACCCGACTCATCGATCCGCCTGACGTCTGTTTGCTCTGAGGTGGACACGCTGGACCTTTACCCACAGAGACACGAGCGCCGGGGCAAACACGAGCGCCGGGGCAAACACGAGCGCCGGGGCAAACACGAGCGCCGGGGCAAACGCGAGCGCCCGGGCAAACACGAGCCGGAACGTCTGAGTCACAGAGAAGGAAACGTTACGTGAAAGTTTACTGTTGTTCTGGAGGATTGTGTAAACTGTAAAAGAGCCTGAAGCCTTTTTGATTTTAGAAAGACTGAACATTTAAAAACTGCTTTAACCTCTTACCCGCCTGAACCAAATGCATTATATCGGTCTGTGTAACACCTCATTTGAAAGCTAAGACCCACAAAACTGATCTTTTTCGGCGCGTTGTTGCTGTGTTGTGTCACCTTTTGTATGTTTTTTTTTTTAGTTTAGAGCTTAGAGTTTTTGTAATTTTTTTGTTGAATTTTGTCATTTTTTTGTTGAGTTTTTGTTGAATTTTTGTTGAATTTTTGTCACATTTTTATTGAGTTTTTGTCACTTTTTTGTTGAATTTTTGTCACAATTTGTTGAATTTTTGTCACATTTTTGTTGAATTTTTGTCACATTTTTGTTGAATTTTTGTTGAATTTTTGTCACATTTTTGTCACATTTTCGTTGAATTTTTGTCCCATTTTTAGTGAATTTTTGTCAATTTTTTGTTGAATTTTTGTCACATTTTTTGTTGAATTTTTATCAATTTTTTGTTATTTTTTAAAATCACATTTCTGTCATTTTTTCGTCCATTTTTGTCACTTTTTTATTTTTTTTGTCAAATTTTTGTAATTTTTTTGTTGAATTTTTGTCACATTTTTAGTGATTTTTTGTAATTTTTTTGTTAAGTTTTTGTGAATTTTTTTATGAGTTTTTGTTATTTTTTTGTTGAATTTTTGTCACATTTTTGTCACATTTTCGTTGAATTTTTGTCCCATTTTTAGTGAATTTTTGTCAATTTTTTGTTGAATTTTTGTCACATTTTTGTTGAATTTTTGTCACTTTTTTGTTGAATTTTTATCAATTTTTTGTTATTTTTTAAAATCACATTTCTGTCATTTTTTCGTCCATTTTTGTCACTTTTTTATTTTTTTGGTCAAATTTTTGTAATTTTTTTGTTGAATTTTTGTGAATTTTTTTATGAGTTTTTGTTATTTTTTTGTTGAATTTTTGTCACATTTTTGTTGCGTTCACATCCTTGTTTTCTTCTCATTTTTTGTGGCTGTTTTGGTACTTTTTTCCCCAAGCAGCTTTTTGATTTGGGTAAAGCCAAACTGGAGAAAATGGGATCCGTTCAGGTGGGAGTTAAGAGGTTAAAGTCATACATTTGAGCACTTGTTTTGTAGAAATGCTTTGGAGCCCCCTGAAGGACCTCACAGGTACTACAGGGGGGGCTACGAAACAAGTGCATTGGAAAAAATACATTTTAAAAGGAAAAATATGAACCAAACAAAATCTCAGTTTGTTTCTGTCGATAAAAAATCACAGAATTTTCTCTCAAGTGTTTTTGTTGTGTGTTTTGTCGCTCGTGTGGTCTTGTCGCTTTATTTTATTGTGTTATTGTTGCTTTTCCAGTACGTAAAAATCACTCTTTTGCTGCGTTTTTGCAGTGGGTTCATGTGGGGGTTCACAGCTAAATACTGGTTTAACCTCTTAACTCCCGCCTGAACCGAGAGGATCTTTTTCCTCACGTCATCAGATTATTTTTCTCCATCATTTTTCTGTTGGGTTTTCAACTCATTTTTGTCACTTTTTTGTCATTTTTTTTGGTCGAATTTGTGTCATTGTTTGTCAATTTTTTATCACATTTTTATCACTTTTTTGTCATTTTTTTAGTAAATTTTTTGTCATTTTTTTGTCCATTTTTTGTAATTTTTTTGTCCATTTTTTGTCATTTTTTTGTCATTTTTTGTCATTTTTTATCACATTTTTGTCACATTTTTGTCCATTTTTTGTAATTTTTTTGTAATTTTTTTGTAATTTTTTTGTCAATTTTTTGTCATTTTTTTGTCAATTTTTTGTCATTTTTTTGTCATTTTTTTGTCCATTTTTTTTGTCGAATTTGTGTCATTTTTTGTCAATTTTTTATCACATTTTTATCACTTTTTTGTCATTTTATTAGTAAATTTTTTGTCCGTTTTTTGTCATTTTTTAGTCATTTTTTATCACATTTTTTTCCATTTTTGTAATTTTTTTTGTCATTTTTTTGTCATTTTTTTGTCAATTTTTTGTCATTTTTTTGTCAATTTTTTGTCATTTTTTTGTCAATTTTTTGTCCTTTTTTTGTCCATTTTTTTGTCGAATTTGTGTCATTTTTTGTCAATTTTTTATCACATTTTTATCACTTTTTTGTCATTTTTTTAGTAAATTTTTTTGTCCGTTTTTTGTCATTTTTTAGTCATTTTTTATCACATTTTTGTCACATTTTTGTCACATTTTTGTCATATTTTTGTCCATTTTTGTAATTTTTTTGTCAATTTTTTGTCATTTTTTTGTCATTTTTTGTCATTTTTTATCACATTTTTGTCACATTTTTGTCCATTTTTTGTAATTTTTTTGTAATTTTTTTGTAATTTTTTTGTCAATTTTTTGTCATTTTTTTGTCAATTTTTTGTCATTTTTTTGTCATTTTTTTGTCCATTTTTTTTGTCGAATTTGTGTCATTTTTTGTCAATTTTTTATCACATTTTTATCACTTTTTTGTCATTTTATTAGTAAATTTTTTGTCCGTTTTTTGTCATTTTTTAGTCATTTTTTATCACATTTTTTTCCATTTTTGTAATTTTTTTTGTCATTTTTTTGTCATTTTTTTGTCAATTTTTTGTCATTTTTTTGTCAATTTTTTGTCATTTTTTTGTCAATTTTTTGTCCTTTTTTTGTCCATTTTTTTGTCGAATTTGTGTCATTTTTTGTCAATTTTTTATCACATTTTTATCACTTTTTTGTCATTTTTTTAGTAAATTTTTTTGTCCGTTTTTTGTCATTTTTTAGTCATTTTTTATCACATTTTTGTCACATTTTTGTCACATTTTTGTCATATTTTTGTCCATTTTTGTAATTTTTTTGTCAATTTTTTGTCATTTTTTTGTCAATTTTTTGTCATTTTTTTGTCATTTTTTTGTCATTTTTTTGTCATTTTTTTGTCCATTATTTTTCATTTTTTTGTCATTTTTTTGTCACATTTCCATCATTGTTTTCGTCTCAGTTTTGTTGCTATTTTCACACCTTTTTTCCAGAAGCTTTTGGATTTGGGTAAAGCCAAACTGGAGAAAATGTGCTCGGTTCAGGCGGGAGTTAAGGGGTTAAAGTGAGCAAATACATTTATTTTTCCAGTGCTCTTGTTTTGTAGACATGCTTTGGAGCCCCCTGAAGGACCTCACAGGTACTACAGGGGGGGCTACGAAACAAGTGAAAAAAATGCATTTTAAAAGGAGAAATATGAACCCCACAAAATCAAGTATGAAAATAAGCATTTAAATACAAAAACTAAAACATTAAACATAGTAAAATCACAGTGTGTTCTCTCACATAAATCATGACTCAAATACTTCATAACATCCCGAAATTATGACTCAAGGCCTGAAGTCCCCGGGTTAGAGCAGGGCTGCCCAAATATGGCCCTCCGGAGAGTGACCTACTTTTCCTCCGCATCTGGTTAATATTAACTCTCTCCCATTCATTCTTAATGGTGAATATGGATGCAGTACACGCTTTGGCCACCAGCGTCAAATCGGGGGCGCTGTTTCACTCCTTCGGCACGTTGAAGGAAACACTTGTGTGGTGTTTCTCATTGCAAAGGTCGTTGACATCAATAAAGGCACGAGATTGAAACAAATACAAATGTTGAGATTAAAGGAGGACAAAACTACACCGAGAAAAAGAAGAAATCAGATATGGAGACTTTAACCCCTTAACTCCCGCCTGAACCGAGCACATTTTCTCCAGTTTGGCTTTAGCCCAATCCAAAAGCTTCTGGAAAAAGGTGAGAAAATGGCAGCAAAACTGAGACGCAAACAATGATGGAAATGTGAGAAAAAAGTGACGAAAAAATGATGAAAAAGTGGCAAAAATGTCACAAGAAAATGACAAAAAATGGACAAAAAAATGACAAAAATGTGATTAAAACATTGACAAAAAATGACAAAAAAATTACAAAAATCTGAAAAAAATGTGATAGAAAATTGACAAAAAAATGACAGAAATGTGACGAAAAATGTATGAAAAGTGGCAAAAATGTCACAAGAAATTGACAAAAATCTGAAAAAAATGTGATAAAAATTTGACAAAAAATGACAAAAATGTGACAAAAAAATGACAAAAAATGTGACGAAAAAATGACAAAAAATGACAGAAAAGTGGCAAAAATGACACAAAAATGTCACAAGAAATTGACAAAAAAATGACGAAAACATTGACAAAAAATGACAAAAAAATTGACAAAAAATTGACAAAAAATGAAGAAAAAAAATGACAGAAATGTGATAAAAATTTGACAAAAAAGTACAAAGATTTGACAAAAATGTGACAAAAAAATTACAAAAATCTGAAAAAAATGTGATAAAAAATTGACGAAAAAATGACAAAAAAAGTGACGAAAAATGTATGAAAAAGTGGCAAAAATTTCACAAAAATGTCACAAGAAATTGACAAAAAAATGACAAAAACATTGACAAAAAATGACAAAAAAATGACGAAAACATTGACAAAAAATGACAAAAAAATTGACAAAAAATTGACAAAAAATTGACAAAAAATGAAGAAAAAAAATGACAGAAATGTGATAAAAATTTGACAAAAAAGTACAAAGATTTGACAAAAATGTGACAAAAAAATTACAAAAATCAGAAAAAAATGTGATAAAAAATTGACGAAAAAATGAGGAAAAAATGACAAAAATGTGACAAAAATTGACGAAAAAAATGACAAAAAAAGTTACAGTAATGAGCTGAATACCCAACACAAAAATGATGGAAAAAAGATCCTCTGGGTTCAGGCGGGAGTTAACCGCGGTGGTTAAATCACACGTGCACAGAGCGCCCTCTGCTGGGGAAATGCACCAGAAGTGATGATGACGTCATCGCTGGCCCAGTGTCTTATTGTTTTTGTTGTTTATTGTTATTGTTGAGTTTTTGTTGTGTTTTCATCCTCGTTTTTGTCGCTTCAGGCATGTCTTTAACGAGGGAATGACAGAAGAACATGATGTAAGTCGATAATACCCCCCCTTTAAAGTATGTGTGAGATCTGTGTGAGTGAAACACGACTTCCGTTTGCCGTTCCTGACCTTAATGATAACCCTGAGGAGGAGGAGTTATCAGTGATTTGCCTCAGGTGCTCTGTGGAGCGGGTCACACTGTTTTTAATGCAGGCTAGCTGATACCATAGACATGTGCTAGCCGTGCATTAGCCTAGCGCCACGAAACTGAGGCCATATGTCAAAAATCCTGAAATATCCCTTTAAGTTTGTGACTGGATTTCCACTGAATGGCGGTGACACAGCTGTTAGAAACCACAGGGCAAACGGGGGGTTGGGGGCTCCTGCAGACTTGACTTTCTCAGAGCCATGTTATGGAGAGTTCCTTGTTCAATATAGCATTTTCTTACCAACAACAGCTAAGACATTGACCAAGATGCATAGGAAACTATTTTTGAATTTTTGTCACAATTTTGTTACATTTTCGATGAATTTTTGTCACAATTTTGTTGAATTTTTGTCACTTTTTTGTTGATTTTTTGTCACAATTTTGTCGAATTTTTGTCACTTTTTTGTTGATTTTTTGTCACTTTTTTGTTGAATTTTTGTTGAATTTGTGTTGAATTTTTGCAGAATTTTTGTTGACTTGTTGTAGAATTTTGTCATTTTTTAAAGTTTTTGTCACATTTTTGTTGAATTTTTGTAATTTTTTTGTTGAATTTTTGTAATTTTTTTGTTGAATTTTTGTCACATTTTTGTTGAATTTTTGCAGAATTTTTGTTGAATTGTTGTAGAATTTTGTCATTTTTTAAAGTTTTTGTCACATTTTTGTTGAATTTTTGTCACATTTTTGTTGAATTTTTGTAATTTTTTTGTTGAATTTTTGTCACATTTTTGTTGAATTTTTGCAGAATTTTTGTTGAATTGTTGTAGAATTTTGTCATTTTTTAAAGTTTTTGTCACATTTTTGTTGAATTTTTGTCACAATTTTGTTGAATTTTCGTCACAATTTTGTTGAATTTTTGTCACTTTTTTGCGTGACATAGGAGACTATAATTAAAAGCATAATTCCCCCTCTTTAGTATCATGACAGTTCCATCCATGTGTCTCTAATGTGTGTGTAGGTGATGGTGATCAAGTACCAGTCCTCTTATGGAACCGTGCACGGATCAGTCGTCAATTACAGCTGCGACAAGACACTGGTGCTGAGAAAACTGCACTTCTATGACTTGGTCTCACAACATTAGGCTCGTCGACGTTATTACAACCCCAGGCCTCCAGGCTCCCTCCTTTCTTTTTGTATATTGTTGTTAATGTGGCCTAAACCTGTTTTCCCCCATGTAGATTTGCTGCTGTGGTCCTGGGCTGTGATTGGTGGAGTGCATTGGGGTCCTGGCTGCTGATTGGGTCTCTGGCTTTGCTGCTCGTTAAAGCCACCTGTTCAGCCACACTATAAAAGGACTCCCCCGTGGCTCGTTCAGGGCTGCTGGTCCTTGTGGCCAGGACGCCATTTTGTATTTGTGTCTGTGTCAGGACGCCATTTTGTATTTGTGTCTGTGTCAGGACGCCATTTTGTATTTGTGTCTGTGTCAGGACGCCATTTTGTATTTGTGTCCCTTCGTGTCAGTAATGACTGTGGCTGCGTCCGAAACCATCAGATTGTCGCCTCTAAGCTCTAACACCAGCAACTAACTCCTTAACCTTTCATGGGTCGACTGTTAGATCTGTGCAGTTTGGGAACTAGAGCTTCAGCTGCATTTTGCACAATCCGTCCTTAAACAGGGGAAAGGGAAGCGACATCACCAACAGCTGTTCTTCTTCTTCTGTTTTTAGAGTTTCTGCTGATGGAACCACCTCTATGATGACTTCTACGTTCCATTCATGAAAAGTTCCACACTGAATCAAACGGCTTTAGCCTGTGTGAAAGAACATGGTCCCATCGGTTTCACATGATGTTGAACACAGTGTATGATGATGAGGAAAGATGGAGCTGACGGATCAGTAATCAAGTCAGTAATCACACAAATAATAATGAAGTAACTTTATTGATTGAAGAACATACAGGAAAATCAATGTGCATTAATCTGAAGCGCTCGGTGTAAATGTATATGACACAAGAGGGAGCAGCACATATACAAAGCCTTTGTTATTTCAGAGCAGTGGGACATTTGTGTGAAACAAAAGTGAAATCCGCTAAAAGGGAAGAAATAGTAAATATACATACACACATACAAGGATATATTTCATTGTGGCGTCATGAATCCTGTGAAGAGCAAGTTCATCTGAGGTTTAGTTCACGCTCTGATTTAAAGGAACTCAGAAGAATAAAAGTCTGTGATTCAGCAGCGACACAGAGGAACCCGGGCGCTCCAGCCCAAACCCGGCAAACAGAGGCTCAGAGAAACTGGAGCTGACGGTGTGGATGTGGTACAGACTTCCATCAGAGTGAACATTATAGAAGGACAGAGCTCCAGCCTCAGTGTCCAGCAGCACACCTACTCTACCGGACATGCCCCCATGCAAATCTATTTCCTTTTTATTATGACACAAAGACCCCCCGCGTCCCCTGACCCTCAGACTCCAGGACTGATCATTGTCTCCAAACCTACACTCCTCACTGTCCCCATTTCTTCTGATTCCTTTGTAACTCACTGCTATCTCCACGTCCCCTCTAAGCTCCGCCTCCCAGTAGCAGCGGCCGGTCAGAGCCGTGGAGCTCAGGACCTGAGAACAGGAGCTGAACCTGTCCTGGTGAGGTGGGAACAGCTGCAGCCTCTTCACGTGGGTCACAGAGCGTTTATCCTGGGACAGTTCCAGTGTGTTGTTGGCCGTGTTCGGATCCAGAAAGACTTCACACAAATCTGAGACACAAATACACAACATCACTTCCTGTTCCTGACGACAGTGTTAAGGGTACGAGGCTACGCAGGCGCTGAACATGAGGAACTTGGATTTGTAACTGAGGGAATGCAATGTCAGCAGAGAAACAGAATAAGTGTGAAATGTTCTTTGTCCAGAACATTGAGGGTTTAGAATAAAAAGGATGTTCATCCTGTCTATAGATTAAAACAGTTACATCTAATGATATTTGAATAGAATTGTCAAAGGAAAGTGACCTTGAAGGAAAAGTATGTGCATGGTTAAATAACTCGCATGGATGAGCTTCCTTTATGGGTGAAGCCGACGCCTCCACAGTCCCTCCATTATTCACAGTCTACTGTTTACAACAGTGGTTTCGCTCGGGATCATTTCTCTCCTTCATTTTGAAGGACAGGGTTGAAAAAAATCAGTCATGAGCAATTTTTATCCTTCATGAATTAATCTCTCATAAGCGTTTTTCTTTTTTTTTTTTAAATAAATGTGTATATATATATAGGCTGCATGTTAGTTATGTTAGTAAAAATGTGAGATTGCAGGATAAATGGAGCTAAACTAAACCTGATCTGACAGTGTTGGTACATTTTGCAACATAAATGTGCATAAACTGGTGCGTAAAAGTCTGAGAGGAGACGACTTTCAGAGTCACCTGCTCATCAACATCAAGGCTCAGATTACGCTCATACAAATGTAAAGTGGAGCTTGTTATTTGCATTTGTCAAGTTTAACGGAATGTAAGAAACGCTGGGTGAACGGGACAATGTTTACCAGTTCCATCACTGCACGACGCGCCGCCGCTACCACACGGGGAGGGAGGGGGGGGAAATAGATGAGCTCGTCCTGAGACTTACGTGAGAAGAGCGGCTCCACATGGGAAGGATATTATTAACCTTTAACCGCGTTTGCATCGTGGTTTTCTTCCCCGTGTTGTTGTTAGGAAAGTTAGCGAGCGAGGCAGTGATACGACTGTAAGAGCTCATCCAAGACAAGACGCGCTGTGAAACTTTAGAGAGAGAGAGAGAGCTGCGCGCTCTGAAAAACAGCAGAGCTGCGTCTTTATTCTCGTTTCGCCTTCATTTTCAATCCTTCAAAATGACGGACGGCCTTTGAAATTTTCCGTCAAAGTAAAAAATATTCCGTAAATGACGGAGAATTTTCGGTTAATGTCGCCTCTGATTTGCAACACACCAATGACATCACTTCCTGAATACTCACACTTCCTTGGGCCTTTAACCATCCATCGCTCTCCAGCAGGATCCAGCCTGAAACACAGTCATTCACTGAGGATTCACAGGTCGACCAGAGCAGAGACCGAGACCAAACCAGGGAACAACCTACTGATAAACCCTCCACTTTGTCAGGTGAGCTTTCAAACTATTTCCACTTTCAATGAATGAATCCACAGTCTATTCAAATCCACAGCCTGAGCAAAGTAAAGCCTCAACAAGAAAAGGTGATTCCAGCACATTCACTGTGCTTTGTTTCAATGAGCTTCTGCAATAACAAAAGGTCCAGTGTTGGATTCATGTCTGACCTTGTGTTGATGATGGGAGAGTGTGACTGCACTGAAATCCACCTCTGAGACGTGAGTGTCTGTGTTCCTCACCTGAGAGAGTCCAGGGGGCAGAGGGGGTCGTCCCGTACAGCGCTCAGGAGCTCAGCGGAGGCTCCTGGATGGTTGCAGCTCAAGTCTAACTCTCTCACAGCAGAGTGGGCGGAGCCTAGAGCTGAGGCCAGAGAAGCCCCGCCCCTCTCTGAGACTAAGCATCCGGACAGTCTGAAAACACAGCAGCTGCAACATCAGTCATGACTGTGGGACACAGGAGACACTGTAGGGCCAGTCTCACCTGAGGACCTCCAGCCTGCAGGGGGCGCTCTTCAGTCCAGCACACAGTTTCTCCACTCCTGAGTCCCCGAGGTCATTGTCGCTGAGGTCCAGGTGTGTCAGACTCGAGGAGCTGAGGACTGAGGCCAGATCATCACAGCAGCCATCGGACAGACGACAGTGAGACAAACTGAGGAGAGACAGATGTGGAGAGAAACTATTACACTAAAGCTCAGAACAGCTGGAGAAGAAGAACAATGACTTGACTGGTTGGTGAAATTTGACTTAATAATAATAATGCACTTCTTCCACAGGTAAATGAATATAGAGACAATTCCTCACAATCGAAAATCTACGTTTCATTTTGAACAAGGAGAGAGTTTACATTTACTGATGCATTTTCTGTGTTACACTTTCTGGTTTAATGTGAATAAAGTGATGCCTTATGGATTGGAGGAGGTGGACAAACTATTCCTCAGGGTGTTTGACGTTTGGAACATTAACATCAGGTCCGTCTGTCTTTTCTTTTTCATCTTTTTAATGAAGCTCATGATGATTTTTAAAATGAAAGAGTAAAAAGTGCTGGTCCTTTTTGGGCCGATTCCTCCAGAATCCTGAAGGCGCCGCATTTGGGCCCTGGGCCACAGTTATGACTTCCCTGGGCTAAATATTCATTCTAAAGTAGGGATGCACGATAATATCGGCCGCCGATAATTATCAGCATTTATCGGCATTTTGGCGCCATCCCCGATAAAGCCGATAAAAAAAAATTCGGCCGATAATCAGGCCCGATAATAATAAGCTCAAATGACGTTGAATCTTTGGCTCCAGCTCGCTGCCTTTCTCTCTCTCGCCTGCTCGTCCTGCAGCCGGAGCTGCTGCAGACTCAGGACAGCAGCAGATATACGCTCTCCACGGCCGACTTCTGCACGGATTTAGCTGAAAAACACGACGAGTATTCCAGCGAAACAGCTGTGCAGGCGCCTCCGTGAAGGAAGAGCTTTTTGACTTTTTACATCGAAGTCACTTCAACATCAGCACCGCAACAACATGAGAAAAAGACGAGGAAATGTGAACCGATGACTCGCTCACGTGAGTTACTGGGACAGAGCGAGGCCTAAAAACTCATGTATTATCTTAGTATTTCTGATCAAATAAACACGACAGCCCCGAGACTGAAGCGCTTTGAACGAGAGGAGTTTTACTTTGATGAAATGAGCCTCGTCACAAATGCATAAATGAGCCCAAAGCAGGAGAGAGAGTCTTGTTTTTGTGCTGTAGTATCAGATTATTAGTCAGAATCTGTCACAGATTTGGCATCACTTCTCTCTCATGTCAGAGACGCGAGTCTTCACGAGTCTATATTCCAGTATTGTGAATAAGAATTCATTAATGTGATGTCAACAAAAAGAAAAACACTAGGAAGGAAGTAGTAGTAGCTAGTATTATTGTTTTTTTGAATAAGCTGTGACACAGATGAGCAGAGTCAGACCTGCTCAGATGATGGAACTGTAAAACCCAGAGCTTTAGAAAAAGGTGAGACTCAAACCCAAAGTAAAACTCATGATTTGATTTATATTTATACACTTGTTTGTTGCTTGGTGGAGTTAATACATTTTGGGCAGAACTGTGAACTGTTACAGTGAGCTCTTGTCACAAAATAAAGTGCAAATATATTTACATAATTATCGGTGTCATTATCGGTATCGGGACATGCGGAATTATCGGTTATCGGTTCAAATTGGCATCATCGAGCATCACTAATCTAAAGTGAACACATTAAGGCTGTGCCTTGTTAATGACGCAGGTTCAAAGAGCGTGAGGTGCAGAGACAGAAGGAGGGCTGTTGTACCGCGGCTGCTGAGCCGTTTAAAGGACCGCCCAAAATCACACGGATTTATAGAAAAACATCCAAAACAATGTTATTAGAGCCACGCCTCCCAGTGCTTCTGTCTGAGACAAACACAGGGATTTTAGCCAAATGTGTTTTTCAAACCCTCAGCAGGTGCAGGTGAAAGGCTACTCAGAGAAACTAATGACAAATACTATAGTTCTGTTTGATACAGTTTGACTGAGGTCTGTGTCTGAAACTCACCTGAGGGTCTGCAGCCTGCAGGGGGCGCTCTTCAGTGCATCACACAGGTCCTTCACTCTGTCCTCGAGGAAGTTGTTACTGACGTCCAGGTGAGTCACAGTGGACGAGCTGACGACTGAAGCCAGAACATCACAGCGGTACAGGTTACACCCAGATAAACTGTGGGAAAGAGAGATATTTAAAACTCGAAAACAGTCTTGATAGTTTCAATTAAAGACTTTATTAGATCCTGAGGGACAGATTTTGTGCAAAAAAAAACACACACACAAGAACGAAACCATAGAGTCGACAACAAAACCATTTAAATTAAAGAATAAAAGAATAAATAAAACTTAAATAATGTCAGAATTTATTCTAAAACATCCCTTTAATTTTAAAAATCAATAACACTAGTGTGATGATAAAGGAGTTTTTGTCCTACACTCGGCCACAGCTGAGGCAGAGGTTTGAACTTCTGTGTGGGACTATATTGTAAGGCGTAATAATACCAGGAGTAGTTTGGCATCCGCACAGTAAAGTGAAGATTACTGCGCGGATTTTGAACTACTCCTGGTATTATTACGCCTTACAATATAGTTCCCCCTTTTATCCGCTTAGAAAATCCACATTGTTTAATTGTGTGTAATTATACTTCGTAGTGGAACACTTCACGTAACCATATTTAAATAGGGAAAACGTGGAAGAGCTTGGTAGCTTCTATCTTGACCTGTTTTGGAGCTATAGAGGAGAGAGGGAGAGGCTAAATGCTAACGCCGTCTGTGCTGTGTTTACGTGACTGAAGATCAGACAGGTCCTAAAGAACTCGTCACAGCTCAGGTAAGAACATATCTCAGTGTGGAAGAACGCTGGCCTGTTCCTTTAAGGTTTTGTTTTCAGACGTTCTTGTAAATATTGCTTCTATTTGTATCTGTACTAATAAAATGAACCATTTAAATGAAGTGGACTCACATGACTCTGGTGGAGGCTTTGGCCAGTGGCAGCAGACAGTAAAGAGCTCCCTCTGAAGGCTCGTATTTCCTCAGGTCAAACTCCTCCAGGTCTGAGTCTGAGGACAGGACGAGGAAAGCCACGGCCGACCACTCAGAATAAGACAACCTTTTATCAGATAAACGTCCTTCTCTCAGGCTCTGCTGCACCTGCTCCACCAGACTGTGGTCCTTCAGTTCATTCAGACAGTGGAGCAGGTTCATTCTTTCTTCTGCAGATAAGCCACCTTCATCAAGCGTCTTTTTGATGTACTTTGCTGTCTCCACGTTGGTCGGTGAACGACTCCCTGTCTGAGTCTGCAGACCCGACAGCAGACTCTGATTGGTCGACAGAGACAGACCCATGAGGAAGCGCAGGAACAAATCCAGGTGTCCATTTGGACTCTTTAAGGCCAGGTCCACAGCAGACTCATAGAACTTCACTTGAGATTCTTTCTCAAACCAATGCTTGGACTCAGACATCAGGTCGACTCCAGAGTTGAAGAAAGTGAGATGGACGTGAAGCGCAGCCAGAAACTCCTGCACGCTCAGATGGATGAAGCAGAAGACCTTGTCCTGGTACAGACCTGGCTCTTCTCTAAAGACCTGTGTGAAGACTCCGGAGTACACTGAGGCGTCTGCAGCGTCCAGCCCACACTCGCTCAGGTCTGACTCGTAGAAGATCAGGTTTCCTTTCTGCAGCTGCTCAAAGGCCAGTTTCCCCAAACACTCCACCATCCTCCTGGTCTCTGGACTCCAGTGAAGGTCTGCTCCTGTTCCCTCATGATACTTGATGTTCTTGACTTTGGCCTGAACCACCAGGAAGTGGACGTACATCTCTGTCATTGTCTGAGGCAGCTGTTCTTTGACTTCAGAGTCCATCACATGGTGCAGGACTGTGGTGAGCATCCAGCTGAAGACCGGCAGGTGGCACATGATGAACAGACTTACAGATTTCTTGATGTGGGAGATCATCGCTGTGGCCTGCTGCTCGTCCCTGAACCTCTTCCTGAAATACTCTTCCTTCTGTGAGTCGCTGAACCCTCGCACCTCTGTCACCATGGAGACGCACTCAGCCGGGATCTGATTGGCCGCGGCGGGGCGTGTGGTTATCCAGAGGCGAGCGGAGGGAAGCAGGTTCCCCCTGATGAGGTTCACCAGCAGCTCCTCCACTGAGGCGCTCTCTGTGGGGTCAGTGAGGGCCCGGGTCCGGCTGAAGACCAGAGGAAGTCTGCACTCGTCCAGACCGTCCAAGATGAAGAGCACCTGGTGATTCAATCCACAGAGGCTTCGAGTTTGGCTGAAGAAGTGGTGCAGCAGCTCCACCAGGCTGAACTGTCTGTCTCTGAGCACATTGAGCTGTCTGAAGGTGAAGGGGAACAGCAGCTGGATGTCCTGGTTGGCTCTGCCTTCAGCCCAGTCCAGACTGAACTTCTGAGTCAGCACCGTCTTCCCCACGCCAGCCACGCCCTTCGTCAGCACTGTCCTGATCGGTCTCTTTGCTGTTTCTTCTGCCTGTTCGTGGTCTTTAAAGAGCTCTTCACATTTCATCGTGGTCTCTGGAGCGGCTGGTTTCCTGGACGCCGCCTCGATGTGTCTGACCTCATGCTCCTGGTTGACCTCTGCGGCCCCTCCCTCGGTGATGTGGAGCTCTGTGAAGATCTGGTTCAGGAGGGTGGGGTTTCCTGCTTTAGCGACGCCCTCAGACACACAGATGAACTTCTGCTGCAGAAACCTCCTCAGTTCATCTCTGCAGACTCTGGGACTCACTGAGACACAAAACACATGGACATGACTCTGTGATGCTGAGTGACCCTGTGGACTGTAGAGCGGCCGCAAGTTACACAAAAACACATTTCCATCGTGAACATCATCGAGTCTAAAATATACCCTTACATAAACTGTTATCTAGATTCTTCTCTTTATACCAAATATAACATCCTGTGTGGAATCAGATTAGATTTCAGTACAATGAATGGTTATTGTTACAAGTAGAAGTGTCTCTTTTCAGAAACAAAAACGCTCCGAGCCAACAAACACATGAACACAGGAGAATCAGGGGAAATGAGATTAAGAGACCTTGACATCAAGCCAAGCATAGATTTAATCACAATCTGATTAAATGCACAGCCAGAATAAATAATATATACATTTTAGTTTTGTGGTTTCTTTTTGAAAGACACTAGGTAGAAACAAACTAAGCTGTTTCGACAGACAAGGAGCTCCTTCCGTCTACTGCTGTGTTTTTTTCTGTGCTGCCAGAGTTTTTTACATTGCAGTGCATAAAAAATGTATTGCCCAAGTTTTGTTTTCATTGCCAATCAACAAACTCATTTAATAACGAATGGGATTTTAGATCAGCCTCTCTGTGTAAAACTATATTACACTGTAAAGACTAATAGTCTTGCTTACTTGAGAAAAAACAGACACAGTAGAGTTACTCTCTATATCCAAAACCATGAATGTAAACAAGTGGAATGATATAGTTTTTTTTCTTAATTTCTAAAATAATGTATTAGGTATCGGATCGGGACTCGGTATCGGGCAATTCTCAAAATCAAACGACTCGGATTCGGATCGGGGGCAAAAATCCTGATCCTCATCTCTGTTGATGGATCTTATTCCTCGCTCTCTGATCTCTAAGGCCTCCCGGATCCAGCGCTTGTACTTGTCGTGCCCACGATCCTCGCCCCCTCCCAGTCCATGATGTGGTTTTCCCTTTTGCAGTGGTCTGATATTGCGGATTTGAGGTTTTCTTGTGGCCTTTTGTTTTATTGCTCTGGTTAAACGTCCCGCTGTCTCCTTCTGATGTTCCCGTTTACGTATATTGAAAGTCCGCCCTGTTTCACCAATGTATGTTTTAAGTTTTGCATGGGATTTCATAGATTACGTTGCATTTGTGATCGGGTTGAAGTTCGTCCTCGGGGTGTGCGAGTAACTGTCTTAACCCGGTGTGTGGTTTGATTATTGCGTTGATGTGTTGTTATTTTCTCCGTGACTCCCTGCAGTTAAGGTAGTGTGACCAATGACCATGTCTCTATTTTTCCCTCTGCTGCTCTGGGTGGTTTTTTGTCCTTTTCTGTGTTTTGTGTTTGTTCTTGACCTGCTGTCTCCCCTTCTGTACGGCCCATTCCGGGTCCTGGCATTGTTTTAGCGCCTGTGTGATGTGTCTCTCCTCTTTGAGTCGATCCTCGCCGTCTGTAATTATATTGATCCGTTGGAATAAAGTCCCGACTACTGAAAGTTTGTGCAATGGGGTGCTCTGATGTCCATAGTAAATACTGGTCCGTGTGTGTGGGTTTCCTGTAGACTGTAGTTTTCAGACTCCCGTCCTGTCAAATCCGCAATATCAGACCTCTGTAAAAGGGAAAACCACATCATGGACTGGGAGGGGGCGAGGATCGTGGGCACGACAAGTACAAGCGCTGGATCCGGGAGGCCACAGAGATCAGAGAGCCAGGAATAAGATCCATCAACAGAGATGAGGCGCCTTTACCCTGGCACTTCTCCACTGACCAGCCCCCGGCGGGAGGCGTGGCCACACTGGCAGGTTCATGTCTTATGTCAGTGTGGCCACGCCTGGAACTACAACATCCCGATAAGAGACG
Source organism: Gobius niger (assembly GCF_951799975.1). NCBI lineage: Eukaryota > Metazoa > Chordata > Actinopteri > Gobiiformes > Gobiidae > Gobius > Gobius niger. The sequence continues at coordinate 25,983,899 of NC_136872.1, read as the reverse complement.
CATCAGGCACGTCCGGAGACGCCTCTGACCAAGACGGAAGGAGCTCCTTGTATAATAATAATAATAATGCATCGGTTTTATATAGCGCTTTTCTGGACACTCAAAGACGCTTTACATTGCACTGTTCATTCACTCCATACCCGGTGGTGGTAAGATACTATTGTGGCCACAGCTGCCCTGGGGTAGACTGACGGAAGCGAGGCAACCAGTCTGCGCCATCGGCCCCTCCGACCACCACCAACCACTCACTCACTCACTACATTCACTATAGGCTTCCTGGTGTTACCAAACGGTCTCCCATCCAAGCACCGACCAGGCCAAGGGCGTAGGTTTGGTGATACTATTGGTGGGGACACTTTACCCCCCCTCAAAAAAAATAAAAAATTGAAATGAATTAAAAAGCTTTTTTTTGTTTACCTCTAGACTTGTCAAACATCGTCACATAGGCATATTAATATGACTCTGTTGAAGTTTTGTTTTTATTAGTGAAAATCAGTGTCTAAACTCCCCGTGTTGCCCCCCCCCCCCTCACTGCTGCGCTCAGAGAACGTGGCACAGACTCCTCTCCCACTTAACTTGTTAATAAAATAAATTATGGAACGGGCAAACTTTCTGATGGTTGTTGAGTGAAACATCCGACATAAATAAACTAGAAACATGGCGTGTTTCCGTCGGACGCGTAAATGAGTCTCACGTAAAGAGACAGAAGCTCCGCTGCGACCTGAAAATATGCATTTCTCTGCAAATATTTGACCGATCAACGCGAAACAAAAAGTGTTGATGGCGATCGTCCTCTCCCAAGCCTAAAGTGCCACATCTGAGTCAAGTCTTTGAGAAAGATCACACAATGTGAATGAAGTTGGTGGGGACAACTCTGCCATCCTGAAATATTGATGGGGACATGTCCACACTAGTCCTTCAGGAAGCTACGCCCTTGGACCAGGCCCTTCCCTGCTGAGCTTCCCAGGTCTGACGGGATCGGGCAGAGCAAAGGCGGTCTGACCACACATGTTTGAACAGCTTAGTTTGTTTCTACCTAGTGTCTTTCAAAAAGAAACCAACAAACTAAAGTTTATTACTCAAGAAGACATAATGAATGTAATAAAAGAATAATATCGACAGTTCTTACGGCTGTGCAGACACTCGGCCAGTGGCTCCTGCTTCCTCCTCTTCAGGAAGTCCACTGTGATGTTCAGAAAAGCCTCTGCGCTCGGGTCCTCCTCCTCATGCCCTAAGTATTCTGGGTAATCTGAGGCGAGGAGCTTGTACAACCTCCTCAGCTGCTCTTGGACAAAAGTCTGGATGTCCTTCTCCAGATCCTGCAGCAAACAGCACAGCTTTAAGAGCACGACACACACACATGTACCGAACATAAGGACACTGTACAGACCATGAAGATGTGGAGCAGATGAGGGCCAGAGTGCTCTGGACAGGACTCCTCTCTGGAAATACAGTTCAGTGTGACACATCTGAGAGGGACAGGCTTCAACAGAAAACCATTCAAGCCATTTCTATAAGAGCGACAGTGACCAGACTGAACCTGTAGCCATCGTCTTCACAGTGAGCTCACCCTCCAAGGTTCTGACCTCCTCACTCAGACCTGTTTAACCTAGGGCTGTGCAATTAATCCAAATACGATTATGATTTTGATTACAACAGTAAACGATGACAAAATTAGCATAATCGCAAAAAATCGATTATAATTTTTTTTTTCAATTTTTTTTTTAGATTTGTTCAATTTTTATTTTATTTTTTTTCAAATTTTTAATGTTTGGATTTTTGTCACTTTTTTGCTGGATTTTTGTCACTTTTTTGCTGGATTTTTGTCATTTTTTTCATGGATTTTTGTCACTTTTTTGATGGATTTTTGTCTTTTTTTGATGGATTTTTGTCATTTTTTTGCTGGATTTGTGTCATTTTTTTGCTGGATTTTTGTCATTTTTTTAAATGGATTTTTGTCACTTTTTTGCTGGATTTTTGTCACTTTTTTGCTGGATTTTTGTCACTTTTTTTTGCTGGATTTTTGTCACTTTTTTAAATGGATTTTTGTCACTTTTTTGCTGGATTTTTGTCACTTTTTTGCTGGATTTTTGTCATTTTTTTCATGGATTTTTGTCACTTTTTTGGTGGATTTTTGTCTTTTTTTGATGGATTTTTGTCATTTTTTTGCTGGATTTGTGTCATTTTTTTGCTGGATTTGTGTCATTTTTTTCATGGATTTTTGTCATTTTTTTCATGGATTTTTGTAATTTCTTGCTGGATTTTTGTCACTTTTTTTTGCTGGATTTTTGTCACTTTTTTAAATGGATTTTTGTCACTTTTTTGCTGGATTTTTGTCACTTTTTTGATGGATTTTTGTCATTTTTTGATGGATTTTTGTCTTTTTCTGATGGATTTTTGTCATTTTTTTCATGGACTTTTTGTAATTTCTTGCTGGATTTTTGTCACTTTTTTTGCTGGATTTTTGTCTTTTTTTGCTGGATTTTTGTCACTTTTTTGCTGGATTTTTGTCATTTTTTTCATGGATTTTTGTCACTTTTTTGATGGATTTTTGTCTTTTTTTGATGGATTTTTGTCATTTTTTTGCTGGATTTGTGTCATTTTTTTGCTGGATTTTTGTCATTTTTTTAAATGGATTTTTGTCACTTTTTTGCTGGATTTTTGTCACTTTTTTTGCTGGATTTTTGTCACTTTTTTAAATGGATTTTTGTCACTTTTTTGCTGGATTTTTGTCACTTTTTTGCTGGATTTTTGTCATTTTTTTCATGGATTTTTGTCACTTTTTTGGTGGATTTTTGTCTTTTTTTGATGGATTTTTGTCATTTTTTTGCTGGATTTGTGTCATTTTTTTGCTGGATTTGTGTCATTTTTTTCATGGATTTTTGTCATTTTTTTCATGGATTTTTGTAATTTCTTGCTGGATTTTTGTCACTTTTTTTTGCTGGATTTTTGTCACTTTTTTAAATGGATTTTTGTCACTTTTTTGCTGGATTTTTGTCACTTTTTTGATGGATTTTTGTCATTTTTTGATGGATTTTTGTCTTTTTCTGATGGATTTTTGTCATTTTTTTCATGGACTTTTTGTAATTTCTTGCTGGATTTTTGTCACTTTTTTTGCTGGATTTTTGTCTTTTTTTGCTGGATTTTTGTCACTTTTTTGATGGATTTTTGTCTTTTTTTGATGGATTTTTGTCATTTTTTTATGGATTTTTGTCTTTTTCTGATGGATTTTTGTTACTTTTTTGATGGATTTTTTAAAGGCAACAAATAATGGTTTGAATAATCGTGATTTCAATTATGACAAAAATAATCGTGATTATTATTTTTTCAATAATCGAGCAGCCCTAAGTTTAACCACTCACACCGTATCACTTACAAATCAAACTTACTCTGGGTCTTCAAATGTAGCATCAGAAAAGCAGCTCCGGCCAGAACCAGGGGTGTCCAAGTCCCTGATGGAAACAGAGGCGACAGTGAGAGGAAGTCACACTGAGAAATGGACAGAAAACTGGACAAACCTGTTGAAGTTGAAGTCCTGATCTTTGGACTTCAGAGACTCACAGCTGGGTCTCAATCTGGATTTCTTTCTCATTATAGATACACGTTTTTCCAATTTTTTCCTGATGAAACAAAAGAAACAGATCCTAAATCATGAACCTACTGGGAAACAAAACTGAACGTCTCAATATTGAAACAGTATTTATTGCTGTCCGTTACGCAGAGCCGTGGGAAGATGTTTTAGTCATAGGAGGCGCTGAGGGACAAAATGTACCCCCAAAATACTTTTTCTGCATAAATCCTATTTATTACCCTCTTAACTCCCGCCTGAACCGAGAGCATTTTCTCCAGGTCAGCTTTACCCAAATCCTGTAGGCCAGTGGAACGCCCCATTTGAAAGACCTACAAAACTAAATGGATCTTTTTCCTCACGTCACATTTTTTTTCAGCACTTTTTTTGTCGGGCAGTCGTCTCTTTTTTATCACATTTTTGTGACTTTTTTGTCACTTTTTTCTCAATTTTTTCTCACTTTTTCGTCAATTTTTTCTCATTTTTTCGTCAATTTTTTCTCAATTTTTCGTCCATTTTTCGTCCATTTTTCGTCACTTTTTCGTCACTTTTTCGTCCATTTTTTCTAAATTTTTCGTCAAATTTTTTGGCAATTTTTTGTCACTTTTTCGTCAATTTTGTCTAAATTTTTCGTAAATGTTTTCGTCCATTTTTTCTCCATTTTTCGTCATTTTTTCGTCAAATTTTTCTCACTTTTTCGTCCATTTTTTCTCAATTTTTCGTCAATTTTTTCGTCAAATTTTTGTCCATTTTTTGTCCATTTTTTCGTAAATTTTTCGTCCATTTGTCGTCCATTTTTTTTCAATTTTTTTTCAATTTTTTTGTCCATTTTTTGTCCATTTTTTCGTAAATTTTTAGTCCATTTTTTCTCACTTTTTCGTCATTTTTTCGTCCATTTTGTGTCACTTTTTCGTCAATTTTTTCTCAATTTTTCGTCATTTTTTTGTCAAATTTTTCTGACTTTTTTGTCCATTTTTGTAATTTTTCTGTACATTTTTTGTCAGTGTTTTCTCACTTTTGTCACATTTCCGTCATTGTTTTCATCTCAGTTTCGTTGCCATTTTCACACCTTTTCTCCAGAAGCTTTTGGATTGGGGTAAAGCTGGAGAAAACGTGCTCGGTTCAGGCGGGAGTTAAGGGGTTAATATTGCCTGCCGTTCACAAACTCTCCACCAGGGGGTGCCGCAGCGCCCTCAGCACCCTGGGTTCCCGCGGCCTTGGACACATGCTCCTCACAGACGCCCACACGGACCAGGGACTGACTCCTGTGCCTGTGGTTCCTTCATACAGAGCAGACCCTCAGCTCTGAAGTGTCACCACAGAGAGTCGTCCAGTCTGAGGACCACAGTGTGTCTGCAAACTGAGACTGACCAGAGAGAAGAGGACAAACCTTTTAAAGTAAACGCCCCTGCCCATGGACATGTCACTCCGCATGGACTGACGGCTCAGGTCTGGAGGTTCTGAGTCCCTGAGGAGAACAGAGGTGACAGTGAGAGCAAGTGACAGTGGAGGAAAAGACAAAACAACTGGACAACAGGGCCCACTCTACAGCCGGAAAAATGGACGAAAAATTGAGAAAAAATTAACGAAAAATGGACAAAAAATGGACGAAAAAGTGACAAAAAATGGACGAAAAAATTGACGAAAAAGTGAAGAAAAATTAACGAAAAATGGACAAAAAATGGACGAAAAAGTGACAAAAAGTGAGAAAAAAAGTGAGGAAAAATGGACAAAAATGGAGAAAAAATTGAAAAAAAATTGAAAAAAAAAGTGAGGAAAAATGGCCGAAAAATTGAGGAAAATTTGACCAAAAATTGAGGAAAAAATGGATGAAAAAGTGACAAAAAATGGACGAAAAATGGACGAAAAATTGACAAAAAATTGACAAAAAAATAGAAAAAATTGACGAAAAATTGACGAAAAATGGACAAAAAATGGACAAAAAAAGGACGAAAAATGGACAAAAAATGGACAAAAAATGGACGAAAAATGGACGAAAAATGGACAAAAAATTGACGAAAAATGGACGAAAAATGGACAAAAAATGGAGAAAAAATGGACGAAAAATTGACAAAAAATGGAGAAAAAATTGACGAAAAATTGACGAAAAATTGAGAAAAAATTGATGAAAAATTGAGAAAAAATTGATGAAAAATTGAGAAAAAATTGACGAAAAAGTGACAAAAAATTGAGAAAAAATTGATGAAAAATTGAGAAAAAATTGATGAAAAATTGAGAAAAAAATTGACAAAAAGTGACAAAAAATTGTCAAAAATGGACAAAAATTGGACAAAAAAATGCAAAAAAGTCATGAAAATTTGACAAATGACACGACTGCCCAACAAAAAAATCTGAAAAAGATCAGTTTAGTTTTGTAGGTCTTTCAAATGAGGTGTTACACTGGCCTACAAGATTTGGGTAAAGCTGAACTGGAGAAAACGTGCTCGGTTCAGGCGGGAGTTAAGGGGTTAATATCGCCTGCCGTTCACAAACTCTCCACCAGGGGGTGCCGCAGCGCCCTCAGCACCCTGGGTTCCCGCGGCCTTGCACACATGCTCCTCACAGACGCCCACACGGACCAGGGACTGACTCCTGTGCCTGTGGTTCCTTCATACAGAGCAGACCCTCAGCTCTGAAGTGTCACCACAGAGAGTCGTCCAGTCTGAGGACCACAGTGTGTCTGCAAACTGAGACTGACCAGAGAGAAGAGGACAAACCTTTTAAAGTAAACGCCCCTGCCCATGGACATGTCACTCCGCATGGACTGACGGCTCAGGTCTGGAGGTTCTGAGTCCCTGAGGAGAACAGAGGTGACAGTGAGAGCAAGTGACAGTGGAGGAAAAGACAAAACAACTGGACAACAGGGCCCACTCTACAGCCGCACTAACAGGAGAAATGACTGGACATTCTGGAAAGAAAACAATATTTAGCATCACTTTATTTCACAGTAACCTTGACACATTGAACCAAACTAAATGCAGTACAATGTGATGCGCTCTGGAACAATCTGTAATCACTTGTATTAGTACTTTGCTGCTCAGGTCGGGAGGCCACTCTTTGTTAGTCGTCCCTCTTCTGCCCTCAGTTGAGCGTGAGGTTACTCAACCTATGCAGCGAGCTTAAACATAGCCTAGGAGAAGATGGCTCCAGGAACAACAGGACACAGTGTTTCTTCTGAGGTTCTTTACTGAAGACCAGTTTTCCTCTCATTTTGGCTTTGTAAAACTGTAAATACAGCAACAAAAATACAGTTACAATTATTGTGTAACATAAGAAAGAAAGCTAGCAACAAAGCTTGTCACATACAAAAACGTGTTTTCTTGTTAATTGAAATAACCTTATAAGTAATCAAAAACGTAACACAACATAAGAAAAACGAAGTTACACATTGTTACTTACAGATTATGGCATGTATAGCTTCCCAAAGATGTAGGAGACTGTAGGATGTCAACAGCTTCGGACATTTTTTCTCACATTACTTTATGCCTGCTGCTTACAATAAAAGACCACCGGGGGCAGTGTAGCGCACACACAATAAACGAAGAAGACCCCCGAAAACTAAGGGATAATACCGACACCTTGTGGGCAAACGAAGAAATGCATCAGAAATAAAACCTATAGAATATCAAAAAACCAGAGGGACAGAATACTCCCCGCCTGACATTGGTAGAATGTCACCCATATCAAACATGTAAATACAGATAAAGGCAACGAAACAAAGTACTGGATTTCAAGTACTGTCATTAGATACCAACAACACAACCTCACTAATAGGTCTGGTGTAGACTCTGAGTTCACCCTTGCGGAAAATCTTCACCTCTATTTTCCTGACAAGTCCGTCCGCACTTGGGAAGGTTTTGGTGATTAGTCCAAGTGGCCAGTTGTTTCTATGTTCAAGTGTCTCCTTTAGCAGAACAACATCTCCTGTTTGTAGATTTGGTTTTACTGTTTTCCATTTGCGTCGGTTCTGAAGTCCTGAGATGTATTCTTTTTTCCATCGGCTCCAGAAGACATCGGAGAGGTATTGTACACGCTTCCATTGAGCTCTGAAAAGATCACTGCTTTCAAACTGGCCCGGTGGGACTGGCGGGGTCGCAACTTTTTGCGTGAGCAACATGGCAGGGGTAAGAATGACAGGATTTTCTGGATCTGTAGAAACTGCTGTCAGTGGTCGAGCATTTACTATTGCAGTGACTTCAGCCATTAATGTCACTAATATCTCATGAGTAAGTTTTGCATTTCTATGTTCTAGAAGCATTGCGTCAAGGATTTTGCGTGTGACCCCAATCATGCGCTCCCAGGAGCCAGCCATATGTGACGCATGTGGGGGGTTAAAATGCCATTTGCAGCCAGAGTCTTTGAGAAAGCTGTGTAGTTTGCTGTTGTTACAGCCTTGTTTGTCTATTTGCAGTTCTTTGCAGGCACTCACAAAATTTGTCCCACAATCAGATCGAAGAAGTTTGACTGCACCCCTAATGGCGAAGAAACGACGCAGTGCGTTGATGAACGACGACGTGTCCATTGATTCTATAATTTCAATATGAATGGCGCGTGTGCTCATACACGTAAATATGACTGCCCATCGTTTTGCATCTGATTGCCCACCACGTGTTTTTCTGACTGTGACAGGCCAGGGACCGAACACATCAAGGCCTACATGTGTGAAAGGAGGGTCTGTAGACAGCCTGTCTTCTGGTAGCTCAGCCATGATCTGCTCCTGTTGTCTGCCCCTTAGCTTGCGGCATGTGACACAGTTGAATATCACTCTGCTTATTGTTCTTTTACCTCCCACAATCCAAAAACCTGCAGCTCTGACTGCCCCTTCAGTAAAATGTCTTCCCTGGTGGCATACTTTCATGTGGAAGTGCCTTATGATGAGTTGGGCAATGTGGTGCTTTCCAGGGATGAGTATGGGATTTGTTTCATCTGATGTCAACTGTGCTCGTTTTAGTCTCCCACCCACTCTGAGGATTCCATTAGTATCGATAAATGGGTTCAGTTTGCTAAGTGGGCATGAGTTTTTTAGAGGTGCACCTTTTTCAACTTGTCTTATGTCCTCTGCATAGACTTCTCTTTGAACGGTGTGAATGATAGTGGTCTGAGCTTGATTGAGTTGCTTTTCAGTTAAATGTTCATTACAGTTGTGCCAGCCATGACAGGAGCTCTCTGTGTTCTGCTTAAATGACTGAGCAATGTGTTGGAGTTTGGACATAGCTTTAAGTAGTACATTCCAACTTGAAAACTTTTCAAATCTGGCACTATTGAGTTTATCCTTTGAGAGAATGGTGGCACAAGTAGTGACTTCAGGTCGCAGTTCATTGTCAGTGTCTGGGTCTACAAGATCAAACGACTCTGCCTGTGCTTGCCCTTTTTCTGATTTGGTAAGGAACGTGGGTCCACTGAGCCATGTGGAGTTAGAGAGCTGCTCAGCAGGTAATGCCCGTGTGGCATGATCGGCAGGATTTAAGTGAGTAGGCACGTAATGCCACTGGTGAGCTTGTGTAGAGCGCCTAATACGTTCCACTCTGTTGTGCACATAAACATGAAAGCGTCTCTTTTTGTTAAAGATGTAACCGAGCACTACTTTAGAGTCTGTGTAGAAGCTCACCTGTTCAACTGAGATGTCTAGCTCCTCCAGGACTAACTCGGCCACCTCAACAGCCAGGACTGCTCCGCAGAGTTCAAGTCTGGGTATGGTGATGTCTGGTTTAGGGGCGAGCCGTGCTTTGCCGAGAATGAATCCTACTTCACTGTGTCCATCCCCATCTGTGAGTTTGAGGTAAGCAACAGCGCCCACTGCCTTAGTGGAGGCATCACAAAAGACATGGATCCCCTTAATTGGTGCTGCAGACAGTGGTATTGATGTGTACATTCTGGGGATTTCAAGTTGTTGAAGATGTTTGAGGGAGCCTTTCCATTGTTGCCACTGTTGTAATTTGTCTTTAGGCAGTTCGGTGTCCCATTCACAAATGTTAGTGGAAATATCTCTCAGTATGGCCCTGCCTTCTACAATGACTGGGACAGCAAAGCCAAGCGGGTCGTACACACTATTAATGACTGACAGTACTCCCCGTTTAGTGAAGGGCTTATCATTGACTGTTACCTGAAACTTGAACAGGTCTGTGGACAGGTCCCAGCCCAGGCCTAAGCTGCGCTGCATGGGTGGGGAAGTCTGCCCGAGGTCAAGGCCCTGCATGTCCGTTGCAAGGTCCTCACTTGGAAAGGCACTTGTGATGATAGGACAGTTGGATGAGATTTTATGCAAGCGTATGTTGCACTGAGCCAGCATCTTCTGAGCCCTACAGAGAACATTAATGGCCTCATCTGTGGAAGAGAATGATTTTAGTCCATCATCTACATAAAAGTGACGTTCAATGAACTCTCTTGCATCACTGCCGTATTCCCTTTCTCCCTCCATTGCAGACCGTTTCAGTCCATAGATAGCCACTGATGGGGAGGGGCAGTTCCCAAACACGTGTACTCTCATCCTGAATTCCTGCACTTCTCCGTCCAGATCATGGTTTTTGAACCACAAGAAGCGAAGATAATTGCGGTGGTCCTCTCTGACAAGAAAGTTGTGAAACATTTGCTCCACGTCTGCCATGGCTGCATATGGGTCAGACCTGAAACGCATCAGAACTCCCACAAGAGTGTTATTGAGATCTGGCCCTTTTAGTAGCACATCATTGAGAGAAACATTGTTGCATTGTGCACTCGAATCAAAGACTACCCTAATTTTTCCTGGCTTTTGGGGGTGGTAAACTCCAAAACTAGGGAGATACCAACATTCTTGGTCTGGAGTGAGAGCAGGAGCTGGTTCAGCATGGCCCTTTTGAAAGATTTTATCCAAAAACTCACCATAATGCTCTCTCATTTCAGGTTTCCTTTTTAGCGTTTTGCGGAGCGACATTAAACGACTGAGGGCCTGGTCCCTGTTGTTGGGCAAACGCTGTCTGGGGGTGCGGAATGGGAGCGGAGCTATCCAATTATTCTCATCATCTTTTGCAAAGTCTTTGTGCATAATGTCCAAGAACAAAGCATCTTCTGCTGAGAGTGCCACTTTGTCATCATCCGCTGTTTGCTGGAAAATGTGTCTGCCCAATTCAACTTGTGTCTTTTCAAGTGTAGGGTAGTTTTCTGTGTATTTGTCTTTGATATAGATGTTGTTTTCACAGGGGGTGAGGAAGGTAGGGCGCCCGTTGGTAAGAATGTTTGTCTTAAAAGAGTTCACAGTGGATTTGTGAGCACCTGAGAGGCAGACATCCCCTATAACTACCCATCCCAAATCAAGGTGTTGAGCATAAGGCGCACAGTTTGGACCATTCACCTGACTGCGGACCTTGTGAGCCTGGATGATGTCTCTGCCCAAGAGGAGAAGAATGTCTGCTGATGGGTCCAGAGGAGGAATCTCCGAAGCAATTGCCTGTAGATGAGGGTGAGCCGACGCAGCCTCAGGGGTGGGAATCTCATCCCTGTTATCTGGAATCTGATCACATTCTGTTAGTATGGGCAGCAACATGGACACTTTTCCATTCACATCCTCAATAACAAAGTCGCTAGCTCTGCGTCCTCCAGTCTCTGATAAACCAGCGCATGTTTTCATGGTGTATGCGAATACGGTACCTTTCACATTAAACATGTCAAAGAAGGCAGACCTGGCTAAGGATGAATTGCTTTGATCGTCTAACATGGCGTACATCCTCCTTTTCTCTTCAGGGGATGTGCGGGGATACACGTTGACTAAGCAAATCTTAGAGCAGGATTTACCTTTTAGGCCTTGGCCACACACTTTTGTACAACTGCTTGTGGTTACAGGGCTTGGGGAATCGGACTCCCCGCCGTGACTCTGAGGCAGAGGGGTAGTATCTTTAGGTGTCCATGGGGGTGGACCAACGTGCATGGCAGACACGTGCGCATTACTATTACATTCTGAGCATTGGACAATGGCTTTGCAGTCTTTGGCTCTGTGACTTGTGGAAGAACAACACTTATAACAAATAGCGTGTTCTTTGAGAATACCTTTTCTTTCGTCCAGTGTTTTTGACCTAAATCCCCTGCATTTAGCGAGTGAATGGGGCTTGTGGTGAATAGGACATTGCTTGTCCGGATTGAGAACAGATGTTTGAGATGTGCTGTTTGTTTGACTGATTTCGGTTTTGTTCACTTCAAACCGGAATTCTGTATTTAGTTGGTTTTACCAGTGGCTTGTCGACTCTTGGAGCTACTATGTTTGAACTTTGTAACATAAAGCTAGGATCTGTTTTCATTTCAGCATAGTCATTTACAAACTGAACAAAATATGAGAAAGGTGGGTAAACTGCACCATTGTCTCTTTTGTATTTTGTCCCTTGTTTCACCCATGACTCCTGGAGTCCGTAAGGGAGCTTTTCAACTATCGGGTTTATCCCCCTTGGGGTGTCAAGAAAGCTAAGGCCTGGCAGATAACTTTCGCTTTGTGCATACTGTAACTCTAGCAGAAGATCTGCAAGCTCCTGTAGTAGGTGAGCGTCTTTATTGGATATCTTTGGAAAAGTCTGTAAACGTTGGAAAAGTGACGCTTCGACTACCTCTGGAGAGCCATAACTCTTGTCTAGACGCTGCCACAAACGTTGGAGGCCTGCTTGTGGGTTGTTCACATGGACTGCCCTGATCCTCAGAGCGTGTTGAAGTGACTCCCCGCCGAGCCACTTGGTGAGGAGGTCGAGCTCTTCATCGGGCCTGAGGTTGAGGCCTTCTATGGCGTTGCAGAAGATGGACTTCCAGGACAAGTAAGACTCAGGACGGTTGTCGAAAACCTTGAATCCTGCCGTCAGCAGATCGCGGCGTGCTAGGTAGGTTGCTAGGTCTGACAGTTCAGTCTGTGGAGTCACTGAACGTCTGGGCTGGGGTGACATGTCCAATTTTATGTGTGTAGGAGGGGACTTTGACTGCTTCCTGTCTACACAATCAGTGGGATTCTCACCCGCAAAGGAAGCAACTGGTGTTTTGCTCTGTTGTTGATGGTGAGAGTCGTAATGACAGACCAGTTGTTCTGCGTCAGGCTTTTCTTCTTCGTTAACTCGCAAACTGTGGTTGAAGTGAGCATTCACATAGTCTTGAGCACGTCTGACGGAAGGAGGCGTCTTGGGGGAGATGCCGTGCTTAGTGAGGTCGATGGCGTGGTGCTCCTCGTCAGCTGCCGCTTCCAGGACATTAGCTGCAGCAAGCGCTGCTTCAGCCTCACCCTCCTTCTTCAGAGCGTTTAGTGTTGCCTCGATGCGTGCCTTCTCAATCTCCATATCGATCTGGCGTTTGGCGTACTGTGCTCTTGTGCGGGCGGCTTCTGCGTCTGCTCGGGCTCGTGCCGCAGCTTGACTGCAGCACGACGAATGTCGTGAAGAACGTGAGTGGCACTCCGGCTGGATCACCTGAGAGATAGGTGGTGTAGCTTCATGCTGAGACATCTTGGTTGCTTGATAGGTAGATAATCTTTTTACTCTTCTGCCCTCAGTTGAGCGTGAGGTTACTCAACCTATGCAGCGAGCTTAAACATAGCCTAGGAGAAGATGGCTCCAGGAACAACAGGACACAGTGTTTCTTCTGAGGTTCTTTACTGAAGACCAGTTTTCCTCTCATTTTGGCTTTGTAAAACTGTAAATACAGCAACAAAAATACAGTTACAATTATTGTGTAACATAAGAAAGAAAGCTAGCAACAAAGCTTGTCACATACAAAAACGTGTTTTCTTGTTAATTGAAATAACCTTATAAGTAATCAAAAACGTAACACAACATAAGAAAAACGAAGTTACACATTGTTACTTACAGATTATGGCATGTATAGCTTCCCAAAGATGTAGGAGACTGTAGGATGTCAACAGCTTCGGACATTTTTTCTCACACTACTTTATGCCTGCTGCTTACAATAAAAGACCACCGGGGGCAGTGTAGCGCACACACAATAAACGAAGAAGACCCCCGAAAACTAAGGGATAATACCGACACCTTGTGGGCAAACGAAGAAATGCATCAGAAATAAAACCTATAGAATATCAAAAAACCAGAGGGACAGAATAGTCCCGAGGACTCAAAGGAAACTGAGGCGATGGTGCTTTTTCAGGCCCAACATAGTGGAAGGCACAGCCCTGGCCCCTCAGACAGGGTCAGCTTCTGTTTCCAAACCAGTACTAAGTAACTCTTCCCCCTAGAGGCCATAAGCGCAACTGCAGGTGTCGTAGCAAGTTACGATTTAACTTATTAATTGTCTTGGAGAGTAAATACGACGCTGACGAAGGGAGAGAGCTAAGGGGTTAATGCATTACACAACTTGAAATAGTGCCTTTATATATATATTTTTATAGCATGTTAGCCTTTAGCTTCAAGACAAACTATCAATCCTTCATGATCAAAGGCGTCTCTGATCTGAACTCGTTACATCATGATTTGAACACACAGTAAATGATCGTCTACCGGGAACTCACCGCCCACAACATAATCTTTAGAAAATATGATTATTATTCCAGGAAAAGAAAACAGACAGGAAGTCCAGGCGCTCACACCTTCAGGTCAGAGGAACTAGCATAGCCACACCGTGCAACAAGCCACTACCTGCTCACTCTGTCTGCGAGAGCCCGGCCTGTAGAACCTCTGCACATCACAATCATTCACTCACAGGCTGGAACAGACAGATTATCCCATTGTGGATCTGACCCACAGTACAAGCTATCACACACTGTTACAGAGCACATTAAGTTGTATTAATAATGTGTGTGATCCATTTTCCCTTTTGAATTGAATCTAACAAACAGCTAAAGCATCCAGACTGTTCATTTAAACCACAGAGTCATAGAACTATTATCATTAAATACTGTGATGCAACAGCTGCTTGTTGAAAACAGATGTTCTGGTGGAATCAGAGGTCGACAAACCTTTTTAAGCCGAGACCCGAGTCCGGAGAATCAGGGCCAGAACCAGGACTCGTCTGCTCCATCGGCTCCATCGCCCACTGTCTGTGAACAGAATGTCAGCAGCTTTAATGAAGGACTGACTCTGACACCACCAGCCACAAGCAACATAGAACATGTAAACTCAGTTACACGTCGGCACATCCTGAATTGCTGGATTTTTGTCTTTTTTTGCTGGATTTTTATCATTTTTTTGCTGGATTTTTGTCTTTTTTCCCTGGATTTTTGTAATTTTTTTGCTGGATTTTTGTAATTTTTTTGCTGGATTTTTGTAATTTTTTTGCTGGATTTTTGTAATTTTTTTGCTGGATTTTTGTAATTTTTTTGCTGGATTTTTGTCTTTTTTTGCTGGATTTTTGTCATTTTTTTGCTGGATTTTTGTCATTTTTTTGCTGGATTTTTGTCTTTTTTTTTGCTGGATTTTTGTAATTTTTTTGCTGGATTTTTGTAATTTTTTTGCTGGATTTTTGTAATTTTTTTGCTGGATTTTTGTCTTTTTTTTTGCTGGATTTTTGTAATTTTTTTGCTGGATTTTTGTCTTTTTTTTGCTGGATTTTTGTCTTTTTTTGTTGGATTTTTGTCTTTTCTTTGCTGGATTTTTGTCATTTTTTTGCTGGATTTTTGTAATTTTTTTGCTGGATTTTTGTCTTTTTTTTGCTGGATTTTTGTCACTTTTTACACGTCGGCACATCCTGAACTACAAACATAATCCCAACATTACAATTGTAAAATATGAAATATGTTTAAACATTCTCTTCATAAACTGCACAAAACATGGTTAAGTTTCTTTATCAAGCCTCTAAATACCGTGGTGGATCCGCTTGGTCCAGCAGGGGGCGCACTCTCCCGGTGGATCGGCTTCACAGTAGATCTGTGGTTCCTATGACTGAACAAAAGAGGTGTTAAGTCTTAAACGTCCAGGACACACGATGAAAATCTGAGCCTTTGGCAAAGCCGTGGGAACCCAGGGTGCTGAGGGCGCTGCAGCCCCCCCTGGTGGATAGTTTGTGAACTGCAGGCAATATCAACCCCTTAACTCCCACCTGAACCGAGCACATTTTCTCCAGCTTTACCCCAATCCAAAAGCCTCTGGGAAAAAGTGTGAAAATAGAAACAAAACTGAGACGAAAACAAGGATGAAAATGTGGAAAAAGTGACAAAAAATGACAAAAAATGTACAAAAAAAATTACAAAAAAATTTTAAAAAAATTGTCAAAAAAGTGAGAAAAATTTGACGAAGAATTTAGGAAAAATGGACGAAAAAGTGATAAGAATTTGACAAAAAATTGACAAAAAAGTGAGAAAAATTTGATGAAAAAATGAGAAAAAATGGACGAAAAAGTGACAAATAATGGACGAAAAAGTGATAAGAATTTGACAAAAATTTGACAAAAAAGTGACAAAAAAGTGAGAAAAAAGTGACGAAAAATGGACAAAAAATGGACAAAAAAATGGACAAAAAAATGACAAAAAAAATGACAAAAATGGACAAAAATTTGACAAAAAAAGTGAGAAAAATTTGACGAAAAATTGAGAAAAAATGGACGAAAAAGTGACAAAAAATGGACGAAAAAGTGACAAAAAAGTGAGAAAAATTTGACGAAAAATGGACAAAAAATTGACAAAAAATGGACAAAAATTTGACAAAAAAAGTGACAAAAAATTGATGAAAAAGTGACAAAAAAATTACAAAAAAATTACAAAAAATGCGAATAATTTGACAAAAAAGTGATGAAAAAAAAATCTGGCGTGAGGAAAAAGATCCATTTAGTTTTGTAGGTCTTTCAAATGAGGCGTGACACTGGCCTACAGGATTTGGGTAAAGCTGAACTGGAGAAAATGCTCTCGGTTCAGGCGGGAGTTAAGAGGTGAATGAATAGGATTTATGGGGGTAAGTGTTGTCCCTCAGCGCCCCCTCACTAAAACATCTCTCCTCGGCTCTGCCTTTTGGGGAAACAAAGAGACTCGCCCTTCCGCACAGGCCGAGATCCTGCTCCTCCTCAGAGACACCACGTGACGTCAGGCCCATGAATGATGCATTAATGGAAACGTGTCAGTGTTTGTGCAGATGTAAAGTGTGTTTAATTCGCTCATATCGTCCCGGACACTTGTGTCGCAGCCACAGTGTCAAAGCTCAGAACTATAGAAGAAAAACAAGTGTAGATAAAATCCCCACCTCTATAAAGACACGGAGCTCCATCTATATGTAACAGGGTTATGGTTCATGGTATATCCTGGAGAATTGGCGCTGGGTGTAGTTCTTGTTGGTTTGTTCGTTGGTCATACCTGGCAGTGTCTTTGGGTTGTCTGTCTTGTTTTGGCAAGTGTATTTTATTTTGGTTGTTGCCCCGTGTGTCACGTCCTGTCCCAGGCCAGTCCTATATATGGGGGCTCCTCCCGTTCCGTCTTCCCTTTTCTTGAGTCTTTTGTGGAAGAGGTAGGATCTCGGGCCATCTGCCCCTTATGTTTCATTTTGTTGTGAATTCCATGTGTCCTTTAAGTTACCATATTGTTTTATTGTCATTTCTGTTCATATTAGTTGTTTATTCTGTGGATGTTTTTTCTTTTGTATTTCGTAGATTGTTCTGTGGGCTGGGGCTATCGTCGGGGCTAACGCCATTTTCTTTTAAATCTTGTCAGGTATGTTGAGATATATACTGCCCTTTTCTTGAGTCTTTTGTGGAAGAGATTGTTCTGTGGGCTGGGGCTATCGTCGGGGCTAACGCCATTTTCTTTTAAATCTTGTCAGAAATAAACGGGGTTGAAGCGGCCGCTTCCCCCAAATGTGTCCTGAGTCCCGCGAGTCCTTTAGTAAAACTACACAACGCAGGGTCCACCACACATCAGCCACATTGGTGCCGTGACAGCCGTCGACAACCGGACCGGTCTGTGCCACATCCACGTCGTAGTCGTGCTTCATCGAGCTTTGGATTGGGTCTCCCTGTGATTTCGTCGCTTCGCCACTGGAGGGCGCCAATACCACGCCGTTGGGTTTCTTCCCGCTCTGTTCGGTGGGGAATAAATTCTCCACGTCATAGACTGTTCGAGCCATGGAGGTAGATCTGGATGAGCTGCACACGCCTGTTGCAGCCGGCAGGGGGCGCGGAGTCCCTGTGTCCCCCCTTCCATTTTTCCTTGGTGATACAGTCCTTAATGTGTCTCGTGGTAGAGTTATTCCACATAATGATCAAAATAATGGTTTGGGACTGCCTAAGTGCAGCACAGCACAAGGGTCTAACAATGAAAATGCTAGCTTGGTCAACCAAATGAGTGACATTATGCATATGATGGGTCAGCAAATAGCCGATAGTATTGTGTCCAGGTTAAATACACCCGGCTCTGCTGCTGAGTCTCCCGGGCTTCCGGATATTGCCCCGAATAATACCAACCCTGTAAATAGCCGTGGTTTAGACCTCTCCAACGTCACGTTTGTCGAAAAGGGTGTGAAAGAGCCACCTGTATTTAGAGGGGATGGTTCAGATACGTTGGCCATCGATGAGTGGGAAGAATTAATGAGTGTTTTTCTCCGTAAAAGCGGGACCCCCATCGAAAACAGAGCTGAAGAGATTCTCATCCACCTGAGGGGCAGGGCAAAAGACATTGTAAAGCTTGGCATTAGAAATGGAGGCATTAATGTTACGCAAAATCCCAACGCCATCTTCGGTCTCCTGCGTAAACATTTTAGCGCCAGTCTGTGCTCCTCAGTGCCACTCGCTGACTTTTACTCCATCCGTCCAAATAACAACGAAGATCCTTACGAGTTTTGGTTAAGGTTAAACAAGGCAGCGGACACCGCCGCTAGCTGTCTCGCTGAACAGGGGAAGTCTTTTGATGATCCCGGGGTCGAAGTCACTCGTTTGTTCATAAGACACTGCCCAAGTAGAGAACTTTCTTACACGTTTCGGTCCAGAACTATCGATAAATGGTCGGCTCATGATGTCCAGGAGGTACTGGACGAGTACCATTTGGAAAATAGCCTCAAGGGATCTGGGGAGGCGAAGAAAGTACCGGTGAACAAATGCGACGTGACCACCGCTGTTCCGTGCGCCGCTAATGCAGTTGACAACTCGGCGTTAGAGAAGCTAGTTACGATGTTGGAAAAAGTCCTGACACAGTCTCAAAGTGGAGCACCAGCTAATCGGAGGCCACGTCGTGAGAACAAATATCCCAAAATCGACGGCTTAAACAGCAAGCCATGCACAGTTTGCAAAGATAATTCTCACACTGCGTTTACGCACTGCCGCGAGAATAAGCTGTGCTTTCGGTGTCACGCTCAGGGTCATTCCAGTCACGCGTGTCCCCAGGGGGATGGCTCTTCCCCACATGGCCAGCAGGGAAACTGATCAGTCTGCGCGCAGGGGAGGACAGCGCAGATAAGGTTAAATTGCCTCCCACCATGGACAATGATGTAGATTATGGGTCGATCTGTGACACATACAGTAGCGTAGTGCCCCCCGATAAAACTTTGGTGGTGCAGCGGTTACAAAGACTTTCTGAAACGGACACCTTATTTCACACAGATGTGATCACAGATAACGGACATGTTATTAAAGCACTTGTGGACAGTGGGTCTATGGCATGCACTATCAGCGAAGAGACAGACTCCGTACTAAGAAGGGTTTATCCGGATGTTGACAGGAACACTGCGGACGAATACGTTATTGTGGGCTGTGGAGGTCAACTGGTAACGCCAACTGCTCTGTACGACCTCTCCGTTTCAGTGTATGGGCTTAAAGTTATTGTCCCCGTCCTCGTTGTGCCAGGTCAGTCCGACAGTATGATCTTGGGGAGTAACCTTTTGAAATGGCTCATGATGCGGATCGAAGACGGTAAAATGAACTCAGAACAAATGAACACTTTCGGTGACGAGTTGCCTCAGCTGTTGTCTCTGTTGTCCCATACAGTGCATCACAAAGATGACTCGCTGCCGGACAAGTTAGGAACAGCTAAGTTGAAGAAATGCGTCACGTTACAGCCTCTGTCTGAACATTTGGTGTGGGCTAAGTTGACTTCTGTGGACGCTTCTGCTGTAGGGAGTACAGTCCTCATCGAGCCCACTCAGTCTAGAACAAGACCGGCACAGATTTTAGTGGGGAGGGTTGTCACCACTCTTTACGGTAATGGGTGGGTACCTGTTAAAGTAGTTAACCCCACCACAAAGTCGCTCACACTGAAAAGGAATGCAAAGCTTGTTGACGTATCTCCCAGTTTGTCTGTACAAGATCTGCCCGAGCCGAAGCGCATTCAGTCACAAGCACAGTTCATGACTGACCCTCCGGTGATTAGGACTGAGGAGGAAATAAAAAGGACTCTCATTGACATGGGTCTTCAGGAGGTCGACATTGCGTCCTGTGAAGTGTCCCTGGAGTGGAAAAATAAGTTGCTACATTTGATTGAACGGTACAACTCCACGTTTTCAAGACACAAAATGGACTGTGGGGAGGCTGAAGACTTTGTCCACAGGATACGGTTAGTGGACGACAAGCCATTCAGGTTCCCATATAGGCGTGTCCCTCCATGTCACTATGAAAAATTGAGAACAGCTCTGAACGAAATGGAGGAGGTAGGCATAATCAAAAAGTCTCAAAGCGAGTTTGCGTCTCCCCTTGTCCTCGTTGTAAAGCCCAATGGTGATTTGCGCATTTGTAATGACTTTCGGTGGCTCAATGCAAGGACTGTTAAAGATGCGCACCCCTTGCCTCACCAGACAGATGCGCTTGCTGCCCTCGGGGGAAACGTGTTCTTTTCCACCATGGACCTCACCTCAGGTTTTTACAATGTTCCGTTACATGAGGATGACAAAAAGTACACTGCCTTTTCCTCTCCGTTTGGCCTTCACGAGTATAACAGGATGCCTCAAGGACTAACCAACAGCCCCGCGACGTTTATGCGCATGATGATGTCGATTTTCGGTGACAAGAACTTTACCAGTCTGTTATGTTACCTGGACGATCTCATGGTGTTTGCGCCATCCGAACAGATTGCACTAGAACGGCTGGAGATGGTCTTCTCAAGGTTAGCTGCAAACAATCTTAAACTCTCCCCCAAAAAGTGTCATTTCCTACGGCGCTCAGTGAAGTTTCTGGGCCACGTCGTCTGTGACGAAGGCATGAAAACCGATCCCAGTAAAGTCCAGGCCATCGGTGACATTAAGGAAATCGACCTTATGGAAAAAGACGGTAAAACCCCCAGTGCCAAGAAAATAAGATCTTTCTTGGGGATGGCTCTGTATTACCATCACTTTATTGAGGGTTGTTCAGCTAAAGCTAGGCCCCTGTTTAGTCTCGTGTCAGAGCCCTCCACCACCAAGAAAAGGGGTAGGAACCCAAAACCTAAGTTTAAGAAAGGTTTAGTGAAGTTAACACCCGCTGACTGGACTGACGATTGCAGGGAGGCTTTTGAGACTCTTAAGCACGACTTGATACACAGTGTGACGTTAGCTCACCCAGACTTTGACGCTCCCTTTATCCTTGCCGTTGATGCTTCCTTTGACGGGATAGGTGCTGTTCTTTCGCAATTGCCGCCTGGTAGTAAGATTGCCAGACCTGTGGCTTTTGCTAGTAAGACTCTGTCTCACGCCCAGTTGAATTATCCAGCGCACCGTCTGGAGTTCTTGGCTCTTAAGTGGGCCGTATGCGACAAATTTGGCCATTGGTTAAAGGGACGCACTTTTTCTGTTTGGACTGACAACAATCCACTGACTTATATTCTGACTAAACCAAGACTTGACGCTTGCGAACAAAGGTGGGTGGCAAAGTTAGCGGCTTACAATTTCGACCTTAACTATGTCCCGGGCGCTAAGAATGTAGTCGCTGACGCGCTTAGTAGAGAGCCCTTCGTTAAGTCCTGTGTAGCCCACCGCCTGGTTTCTGAACCTTATTCAAATCTGCTTGCCCAAGTTAGCGAGTTAGCTGATCAGAGAGTTCAGGATGCGTTTAGGTGCACTAACAACTGTCAACATGTTGAGCAGCATGGGTGCCCTGCTAAATCGCTCCCTCCACAACCGTCGTTGTCCCTCGACGATGTCCAAGCGGTATTGGATGCTCATGGTGTGGGGAATACCGGTCAATTACATGTCACCTGTTCTGATATTCCCCAACTCGCTTGTATCACCGACAGTGCGTCACTTCCGATGAGCCAACTCGCGTCCATGCAAGAACAGGATGCTACTGTGAATAGAGCCCTCTATTATGTCCAAAGACGGAAAAGGCCCACGAAGCGTGAACGCACAAATGAACCTTATGGAGTAAAGAATCTACTCAGACACTGGCCGAAACTTTCTATCAAGGACGGACTACTGTACAGGACGAAAAGGGACAATAAAATGAATTTGACGCTCCAACAGTTTGTTGTCCCGGACTCGTTAAAGCAACAAGTCCTCACCGGCCTCCACGACTCAGCTGGTCATCAGGGTCAAGCTCGGACGCTATCCTTGGCTAGACAAAGATTCTTCTGGATTGGAATGGAAAAGGACATTATCAACCACGTGAGAAAGTGTTTCAGATGCATAGTTGGTAAAACTCCTGAACCCAATGACCGTGCCCCTCTCGAAAGCATTCACACCTCCGAGCCGATGGAGCTTGTTTGCATCGACTTCTGGACCGCTGAGCAAACCGATAAAAAATGTGTTGACGTGTTAGTTGTTACGGATCACTTCTCTAAACTAGCACATGCTTTCCCTTGCAAGAATCAATCAGCCAAACAAGTTGCTCGTCGGTTGTGGAATGACTTTTTCTGCGTCTATGGTTTTCCCAAGCGCATTCATTCGGATCAGGGTGCGAACTTTGAGAGCAGTCTCATGAAGGAACTCTTGGCGCTATCGGGGGTTCAGAAGTCGCACACTACGCCATATCACCCGATGGGGAATGGCATCACGGAGCGATATAACAGGACTCTAGGGAACATGATCCGTGCACTACCCCCAAACTCAAAAGCAAGATGGCCACAAATGTTGCAAATGCTGACGTTTTGTTACAACTGCACCGAACACGAAACCACAGGGTTTGCGCCCTTTTACCTCATGTTTGGTAGAGTCCCACGCTTGCCCGTTGACATTGTTTTTCAACACGTGCTTGGTAACAACTCAGTCGTCGACCACCATGAGTTTGTTGCAAAGTTGAGACACGACTTGGCCGAGGCCTCGCGTATTGCCCTTCAAAACAGCAAAACGGCACAAGCACGCCAGACAGAAAACTACAATCGTAAAGTCAAGGGCTCGCCCCTCGTGGTGGGTGATCGAGTGCTGTTGGCGAATCGTGGGGAAAGAGGAAAACGGAAAGTTGCGGACAAATGGGCTTCAACGATGTACGAAGTAATTTCAGTTAAACCAAGTGTCAATGTCTACTCCATCCGAGACCCCGAAACACAGAAAGTTAAGGTTGTGCACAGGAATCTGCTACTCCCTGTCAGTTTCCTTTCGCCTGATGAAGCGAGCGCACGTCCGTCTAGTTGTCCTTCGTTAGCAAACGATGATCCGGAAATTCCTATGGAAATACAGGACAGCGAAACTAAGACGATAAACTGGCTTTTGAACACGGACAATGTTTCTTACCGTGGCTCAGTTGCCAGTATGACTGGTTCGGGGTCCGTGGGTGGTCGATCTGCGGGGTCTGGGGCGGATTCGGTGGCGTCGAGCCTGAGTGATGCTGCCTCTCTCTGCGTCGAGCTCCAGAGCGTGTCTCCTCAATTAGTGCCGAGCGCGGTCGACCACGCCCTCCCTATTGATAAATCTGACCTAGTTGTTCCAGATGCAATGACGTGTGACGTCGTACATGACGCACAACTGCAACCCTTGCGTACCAGGACAGGTAGACTGATTAAACCTCCTGCTCGCTTAATCTGTGAGATGAATGAACAGATTGTGATGACAAGTGATACTTCACGTTCCGTGATTTCCATGTTCTCTTATGTCAAGAGTATGTTTTCGGGAAGTAAGTCCCATTGAGCTCACTTTGTTTTGAGCCATTGTAATAAGATGTGAGGGATCAGGAATTTTGGTTTCAGAGAGTATTCTTGTATGTTAGGTGTAAACGGCACCTTTCTGATCCACGCAGTCAAGGCCTTGCACTGTGTGATCCCTTGAGGAGAGTTATGTACTGACCGTAATAGTTGCTCTCGTGCCAAAAAGTTTTTTTCCTTTTCTCACTGTTTACTGTATGTAATGTAATGTACCCCCAATTACTCAGGATTTAGGAGGGGTGTATGTAACAGGGTTATGGTTCATGGTATATCCTGGAGAATTGGCGCTGGGTGTAGTTCTTGTTGGTTTGTTCGTTGGTCATACCTGGCAGTGTCTTTGGGTTGTCTGTCTTGTTTTGGCAAGTGTATTTTATTTTGGTTGTTGCCCCGTGTGTCACGTCCTGTCCCAGGCCAGTCCTATATATGGGGGCTCCTCCCGTTCCGTCTTCCCTTTTCTTGAGTCTTTTGTGGAAGAGGTAGGATCTCGGGCCATCTGCCCCTTATGTTTCATTTTGTTGTGAATTCCATGTGTCCTTTAAGTTACCATATTGTTTTATTGTCATTTCTGTTCATATTAGTTGTTTATTCTGTGGATGTTTTTTCTTTTGTATTTCGTAGATTGTTCTGTGGGCTGGGGCTATCGTCGGGGCTAACGCCATTTTCTTTTAAATCTTGTCAGGTATGTTGAGATATATACTGCCCTTTTCTTGAGTCTTTTGTGGAAGAGATTGTTCTGTGGGCTGGGGCTATCGTCGGGGCTAACGCCATTTTCTTTTAAATCTTGTCAGAAATAAACGGGGTTGAAGCGGCCGCTTCCCCCAAATGTGTCCTGAGTCCCGCGAGTCCTTTAGTAAAACTACACAACGCAGGGTCCACCACACATCAGCCACATATAAACAACTCGATCCATGTGTTTCATGCTTAAAACTGCTTCAGAACAAACGGTTTTCCAAGTGTTTCAAGCGTAAAACATGTGGTTTGTTAAGTGCGTCACGCGGAGACACATGACACTCAAATCACTGATACTGAGGGAGGGAAAGTCCGCCGGACCTACCGAGACCTGCCAGAGCCGTGAGACCGACTGCAGCTCCGCTCTGGACCGCTTCAGTCCGGGCTCGTTCGCCTGGACGTCGTCGAAGCTGCTGCTTTATTGGAACACTTTCTACTTTCACTTTCGCGGGACCCGGATGTGACGTCAGCACACGAGAGCGACAAAGTAATACATTCAAATGAGTCAAACTCTCAAAAGAAACATGGACAAAAGTGGAGACAATAACTGGACAGAAGCGTGAGTCTAATAACTCTTCATAGACAAACAGCCTGGAAAACCTGAAACCCATAAAGGTGACTTCAAACCCTCCTCACAGCTGGAGTTTGTACAAAAACAACTATTTGTAAACTTTTTATTTTATTTATTTTTTTTCACTTTTTCGCTGTTTTTTTTGTCATTTTTTTTGTTGGATTTTTGTCTTTTTTTTACTGGATTTTTGTCATTTTTTTACTGGATTTTTGTCATTTTTTTTGCTGGATTTTTGTCACTTTTTTGCTGAATTTTTGTCACTTTTTTACTGGATTTTTGTCACTTTTTTACTGGATTTTTGTCATTTTTTTACTGGATTTTTGTCATTCTTTTGCTGGATTTTTGTAATTTTTTACTGGATTTTTGTCTTTTTTTTGCTGAATTTTTGTCACTTTTTTACTGGATTTTTGTCACTTTTTTGTTGGATTTTTGTCACTTTTTGCTGGATTTTTGTCACTTTTTGCTGGATTTTTGTCACTTTTTCGCTGGATTTTTGTCTTTTTTTGCTGATTTTTTGTCTTTTTTTGCTGAATTTTTGTCACTTTTTCACTGGATTTTTGTCTTTTTTTGCTGAATTTTTGTCTTTTTTTGTTGGATTTTTGTCTTTTTTTTACTGGATTTTTAAAAAAAATTTACTGGATTTTTGTCATTTTTTGCTGAATTTTTGTCTTTTTTTGTTGGATTTTTGTCTTTTTTTGTTGGATTTTTGTCACTTTTTTACTGGATTTTTGTCATTTTTTTACTGGATTTTTGTCATTCTTTTGCTGGATTTTTGTAATTTTTTACTGGATTTTTGTCTTTTTTTTGCTGAATTTTTGTCACTTTTTTACTGGATTTTTGTCACTTTTTTGTTGGATTTTTGTCACTTTTTGCTGGATTTTTGTCACTTTTTGCTGGATTTTTGTCACTTTTTCGCTGGATTTTTGTCTTTTTTTGCTGATTTTTTGTCTTTTTTTGCTGAATTTTTGTCACTTTTTCACTGGATTTTTGTCTTTTTTTGCTGAATTTTTGTCTTTTTTTGTTGGATTTTTGTCTTTTTTTTACTGGATTTTTTAAAAAAATTTACTGGATTTTTGTCATTTTTTGCTGAATTTTTGTCACTTTTTCACTGGATTTTTGTCTTTTTTTGTTGGATTTTTGTCTTTTTTTTTCTGAATTTTTGTCTTTTTTTCTGGATTTTTGTCTTTTTTTGTTGGATTTTTGTCACATTTTTTGCTGGATTTTTGTCATTTTTTGCTGAATTTTTGTCTTTTTTCTGGATTTTTGTCTTTTTTCTGGATTTTTGTCTTTTTTCTGGATTTTTGTCATAAGTCGGGACGTTTGGTTTAAATATGAACAAACCACAGAGACTCAGGAAGTGCTTTTGCTGATGCTTTATTATTTCTAAACTACGGTTTTCTGATTCCACAGTTGAAACGACGACGACCTGAAGTCAGGGTCGGGTTTCGCTGAGTGTGGCCAGTCCGGTCCGGTCCGGTCCGGGTTAGTGGTGGGACTCGTGCTCCTCGTGGTGGGACTCGTGCTCCTCGTGGTGGGACTCGTGCTCCTCGTGGTGGGACTCGTGCTCCTCGTGGTGGGACTCGTGCTCCTCGTGGTGGGACTCGTGCTCCTCGTAGTCGCTGAGCCAGGGGTAAACCTCGGTGGCGCAGACGAACGGCAGCGTCTCGTTGCAGCAGCCGGAGCTCCACTTGTGCTGGTCTGGAAATACAAACACACGAACATGAACAGGGTTAGGACAGAAGAAGGGTTTAAACAGGACAAGGGTTTAAACAGAAGGGTTTAAACAGAAGAAGAGTTTTAACAGGAGAAGGGTTTAAACAGGAGAAGGGTTTAAACAGGAGAAGGGTTTAAACAGGAGAAGGGTTTAAACAGGAGAAGGGTTTAAACAGGAGAAGGGTTTTGTTACAGTTTTGTTTCTGCTGAAGTTTGTAAAGACAGATTGACTTGAATTACATCCGTAGTTGATGCGGAGGCAGCTGTGCTCGCGGGTCCTGCACTCCTCCTTTGCCCAGTTCTCGTAGTCGAAGATCAGACCGTCAGACCACATCCAGAAACAGGCCTGAGGAGAGAGAAACAGGCCTTAAAGAGACAGAAACAGGTCTTAAAGAGACAGAAACAGGTCTTAAAGAGACAGAAACAGGTCTTAAAGAGACAGAAACAGGTCTTAAAGAGACAGGAACTGATCTTAAAGAGACAGAAACAGGTCTTAAAGAGACAGGAACTGGTCTTAAAGAGACAAACACAGGTCTTAAAGAGACAGGAACTGATCTTAAAGAGACAGAAACTGGTCTTAAAGATACAGGAACTGGTCTTAAAGAGACAGAAACAGGTCTTAAAGAGACAGGAACTGGTCTTAAAGATACAGGAACTGGTCTTAAAGAGACAGAAACAGGTCTTAAAGAGACAGGAACTGGTCTTAAAGATACAGGAACTGGTCTTAAAGAGACAGAAACTGGTCTTAAAGAGACAGAAACTGGTCTTAAAGAGACAGAAACTGGTCTTAAAGAGACAGAAACAGGTCTTAAAGATACAGGAACTGGTCTTAAAGAGACAGAAACTGGTCTTAAAGAGACAGGAACTGGTCTTAAAGAGACAGGAACTGGTCTTAAAGAGACAGAAACAGGTCTTAAAGAGACAGAAACTGGTCTTAAAGAGACAGAAACAGGTCTTAAAGAGACAGGAACTGGTCTTAAAGAGACAGAAACTGGTCTTAAAGAGACAGGAACTGGTCTTAAAGAGACAGAAACTGGTCTTAAAGAGACAGAAACAGGCCTTAAAGAGACAGGAACTGGTCTTAAAGAGACAGAAACTGGTCTTAAAGAGACAGGAACTGGTCTTAAAGAGACAGAAACAGGTCTTAAAGAGACAGAAACAGGTCTAAAGGAGTCGTCTGGACCGGGCAGTACCTGGACGGTGTTGAATCCTCCGACCCAGCTCAGGGGGAAGTCGTGGGTGTCTCCTCGGGTCAGGCCCTGGAGGAAGCGGTTTGTTTCTTCACAGTGGATGGAGGCCAGGTGTCCACCCTCGAACCGACAGTAACTCTGACACAGACGAGCACAGGGGTTAAAGTAGCAGTAGTATAAGCAGTAGTATAAGTAGTAGTAGAAGTATTCGTACCTCGGCTTCCACCCAGGTCTTGGGGGAGTCGATGAACCTGTAGCAGTGGTCGTGGTCGTGCTCACTGAAGCGAGTCCAGTGTCGAGGGCAGCCGTCTGCGGGGTTCGGACAAAGACGTCAGTGTCGGTGCAGTTTGGGGGATTCCTCGTTTAGGAAGTTACACTGTTTCATCTCTATATTATCAACGGTAAAACATGTACAACAGGAGTGCAGGCCTCACCGCAGCGCAGCCCCTCGGCCCCGCGGCTGACCGAGCGCTCGTCCATGTGCCCGCTGACGGGGTGGGTACAGATGCACCACTCCTCGCCCTCCCTGAGGTGGTAGCACGGGTGCCCGGACGGGTCGCACACCTGGTCGTCCATGGTGAAGACGTGGCACTGCTTGGGCGCGAAGTTCCCGTGCTCGTCGCACAGCGGGACCATCTCGTGCTTCACGGCGAAGCCCTGCTCGCTCGTGTTGTCCTTGTGCTCGATGCGATGGAGGAGCTGCTCGCGCATCTGCTGGCAGAGCCCGCCCTCGTGGCCGACGTGCGCGGCCTGGACCGGGCCCAGGGCCAGGCCGGTCAGAGCCAGGAGCAGGACGGCGGCGCTCATGGTGACGAGGAACGATCACAGAGTCTCTGAACTAAAAGACGGGGACATTTGTAGTTTAAATATAAGAACAAAACCGTTTTATTGTGAACCTGGACTCACCGTGGAGCGTGAGGAGCGTGAGGAGCGTGAGGAGCGTGTGGAGCGTGAGGAGCGTGGGTGCAGGAGGACCATGCAGGCGTCCAGCTCCTCCGCCTTTTATCCTCCTCAGACAAAGACTTTCCGACGCCGACTCGGTGTCAGGTGTGAGTTTCAGACTCTGGTGAGTTGTGTAAACAAAAACACAAAGATTTCTGATTTTATCTGGTGTGAAAGGATCCTGAGCCGACCCGGAGACCTGGTTCAAACCAGGACTCAGAGACTTTATGTAATCACGTCGATAAACAGACCTGAGATAAAGTTTCCTCCTGGTTTAGTCTTGATGTTAGAGCCGTGTGTTACAGGTCAGGTCAAGAATAAGGAACATGTGCTGCTGATGATGAAGCCTAAAAAGTTATTTATTGGATGAAAAGTCGAACATGTGTCATTTTTCGACGCCGCTTTTCCCTGTGACAAACTGTGAGCCATGAATCCAGTCTTTCTTGGTTGGATGTTTCCATTTTGTCGGAGCTACAGCTTTAATCGTATAAACTGAGTGAGTCACTCCTGAGAATCAGCGTCTGCACATCTATAGTAATAATAATGCGTTGGTTTTATTTAGCACTTTCCTGGATCTGTGAGACGTCTGTGGTGAAGCTCCGTGTCCTTCAGGAGAGAGAAACTAAATATAAATAACTCTGTGTTCCTCAGAGACACCGGAGCAAAGACATAACTAATCACACTGCAAAAAGTAATTAACTAGATCAGTATAAACATCTCAATTTGAGCATAATAATCCACATTTTAGCTGTTTTGACGAGTTAAGATGTTGTTGGGCATTTGTCCCAGATTATTTCACTTGTTCTGAGATGTTTCTGACTCGTTTCGATACATTTCGTCCTTATTTCAGGTCATTTTCTTTGCCAATGGGGAAAGAAAGCTGGTCTTATCTCATTGGCAATTTTACTTTCTTATTTCAAGTGAGATTTACCCTAGAACTGGTGTGAAATGTCCTCAAACAAGCAAAGGAAACTCGGTCCGATCAGGAAAAGTGTCTAAATGAGTGAAAACCGCTCAAAACAAGAAACATTTCCTCAATTCAACTCATTTAAGCCAATGCTTGATATTGACTTTTTGCAGTGCACACTGACCCTCCCCGACCTTCATCACTATGGAAACATGAGGCTGTAGGAGAAACACCCAGGACTCAGAGATGTCCATGACAGAGACCCAGGCCACCAGAGAAACTCAGATCAGGAACATCTCACACGTGAAAAACACCGGCGATAGAGTTCCAGGGTTAAACTTGATAAAACTATGAACCAAACCTGAACATTTAGTTTCATATCAGGCTTTTGTCTCAGTGAGCTCAGCAGGGCTGGACGGGCCATCGGGAGATTCGGGAGTTTTCCTGCTGGGCCGACGTACTTTTGTCAGACCGAAATAAGGCCCATAATACCTCAACACCGGCCCACAATTAGCGGGAAAAGCCGTCACAATCTCTATCATTACATAGATGCAATTACACAACTCCTCCACTAGAGGGATGTGACACCTCTTTCTTGAGTCATGGTTCACAGATAATCTCGTAAAATGAGCAATGAGCCTCTGGGACATAACACTCATGCCCCTCACATTGCCAATATAAGAGGAAATAGTTTATTGTATCTCCCTCCAGGACCCACAGAACTTCAGACCTCTGTTTTTTACACATTTTAGACAAATGTTTGCAAAGAAGTGCATGCTGGGAGCTGTCAGGTGACTCGTCGTCAGTGCAGTTTGGAAATCTTCTAGTTTCCATTGAAAGGATTTCATCTTCATCTACAGTGGGATCATTTGGTTGGTTTTGAGAAGTTTATTTTTGTTGCAGTCGCGAGAGGAACTTCACTAATGGAACGCACATTTTAAGATTGTTAAGTCATTTTACAAAAGTTTCTTCAAGTTAAAAATGTCAAGATTAAAGTGTTGAGTCTCTGAGGCGTGAGCTTGAATTCGGCAGAAACAAAATGCAACTATTGTTATTTTTTTGTTATTTTTTTGTCATTTTTTATCTATTTTTTTTGTCATTTTTTTGTCATTTTTTGTCACATTTTTTTGTCATTTTTTTGTCATTTTTTTGTCTTTTTTTTGTCTTAACTCCCGCCTGAACCAAGAGGATCTTTTTCCTCACGTCATCAGATTTTTTTTCCATCATTTTTTTGTTGGGTATTCAACTCATTTTTGTCACTTTTATGTCATTTTTTGTCATTTTGTTGTTATTTTTTGTCATTTTTTGTCATTTTTTGTTCATTTTTTTTGTCTTTTTTAGTCTTTTTTTGTCTTTTTTTAAAAAAAACATTTGTTCATTTTTTTTGTTCATTTTTTTTGTCTTTTTTAGTCTTTTTTTGTCTTTTTTTAAAAAAAACATTTGGTCATTTTTTTTTTTTTTTTTTCTTTGTCGTTTTTTGTCATTTTTTTTGTCTTTTTTTGTTATTTTTTGTCACATTTTTTGTCATTTTTTTGTTACTTTTTGTCACATTTTCAAAAAAAAATCATCAATTTTTTAGCAAATTTTTGTCATTTTTTGTTACATTTTGGTCATTTTTTTGTCCATTTTTTGACAATTTTTGTCACGAGAGGAACTTCATTAACAGAACGCACATTTTAAAATTGTTATGTAATTTTACAAAAGTTCCTTCAAGTTAAAAATGTCAAGATGAAAGTGTTGAGTCTCTGAGGCGTGAGCTTGAATTCGGCAGAAACAAAATACAACTATTGTCCTGGATTCGTAGCTTATACTGTTTTACTTCAGGGCTTATTGCATTGAATATGACTGTTTTTTTTAGAGGGCCGGTCTTGACCCAAAAGTCCCGGGCCGATTTGTTCTGCCAGTCCAGCCCTGGAGCTCAGGTCATCGAGATAATCAAGTGATATTTCATAACAATCCCACAGTTTTAGTTTAATAAATCCTCTCAAGTCCAGAGAGGGGGTAAGAGGTTCAGCACCACCGGGGTCCGGATCCAAGGCCTAGGGTTGGACTCAGACCGTGAACTTTACGCCCGCCCCGCCCTCACACAGGAGCGAACAGGAACACACCCAGAGCCTTTGTTCCTCCGGCCCGGCTGGATTGTCTCGTCCGAATCCGCTCGGTGCCAGAACCGTCTGAACAAAAGGCCGATCGTGTGTCGCGAGATGGTTTTAATCTCTTTTTATTCATGTTCTTTTATCTCCGATCGTTTCTCCCACAGCTCCGGTCGTAAAAGATCCTCTTCGTGGTGACAAAGGCGTCGCCCGATTCACCACAAAACGTGAAACAAAGGCCGGAGGAGACGCTCGGGATACGGCGACACCGGACCTGCACTTAAACCCAGATTAAAGGGACCTCAGTGAAGGGTTTGGAGCTTTTGTTTGTACATTTATATGAGTGATCTCTAATCTGCAATAGCATGAAGCCAAATGACCCATTCTTCTTGGTAAAAAGGCTCCAGTTCTTGTTAGTTCCTGGTCTGTTTTACATGAACTGCGTGTTTGAGATCTCCCACAGTGGTTCAATGACACTGAGGAGACTGAGATGGAGCAAACGGGACCTTCACCTTATTCTGCTGGAGCCACATCAGAGAAACACCTCCATGTTTCACAGGAAGGATGGGGACCTATGATGCCAGCGACTGTGGGGGGATCAGTTCATGTAAAACAGACCAGGAACTTACAGGAACTGGAGTCTTTTTGCCAATTAGACTGGGCCTCTTTAGGAAAGGCAGATGTGTTTATAGATAGTAAACGGTCTCAGTTTGAATAGCACGTTTCCACCTACATTAAGCGCTTTAACCTCTTAACTCCCGCCTGAACCAGGAGGATCTTTTTCCTCACGTCATCAGATTTTTTTTCCATCATTTTTTTGTTGGGTAT
The DNA here is from genome assembly GCF_951799975.1 of Gobius niger. Taxonomy (NCBI): domain Eukaryota; kingdom Metazoa; phylum Chordata; class Actinopteri; order Gobiiformes; family Gobiidae; genus Gobius; species Gobius niger. The sequence goes on along the minus strand of NC_136872.1, from coordinate 25,951,458 downwards.
TCAACTCATTTTTGTAACTTTTATGTCATTTTTTGTCACATTTTTTGTCATTTTTTCGTCCATTTTTTGTCATTTTTTGTCATTTTTTTGTCATTTTTGTGTCATTTTTTTGTCATTTTTGTCATTTTTGTGTCATTTTTTTTGTCTTTTTTTTGTCTTAACTCCCGCCTGAACCAAGAGGATCTTTTTCCTCACGTTATCAGATTGTTTTTCCATCATTTTTTTGTTGGGTATTCAACTCATTTTTGTCACTTTTATGTCATTTTTTGTCATTTTTTGTCATTTCTTTTAAAAAAAAATTGTCGTTTTTTTTTTTTTTTTTTTTGTCGTTTTTTGTCATTTTTTAGTTATTTTTTTGTTATTTTTTTGTTATTTTTTTGTTATTTTTTTGTTATTTTTTTGTTATTTTTTTGTTATTTTTTTGTTATTTTTTTGTTATTTTTTGTCACATTTTTGTCATTTTTTTGGTCTTTTTTGACTTTTTTGTAATTTTTTTTTTCATTATTTTTTTGTCATTTTTTTTAAAAAAAATTTTGTTATTTTTTGTCATTTTTTTTTAGTCTTTTTTTGTTATTTTTTGTCACATTTTTTGTCATTTTTTTGTTACTTTTTGTCACATTTTCAAAAAAAAATCATCCATTTTTTAGCAAATTTTTGTCATTTTTTGTTACATTTTGGTCATTTTTTTGTCCATTTTTTGTCAATTTCTTGTGACATTTTCGTGACATTTTTGCCACTTTTTCATCAATTTTTCGTCACTTTTTTCTCACATTTCCATCATTGTTTTCATCTCAGTTTTGTCGCTATTTTCACACCTTTTTTCCAGAAGCTTTTGGATTGGGGTAAAGCCAAACTGGAGAAAATGTGCTCGGTTCAGGCGGGAGTTAAGGGGTTAAATTCTATTCTCTGAGCGACAGGAAATCCGACCATATTAGTCCAGCGCTCTGGTCTCTGCACTGGCTTCAGTCACTCAGAGGATAGAATTTAAAAAGGTCTTTTCATGGTTTACCACCAAAGTCCATCTGTGAGATGTTAGAGCCGAATGCACCATCTCAGGGAGGGGAGGGGCCTCCTTGTGGTTCCCAGAGTCAGGACTAAACACCGTGAGGCTCAAATCTGCAACAGTCTTCACGAGGATGAGACAGACTTCAACTCAAATCCAGGCTGAAAACATTTCTTTTTGCCCGTATTGTATCTGCACTCATGCCTTTTACTGTCATTGATCAATTTAATGTTGATGTTCTCTTGATTGTATCTGTTTTCTCGTAACTTTATGCAGCTGTGAAAGACTTTGAATTGCCTTGTGTGTGAATGTGCTCTACAAATAAACTCGCCTCTAACAGCTCGTTTGGAAAGGCCAGTGCACAGTTATTACAATAGTCTGACCGACCGGAGACAAATGCATGAATTAATCTCTCCAAATCTGGTTTAGACACTGTGTTTTTAGGTGGTATTAAGCCTCTGATGTAATGTCCAGGATTACTCTGAGATTTCTGACTAGATCATAAACAGAACCTTCTCCACTCCGGGCTGGGACTGAAGGGTTAGTGATGTGGTTGTGTGACAATAACAACACTTCAGGACGTAAATGTGCAGGTTTACGACACTGACCTGGTAGATCTCGGGTCAAACAAAGGTTGGACCCCCTGCTATAGACGTCCCATTCATCATCATGGGATTTTTCTGATTTTAACTTTGGCCTGGGACGTTGTGCGAGTTTAAACTTCTGATGAGCCTCGAACATCCCAGATTATCAACGATGAATGTACAGACCTGTAAAGTGTCTCTGATCATCAGATTGTTTTTGCCATCATTTTTTTGTTGGTATTCAACTCATTTTTGTAACTTTTTTGTCATTTTTTTCATCCATTTTTTGTCACATTTTGTCATATTTTTGTAACTTTTTGGTCATTTTTTGGTCATTTTTCGTCATTTTTTTCATCCATTTTTTGTCACATTTTAGTCTTTTTTTTTGTCATGTTTTGTCTTTTTTTTGTCACATTTTTGTAATTTTTTTGTAATTTTTTCGTTCATTTTTTGTCAATTCCTTGTGACATTTTTATGACATTTTTGCCACTTTTTCATCAATTTTTCATCACTTTTTTGCCACATTTCCATCATTGTTTTCGTCTCAGTTTTGTTGCTATTTTCACAGCTTTTTTCCAGAAGTTTTTGGATTGGGGTAAAGCCAAACTGGTGAAAATGTGCTCGGTTCAGGTGGGAGTTAAGGGGTTAATGACATAAACTACATAAATGCCATGTAAAGGACTAAACATGCGTCTGCCTGTCTTAGATTCATTTGTATCGACTTCACTTTGAGGAGACAAAAGTCGGGACGTTTGACTTAAATAAGAACAAACCACAGAGACTCAGGAAGTGCTTTTGCTGATGCTTTATTTCTAGACTACAGTTTTCTGATTCCACAGTTGAAACGACGACGACCTGAAGTCAGGGTCGTGTTTCGTTTAGCGTGGTCAGTCCGGTCCAGTTCAGCCCGGTCCGGGTTAGTGGTGAGACTCGTCGTGAGATTCGTGAGACTCGTGAGACTCGTGAGACTCTTCGTGAGACTCGTGGGACTCGTGAGACTCGTGGGACTCGTGGGACTCGTGAGACTCGTGGGACCCGTGAGACTCGTGGGACTCGTGGGACCCGTGAGACTCGTGAGACTCGTGGGACTCGTACTGGTGGCCGTCGTGGTGGTAAAAGTCCATCTCTTTGGCGCAGACGAACGGCAGCGTCTCGTTGCAGCAGCCGGAGCTCCACTTGTACTGGTCTGGAAATACAAAGACATTAACCTGCACCGTCCAATAAACAAGAGGATTATTCATCATCAATGAATCGCTTTGTTTTTAAAAGAAGAAGCAACAAACTGGAGAATTCTTTGGTGGAAACACAATATTCCACATAGAGCTGACTTTATTACAGACTGCGCTCTCCAAATGTCATTTTTTGTCACATTTTTGTCATTTTTTCATCAATTTTTTATCACATTTTTTGTCATTTTTTTTTCTTTTTTTTTCTTTTTTTGTCATTTTTCCATCCATTTTTTATCACATTTTTGTAACTTTTTTGTCCATTTTTTATCACGTTTTTGTCAAATTTGTCAAAAAATTGTCATTTTTCCATTCATTTTTTTATCACATTTTTGTCACATTTTTGTCACATTTTTGTAACTTTTTTGTCATTTTTTATCACATTTTTGTCATTTTTTGTCAATTTTTGGTATTTTTTTTCATCAATTTTTTATCACATTTTTTGTCACATTTTGTCACATTTTTGTAACTTTTTTGTCATTTTTTGTCATTTTTTTAATCACATTTTTCGTCATTTTTTGTCACATTTTTGTCATTTTTTCATCCATTTTTTGTCACTTTTTTGTCACATTTCCATCATTGTTTTGGTCTGTGCTGGATTTAACCAGAGCCGTTTTAAGCCCAGGGGTTTATTCATCTGAAAAACTAACCCAGCGACTAAAAAGTCCTCAGAAAATCCAAAGTAAAGACATACAGCATGTTTATATTGAGGGAAAATGAGCTGCAGCAGAACAATGAAAACGCTGTAGCTTCTCGCTAAATTACTACAAACACACGAGAAAATCTACAGGAGCTGAAGTAAAGACGAAAAGAGACCATTTAAGAAACATCTCAATACTATTGTTAAATAAAAACACATAAATGAATAAAGCTCAGGCATTGGGAGCTTTATAAAATTTAAAAATGATATTGAATGAAAATAAAATAAAAATAAATGGCATCAGCACAATTCTAATATAACTGCTCTTAAATGTGTCGCCGACTTTACTTAAGGAAATGTACATGAGTAAATTTACTAATTACAAACCAATCTGCTGTGAAAAAAGTAAGAACGTTGAAGAAAATGCCGTGTACTCGGTGTTCGGTATCGGCGAGTACTTAAATCAAAGTACTCGTATCGGTTTTACTCGTGTCGGTTTTGAACATCAGGACCAGCCTTTGTGGTTCTCCTCTGTAGTGTCTGCTGACCAGATTCTGTCTGACTCTTCTGATTTGTTGTGCAGGGTTCCCCAGGGCTGTGTTTTGGGCCCGATTTTGTTTGTACTTTATGTCCTTCCATTGGGGAAACTGACTCAGAGCTTTGATGATGTTTCCTATCATTCGTTTGCTGCTGACATTCAAGACCTCTGTACCCTCCCCTGGACCAGTGTGGGGGAACCATTTTACCAAAGTGACGAGTTACTTAAACAAAATACAGTAATATATTAGTCATGAGTGCATTGGTTTGTATTGGTGTATGAACGGCAGAATCAAGGCGGACACTGGTGTAAAACATCTGCAGCTGTGGTTAACGTCGTAAGTAAAGGAAAAGAACTTCTCCGACTTTCGCTCAGTCACATGTTCACGATTTGAGCTCCTGTGTGTTTTTGTTACAGTCGTGTTTCTGCTGATGTTTTTTAAAGTGAGATTTACTTGAATTACATCCGTAGTTGATGCGGAGGCAGCTGTGCTCGCGGGTCTTGCACTCCTCCTTTGCCCAGTTCTCATAGTCGAAGGTCTCACCGTCAGACCACATCCAGAAACAGGCCTGAGGAGAGAGAAACAGGCCTTAAAGAGACAGAAACTGGTCTTAAAGAGACAAACACAGGTCTTAAAGGAAACAGGAACAGGTCTTAAAGAGACAGAAACAGGTCTTAAAGAGATAGAAACAGGTCTTAAAGAGACAAACACAGGTCTTAAACAGACAGAAACAGGTCTTAAAGGTCCTATATCCTGCAAAATCGACTTTTTGGAGCTTTTAGCCATGTTGTTATGCTATTTCCTTATCAAAAACACCCCCAGAGTGGTTTGTGGCTTCATTCACGCAGCTCTCAGTAATCCTCCTGAATCCTTCTCTCTGAGGCCCCGCCTTCAAAAAGACAGAAACAGAACAGAAACAGGTCTTAAAGAGACAGAAACAGGTCTTAAAGAGACAGAAACAGGTCTTAAAGAAACAGGAACTGGTCTTAAAAAGACAGAAACAGGTCTTAAAGAGACAGAAACAGGCTTTAAAGAGACAGGAACTGGTCTTAAAGAGACAGAAACAGGCTTTAAAGAGACAGGAACTGGTCTTAAAGAGACAGGAACTGGCCTTAAAGAGACAGAAACAGGCTTTAAAGAGACAGAAACAGGTCTTAAAGAGACAGGAACTGGTCTTAAAGAGACAGAAACTGGTCTTAAAGAGACAGAAACAGGCTTTAAAGAGACAGGAACTGGTCTTAAAGAGACAGAAACAGGTCTTAAAGAGACAGAAACAGGTCTTAAAGAGACAGGAACTGGTCTTAAAGAGACAGAAACTGGTCTTAAAGAGACAGAAACAGGCTTTAAAGAGACAGAAACTGGTCTTAAAGAGACAGAAACAGGCTTTAAAGAGACAGAAACTGGTCTTAAAGAGACAGGAACTGGTCTTAAAGAGACAGAAACAGGTCTTAAAGAGACAGAAACAGGTCTTAAAGAGACAGGAACTGGTCTTAAAAAGACAGAAACTGGTCTTAAAGAGACAGAAACAGGTCTTAAAGAGACAGAAACAGGTCTTAAAGAGACAGGAACTGGTCTTAAAAAGACAGAAACTGGTCTTAAAGAGACAGAAACAGGCCTTAAAGAGACAGAAACAGGTCTTAAAAAGACAGAAACAGGTCTTAAAGAGACAGAAACAGGTCTTAAAGAGACAGGAACTGGTCTTAAAGAGACAGAAACAGGTCTTAAAGAGACAGAAACAGGTCTTAAAGAGACAGGAACTGGTCTTAAAAAGACAGAAACAGGTCTTAAAGAGACAGAAACAGGCCTTAAAGAGACAGAAACAGGTCTTAAAGAGACAGGAACTGGTCTTAAAGAGACAGGAACTGGTCTTAAAGAGACAGAAACAGGCTTTAAAGAGACAGGAACTGGTCTTAAAGAGACAGAAACAGGTCTTAAAGAGACAGAAACAGGTCTTAAAGAGACAGAAACAGGTCTTAAAGAGACAGAAACAGGTCTTAAAGAGACAGAAACAGGTCTTAAAGAGACAGGAACTGGTCTTAAAGAGACAGAAACTGGTCTTAAAGAGACAGAAACAGGTCTTAAAGAGACAGAAACAGGTTTTAAAGAGACAGAAACAGGCTTTAAAGAGACAGGAACTGGTCTTAAAGAGACAGGAACTGGTCTTAAAGAGACAGGAACTGGTCTTAAAGAGACAGAAACAGGCTTTAAAGAGACAGAAACTGGTCTTAAAGAGACAGGAACTGGTCTTAAAAAGACAGAAACAGGTTTTAAAGAGACAGACACAGGTCTTAAAGAGACAGAAACAGGTCTTAAAGAGACAGAAACAGGCCTTAAAGAGACAGAAACAGGTCTTAAAGAGACAGAAACAGGCCTAAAGGAGTCGTCTGGACCGGGCAGTACCTGGACGGTGTTGTGTCCTCCGACCCAGCTCAGGGGGAAGTCGTGGGTGTCTCCTCGGGTTAGGCGCTGGAGGAAGTGGTTTGGTTCTTCACAGTGGATGGAGGCCAGGTGTCCACCCTCGAACCGACAGTAACTCTGACACAGACGAGCACAGGGGTTAAAGTAGCATTAGTAGTAGTAGTAGTAGTAGTATTAGTAGCATTAGAAGTATTTGTGGTAGTAGTACCTCGGCTTCCACCCAGGTCTTGGGGGAGTCGATGAACCTGTAGCAGCGGTCATGGCCGTGGTCACTGAAGTGAGTCCAGTGCTCAGGGCAGCCGTCTGCAGGAGTTTGGACCAAGACGTTAGGGGTTCATAGATAAAGACAGTTCCCCCCCAGTAAAGGAAGGACAGGGAGTGCAGGCCTCACCGCAGTGCAGCGCCTCGGCTCCGCGGGTCACCGAGTGCTCGTCCATGTCTCCGGTGGTGGGGTGGAAGCACACGCACCACTCCTCGCCCTCCTGGAAGTGGTAGCACGGGGATCCGGACTCGTGGCACCAGCCGTCGTCCATGGTGAAGACGTGGCACTGCTTTGGCACGAAGTTCCCGTACGCGTCGCACTTGGGGACCATGTCGTGCTTCAGGTGGAACCTGTCCTCGCTCGTGTGGTGCTCGTGCTCGTGCTCCTTGTGATGCTCGATCTCCTCCAGCAGCTCGTAGCAGACCCCGCCCTCGGGATCGATGTGTGCGGACCGGACCAGGCTCAGGGCCAGGCCGGTCAGAGCCAGGAGCAGGACGCCGGCGCTCATGGTGGAACGATGGAAGAGTCTCTGAACTTACAGAGGGGAGTAAGGCAAGACTGTGTTATCTTTTACCAGTTTATTTGTCTCACATAATAATAAGTTCTTACCGTGGAGCCTGTGGAGAGTCTTGGAGAGTTGTGGAGAGTTAAGGATCGTCGTGGAGAGTCGAGGAGCGTCGTGGAGAGTCGAGGATCGTCGTGGAGAGTCGAGGATCGTCGGTGCTGAAGGACCGTGCAGGCGTCCGGCTCCTCCGCCTTTTATCCTCCTCAAACAAAGACTCTGATCGACTCCGTTTACCGCCCTTTTCAGAGCGAAGTGCGACGTGTTAGGGTTACACGCTCTCATTGTGTCAGGTGTTGGTTTCAGACTCTTATTGTGGCGACTTTCATAAACAAAAACACAAAGATTTTAGGATTTGATCCGGTGTAAAGTTATCCCGAGGTGAACTGGAAACTGGTTCAAACAAGGACTGCCTGGCTTGAACCAGTTTCCAGTTCATTCTCGAGACTGTGTAATTATGATAGAAAGTTTATTTTTTGCTTTTTTGCTGGTTCAAAGCGATGTCCTTCTGGTTGAGGGGTGGATGGTTCCTGTGGTTCCTCCAGTCGGTGTTATAATCAGTTTCATTTATAAAAAAGTAATAGTCATAGTCGACCTATTTCAACAGATGAATTTCGGTTTGTAAGTCCTGGTAACAAGCTTTGAAAATTGGGTTGACGTTGACGTTGTAGCGAGAGTCCTCCGATAGACTAACATTTAAGACAAATTTCGTCTGGAGAAAAAGGAAACTATATATTTGTGGAAACCTTATGAAACATATGACAAGGGTTTCACTGACTGTGTGCTGGTCAGGAGGGCCAGCTCCGTCCTGGGCTGCCCCCTGGACTCTGTGGAGGAGGTGAGGGACAGGAGGGTGTTAGCCAAGCTCACCTCCATCATGGACAACACCTCCACCCACTGCACGGGAGTGTAGAGGAGCTGAGGAGCTCTCTCAGTGGCAGACTGAGAGAGTCTGGTTTAGTCCTGGTTTTTAACCAGTTTACTGTAAGTCCTGGTTTAGTCCTGGTTTAGTCCTGGCTCAGACCGCGGCTCTGCTTTGCTTCGCTTCTGCATTTGTGCTGAAGCTGCTCATGAGTTCAGGCTTTTTTAGACTCACTGCGGATCATTTATTGTCGTTTGGAGAGAAAAAGTACCGAAAATTCGCACCGAAAAAAAAAAGTTTGGTAGGTACTGTTTAAGGGTACCCAGCCCTAACTAGGACTGTAACTTTACACCCGGATATTCTACTTATATGACCTGTTCTAATTTTTCATCCTATTTTCATTTATTATTATTCCCCTATTGTTATATTTCTGCCCCCTAAGATTGTTGCTTTACTTATTGTACATGAGATACACCTCGTGTTTATTCTATTTAACTGTTGGCACATTTTCCTGTCTGTTTTTGCACATTCTGAGTGATCTTACTGAGCCGACTGTAACAGGTGAGATCAATAAAGGATTATCTTATCTTAACTGATGGTGACTATTTGGTTGTGTTATTGGCGCATCCGGTCACATGTTGTTTTTGTCCTTTGTTGTTGCTTCATTGCTCTTTGTTCTCGTCACTTTGTTAATTTTTAGTCACGTTTTTGTCGCTTTTTCTTCTTCTTCTTCTTCTTCGTTATTGTTGCTTTTCCACCATGTTTTTATCGCTCTTCTGCTGCTTCTTTACGTAGCTTTCCATCACCGAGTATGGAGTGAATGTACAATTGTCTCATGTAAAGCGCTTTGTGACTATATGTCTGTGAAAGGCGCTATATAAATAAAGATCTTCTTCTTCTTCTTCTTCTTCTTGTTGTATTTTCATCCTCGTTTTCGTCGCCTGCTCTCGAGTCCGGGTCGTTGACCTGAAAGAGCCGGGTCGGTCGGACCCCGGGGCCTCTGAGGAAGTCCCGCCTGGTCCCGGTCAGGTCAGGCCCGCTCGGTGCCAGAAGCGTCTAAACAAAAGCCCGATCGCGTGTCGTGGGATCGTCTTCATCTTTGGCCGTCCACAATATTCTTTTATATCTGATGTTTTTCCCCAAAGCTCCGGTCGTAAAAGATCCTCTTCCTGGTGAAAAAGGCGTCGCCCGATTCGCCACAAAACCATGAAACAATGACCAGAGGAGAGGCTTGGGTTACGGTGACACAGTTACAGCAGGCTTTATCTCAGGTTAGGTCAATAATGCGACACTGTGACCCCTGAACTGCTCCTTATGGGGTTGTTTGGGTGCCCCAGTGATCCTAGGACAGGGTGACCAGACGTCCAGTTTACCCGGGACAGAACCATGGATTTATCCCAGTGTCAGACCAGAAGCAGTGTTGTTGTTTTTCAAGTTTCAAGTTTAATGGTTTCGTATAGCCCAATATCACAACAGAAGTGGCCTCACAGCTGCAACAAACATTAAGGCAATAAAACAGAGCAATAAATATGACAATTTAAAGTTCAGGTGAATCCAGGCAAATATAATGTCCAATAGGAGGCGGCGACGAGCGGCGTGGGCGTCCCCCGTCCTTAGACTCTCCAGCACGGCAAGGAAAAACTCAAAAACCCGGCAGGGGGGGGGGGGGGGGGGAGTAAAGCTCTGACCCTGAGCCTGAAGAAATTTTTTTTTTTTTTCTTTTAAACATAGGTATGGATCATGTGTTCTCACTTGTGTCCTTAATAAAGATTGAATGAATGAAATGAATGAAGTAAAGCTCTGACCCACAGCCTGAAGTAAAGCTCTGACCCACAGCCTGAAGTAAAGCTCTGACCCTCAGCCTGAAGTAAAGCTCTGTTCCTCAGCCTGAAGTAAAGCTCTGACCCTCAGCCTGAAGTAAAGCTCTGACCCTCAGCCTGAAGTAAAGCTCTGACCCTCAGCCTGAAGTAAAGCTCTGACCCACAGCCTGAAGTAAAGCTCTGACCCTCAGCCTGAAGTAAAGCTCTGACCCTCAGCCTGAAGTAAAGCTGCCTCAGGAGAAACACTGCTGTGGGAAGTACGGTCCACTGAGCTCTATCCTCTTCTTCTTACTGCAGACTTTGTCCTTATCATGATACAATATTTAATTTATCTGTAGTCTGTTCATCACTATTCACATGGCGTCTCCTGTCCCCCCCCCTCGGGAGTGCCTGTCTAGATCGAATGGAGGAACCTGGGTGAACAGAGGAACCTGCATTCTGGAATCTGAGGACTGGACGGTCTGTGATCTTGGCCCGTCTGCTGAGGGATCCTTCGGCCCTGGGTCTCTATAGCCTGTCCGTCCATGGGAGTGGATCTCTCCTTCTGTGGTTCTCCCCAAGGTTTCTCTTTTCTCCTGCCGGGTTTTTGAGTTTTTCCTCGCCGTACTGGAGAGTCTAAGGACGGGGGACGCCCACGCCGCTCGTTGCTGCCTCCTATTGGACATTATATTTGCCTGGATTCACCTGAACTTTTAATTGTCATATTTATTGCTCTGTTTTATTGCCTTAATGTTTGGTGCAGCTGTGATATAGGGCTATACAAAACCATTAAACTTAAACTTATTATATATCACACATTCATCATAAATAAAGGAAGACACGATTTTCTCTGTCTCTGCTGCTTCTCTCTTCGTTAGGTTAGGATTCGGTTTAGATCAGGGTCGTTAGGTTAGGATTCGGTTTAGATCAGGGTCGTTAGGTTAGGATTCGGGTTAGATCAGGGTCGTTAGGTTAGGATTCGGGTTAGATCAGGGTCGTTAGGTTAGGATTCGGTTTAGATCAGGGTCGTTAGGTTAGGATTCGGGTTAGATCAGGGTCGTTAGGTTAGGATTCGGGTTAGATCAGGGTCGTTAGGTTAGGATTCGGTTTAGATCAGGGTCGTTTGGTTAGGATTCGGTTTAGATCAGGATCGTTAGGTTAGGATTCGGTTTAGATCAGGGTCGTTAGGTTAGGATTCGGTTTAGATCAGGGTCGTTAGGTTAGGATTCGGTTTAGATCAGGGTCATTAGGTTAGGATTCGGGTTAGATCAGGGTCGTTTGGTTAGGATTCGGGTTAGATCAGGGTCGTTTGGTTGGGATTCGGGTTTGATCAGGGTCGTTTGGTTAGGATTCGGTTTAGATCAGGGTCGTTAGGTTAGGATTCGGTTTAGATCAGGGTCGTTAGGTTAGGATTGGGTTTAGATCAGGGTCGTTAGGTTAGGATTCGGGTTCGATCAGGGTCGTTAGGTTAGGATTCGATTTAGATCAGGGTCGTTAGGTTAGGATTCGGGTTAGATCAGGGTCGTTAGGTTAGGATTCGGTTTAGATCAGGGTCGTTAGGTTAGGATTTGGGTTAGATCAGGGTCGTTAGGTTGGGATTCGGTTTAGATCATGGTCGTTAGGTTAGGATTCGGGTTAGATCAGGGTCGTTAGGTTGGGATTCGGTTTAGATCAGGGTCGTTGGGTTAGGATTCGGTTTAGATCAGGGTCGTTAGGTTAGGATTCGGGTTAGATCAGGGTCGTTAGGTTGGGATTCGGTTTAGATCAGGGTCGTTAGGTTAGGATTCGGTTTAGATCATGGTCGTTAGGTTAGGATTCGGGTTAGATCAGGGTCGTTAGGTTGGGATTCGGTTTAGATCAGGGTCGTTGGGTTAGGATTCGGTTTAGATCAGGGTCGTTAGGTTAGGATTCGGTTTAGATCAGGGTCGTTAGGTTAGGATTCGGGTTAGATCAGGGTCGTTAGGTTAGGATTCGGGTTAGATCAGGGTCGTTAGGTTAGGATTCGGTTTAGATTAAAGTCGTTAGGTTAGGATTCGGTTTAGATCAGGGTCGTTAGGTTAGGATTCGGTTTAGATCAGGGTCGTTAGGTTAGGATTCGGTTTAGATCAGGGTCGTTAGGTTAGGATTGGGTTTAGATCAGGGTCGTTAGGTTAGGATTCGGGTTAGATCAGGGTCGTTAGGTTAGGATTGGGTTTAGATCAGGGTCGTTAGGTTAGGATTCGGGTTAGATCAGGGTCGTTAGGTTAGGATTCGGGTTAGATCAGGGTCATTAGGTTAGGATTCGGTTTAGATCAGGGTCGTTAGGTTAGGATTCGGGTTAGATCAGGGTCATTAGGTTAGGATTCGGTTTAGATTAAAGTCGTTAGGTTAGGATTCTGTTTAGATCAGGGTCGTTAGGTTAGGATTGGGTTTAGATCAGGGTCGTTAGGTTAGGATTCGGTTTAGATCAGGGTCGTTAGGTTAGGATTCGGGTTAGATGAGGGTCGTTAGGTTAGGATTCGGTTTAGATTAAAGTCGTTAGGTTAGGATTCGGTTTAGATCAGGGTCGTTAGGTTAGGATTCGGGTTAGATCAGGGTCGTTAGGTTAGGATTCGGTTTAGATTAAAGTCGTTAGGTTTGGATTCGGTTTAGATCAGCGTCGTTAGGTCAGGATTCGGGTTAGATCAGGGTCGTTAGGTTAGGATTCGGGTTAGATCAGGGTCGTTAGGTTAGGATTCGGTTTAGATCAGGGTCGTTAGGTTAGGATTGGGTTTAGATCAGGGTCGTTAGGTTAGGATTCGGTTTAGATTAAAGTCGTTAGGTTAGGATTCGGTTTAGATCAGGGTCGTTAGGTTAGGATTCGGTTTAGATCAGGGTCGTTAGGTTAGGATTCGGTTTAGATCAGGGTCGTTAGGTTAGGATTGGGTTTAGATCAGGGTCGTTAGGTTAGGATTCGGGTTAGATCAGGGTCGTTAGGTTAGGATTGGGTTTAGATCAGGGTCGTTAGGTTAGGATTCGGGTTAGATCAGGGTCGTTAGGTTAGGATTCGGGTTAGATCAGGGTCGTTAGGTTAGGATTCGGTTTAGATCAGGGTCGTTAGGTTAGGATTCGGGTTAGATCAGGGTCGTTAGGTTAGGATTCGGGTTAGATCAGGGTCATTAGGTTAGGATTCGGTTTAGATCAGGGTCGTTAGGTTAGGATTCGGGTTAGATCAGGGTCATTAGGTTAGGATTCGGTTTAGATTAAAGTCGTTAGGTTAGGATTCGGTTTAGATCAGGGTCGTTTGGTTAGGATTCGGTTTAGATCAGGGTCGTTAGGTTAGGATTCGGGTTAGATCAGGGTCGTTAGGTTAGGATTCGGTTTAGATCAGGGTCGTTAGGTTAGGATTCGGGTTTGATCAGGGTCGTTAGGTTAGGATTCGGTTTAGATCACGGTCGTTAGGTTAGGATTCGGTTTAGATCACGGTCGTTAGGTTAGGATTCGGTTTAGATCAGGGTCGTTTGGTTAGGATTCGGGTTAGATCAGGGTCGTTTGGTTAGGATTCGGTTTAGATCAGGGTCGTTAGATTAGGATTCGGTTTAGATCAGGGTCGTTAGGTTAGGATTCGGTTTAGATCACGGTCGTTAGGTTAGGATTCGGTTTAGATCAGGGTCGTTTGGTTAGGATTCGGGTTAGATCAGGGTCGTTTGGTTAGGATTCGGTTTAGATCAGGGTCGTTAGGTTAGGATTCGGTTTAGATCAGGGTCGTTAGGTTAGGATTCGGTTTAGATCAGGGTCGTTAGGTTAGGATTCGGTTTAGATCAGGGTCGTTAGGTTAGAATTCGGTTTAGATCAGGGTCGTTAGGTTAGGATTCGGTTTAGATCAGGGTCGTTAGGTTAGGATTCGGTTTAGATCAGGGTCATTAGGTTAGGATTCTGTTTAGATCAGGGTCGTTAGGTTAGGATTCGGTTTAGATCAGGGTCGTTAGGTTAGGATTCGGTTTAGATCAGGGTCGTTAGGTTAGGATTCGGTTTAGATCAGGGTCGTTAGGTCAGGATTCGGGTTAGATCAGGGTCGTTTGGTTAGGATTCGGTTTAGATCAGGGTCGTTAGGTTAGGATTCGGTTTAGATCAGGGTCGTTAGGTTAGGATTCGGTTTAGATCAGGGTCATTAGGTTAGGATTCGGTTTAGATCAGGGTCGTTAGGTTAGGATTCGGTTTAGATCAGGGTCGTTAGGTTAGGATTCGGTTTAGATCAGGGTCGTTAGGTTAGGATTCGGTTTAGATTAAAGTCGTTAGGTTAGGATTCGGTTTAGATCAGGGTCGTTAGGTCAGGATTCGGGTTAGATCAGGGTCGTTTGGTTAGGATTCGGTTTAGATCGGGGTCGTTAGGTTAGGATTCGGTTTAGATCAGGGTCGTTAGGTCAGGATTCGGGTTAGATCAGGGTCGTTTGGTTAGGATTCGGTTTAGATCGGGGTCGTTAGGTTAGGATTCGGTTTAGATCAGGGTCGTTAGGTTAGGATTCGGGTTAGATCAGGGTCGTTAGGTTAGGATTTTAGGTTAGGATGTTTTTCAGTCCCAGTCCGCCCCTGTATGTTGGTGTGTTAAAGCAACAGATTAAATGAAGACAGTTTGTGCTTTTGTTTTCATTTAGTAGAAACTTAAGCCACCTGGATCATTACTGTAGCTTTATGAACCAGCTGTTGAGATAAAGTAAAGCTAAAGGGAAATGTGAAGGTTCATCTGGGTTTCTCTCTTCTTTTTCTCTCCTTAAATGTCTTTATTTGGACACTATGTTGTTGCATATGTAAAACAGTAGGGGGCGACATGTGCTTTTGTTTGCCTGTCGTCTGCCAATAACCTTAAAGAAGAAGAACAGCAGCTGTCGGTGATGTCACTTCCCCTTCCCCTGGGATCTATGCTAACAGGCTGGTCCCACAGACAAACCAGAAACAAAGTGAGTCAGAAAGTGTTTTTTTATTCTGCTTTATTGATGAGCTACAGATCTGAACAGCTTCTAACTCCATTTCTGAAATCAGCGTTCCCTAAGAGGTCTAAAGCTCTGATCCGGCCCAGTCCAGGTCTGATCCCGGTCCAGGTCTGATCCCGGTCCAGGTCTGATCCCGGTCCAGGTGTGATCCCGGTCCAGGTGTGATCCCGGTCCAGGTCTGATCCCGGTCCAGGTCTGATCCCGGTCCCCGGTCCCGGGTTACCAGTGGTGCCCGCACTCGGCCTCGATGGCGCAGACGAACGGCAGCGTCTCGTTGCAGCAGCCGGAGCTCCACTTGAGCTGGTCTGAAAAACACAAAGGAAACGATCGGCCGAGAGTTTGGACAAAACAAACAAACAAACAATATGAAGCCAATAAGTTCATTAAAAAGCTTTAAAGTTTAAATCACTTTAACTTTAAATCAATCAACTGGTGAAGAGAGATTTACTTGAATTACATCCAGAGTTGATGCGGAGGCAGCTGTGCTCGCGGGTCCTACACTCCTCGTTTGCCCAGTTCTCGTAGTCGAAGGTCAGACCATCAGACCACATCCAGAAACAGGCCTGAGGAGACAAACACAGGTCTTAAAGAGACAGGAACTGGTCTTAAAGAGACAGAAACAGGTCTGAAAGAGACAGAAACAGGTCTTAAAGAGACAGAAACAGGCCTTAAAGAGACAAACACAGGTCTTAAAGAGACAAACACAGGCCTTAAAGAGACAGGAACAGGTTTTAAAGAGACAGAAACAGGTCTTAAAGAGACAGAAACAGGTCTTAAAGAGACAGAAACAGGTCTTAAAGAGACAGGAACAGGTCTTAAAGAGACAGGAACAGGTCTTAAAGAGACAGAAACAGGTCTTAAAGAGACAGAAACAGGTCTTAAAGAGACAGGAACAGGTCTTAAAGAGACAGAAACAGGTCTTAAAGAGACAGAAACAGGTCTTAAAGAGACAGAAACAGGTCTTAAAGAGACAGAAACAGGTCTTAAAGAGACAAACACAGGTCTTAAAGAGACAGAAACTGGTCTTAAAGAGACAGAAACAGGTCTTAAAGAGACAAACACAGGCCTTAAAGAGACAGAAACAGGTCTTAAAGAGACAGAAACAGGTCTTAAAGAGACAGAAACAGGTCTTAAAGAGACAGGAACAGGTCTTAAAGAGACAGAAACAGGTCTTAAAGAGACAGAAACAGGTCTTAAAGAGACAAACACAGGCCTTAAAGAGACAGAAACAGGTCTTAAAGAGACAGAAACTGGTCTTAAAGAGACAGAAACAGGTCTTAAAGAGACAAACACAGGCCTTAAAGAGACAGAAACAGGTCTTAAAGAGACAGAAACAGGTCTTAAAGAGACAAACACAGGCCTTAAAGAGACAGAAACAGGTCTTAAAGAGACAAACACAGGCCTTAAAGAGACAGAAACAGGTCTTAAAGAGACAGAAACAGGTCTTAAAGAGACAGAAACAGGTCTTAAAGAGACAAACACAGGTCTTAAAGAGACAGAAACTGGTCTTAAAGAGACAGAAACAGGTCTTATAGAGACAGGAACTGGTCTTAAAGAGACAGAAACAGGTCTTAAAGAGACAGAAACAGGTCTTAAAGAGACAGAAACAGGTCTTAAAGAGACAAACACAGGTCTTAAAGAGACAGAAACTGGTCTTAAAGAGACAGAAACAGGTCTTAAAGAGACAAACACAGGTCTTAAAGAGACAGAAACTGGTCTTAAAGAGACAGAAACTGGTCTTAAAGAGACAGAAACAGGTCTTAAAGAGACAGAAACAGGTCTTAAAGAGACAGAAACAGGTCTTAAAGAGACAGAAACAGGTCTTAAAGAGACAAACACAGGTCTTAAAGAGACAGAAACTGGTCTTAAAGAGACAGAAACAGGTCTTATAGAGACAGGAACTGGTCTTAAAGAGACAGAAACAGGTCTTAAAGAGACAGAAACAGGTCTTAAAGAGACAGAAACAGGTCTTAAAGAGACAAACACAGGTCTTAAAGAGACAGAAACTGGTCTTAAAGAGACAGAAACAGGTCTTAAAGAGACAAACACAGGCCTTAAAGAGACAGAAACAGGTCTTAAAGAGACAGAAACAGGTCTTAAAGAGACAGAAACAGGCCTTAAAGAGACAAACACAGGTCTTAAAGAGACAGAAACTGGTCTTAAAGAGACAGAAACAGGTCTTAAAGAGACAGAAACAGGTCTTAAAGAGACAAACACAGGTCTTAAAGAGACAGAAACTGGTCTTAAAGAGACAGAAACAGGTCTTATAGAGACAGGAACTGGTCTTAAAGAGACAGAAACAGGTTTTAAAGAGACAGAAACAGGTCTAAAGGAGTCGTCTGGACCGGGCAGTACCTGGACGGTGTTGTGTCCTCCGACCCAGCTCAGGGGGAAGTCATGGGTGTCTGCTCGGGTCAGGCCCTGGAGGAAGCGGTCTGTTTCTTTACAGTGGATGGAGGCCAGGCGTCCACCCTCGAACTGACAGTAACTCTGACACAGACGAGCACAGGGGTTAAAGAAGTAGTAGTAGTAGTAGTAGTAATGGCAGTAGTAGTATTAGCAGTATTAGTAGTAATGGCAGTAGTAGTATTAGCAGTAGTAGTACCTCAGCTTCCACCCAGGTCTTGGGGGAGTCGATGAACCTGAAGCAGTGCTCGTGTCCGTGTTCTTCAAAGTGAGTCCAGTGCTCAGGGCAGCACGGCTTTCCAGCAACATCTGGGGCTGTTTGGTACAAAGACATTTCATTCAATTCTTTGTCTAAAGTTTCAACTTGGTCTTTTCATCACCACCTGGAGACGTCAGGTTATAAAGCTAACCTGACGTCTCCAGGTGGTGATGACCATGTGGTGATGACCATGTGGTGATGAACATGTGGTGATGACCATGTGGTGATGAACATGTGGTGATGACCATGTGGTGATGAACCTAAACCATGTGGTGATGACCATGTGGTGATGACCATGTGGTGATGACCATGTGGTGCTGACCATGTGGTGCTGACCATGTGGCGATGGACCTCACCTGGTACCTGGTGCCCGTGCTGATCGCAGTGCAGGTGGTCTCCTTTGGTCATGGAGTCCTTGTCCATGTCCCCGGTGGTGGGGTGGACACAGATGCACCACTGCTCGCCCTCGTTGAAGTGGTAGCAGTGGTCGTGCGGGTCACAGTACGACTCGTCTTTGATGAAGACGTGGCACTGCTTTGGCACAAAGTTCCCGTGTGCGTCACAGTCCAGCTCCACCTCGTTTTTGCTGTACTCGGCGTGATTGCGGATCTTCTCGTTCCACACGTGGCATATTCCGGACTCTACATGGACTGGAAACAGAGTCAGTCTTTATAAGTGTTTTTAAGTCTTTAGCTTTTCGTTTCATAAACTGTACATGTGATACAAGTGATACAAGTGTTTGATCCATCACTCATTGTGTAAGCTCTGCCTCTTAGAAAGAACCGAGAGGTCTGTCAGTTTCATCATGGGGGCTCTTTGCACTTTAGGCCAGGATGTTTGGAGCAGTTTCTAACCCGCCTCTTCATCCGAAAGGCTTCGTCAGCAACACTAACGTTTCCTGCTCGGACACGGAGTAGATAAAGACCCTTCTCTGACGCAGGTACATTCTTGTTCATTCAAGATCATTTAACCTCTTAACTCCCGCCGGAACCGAGAGGATCTTTTTTTCTCACGCCGTCAGATTTTTTTTCCATCATTTTTTTGTTGGGTATTCAGCTCATTTTTTTCATATTTTTTTCATTTTTTTGGTCACATTTTTGTCAATTGTTAATCAATTTTTTGGCACATTTTTGTTATTTTTTTGTCAAATTTTTATCACATTTTGTTCATATTTTTGTCATTTTTTTCATCAAATTTTCGTCGCTTTTTTGTCACATTTCCATCATTGTTTTCGTCTCAGTTTTGTTGCTATTTTCACACCTTTTTTCCAGAAGCTTTTGGATTGGGGTAAAGCCAAACTGGAGAAAATGTGCTCGGTTCAGGTGGGAGTTAAGGGGTTAAGAAAACATTTTCCTCGTGGTTGATTCAGTTCCTCGATGTAAAACCTTTGGAGATTTGAGGCTGTTAGAAAAGTTCCAGACGCTCCTGCTTTTACAGAAACAAGAAGCAGAAGCTGCTTCTTTGGCATCCGCTCAGTAAAGTGAAGATTACTGCGCGGATTTCAAATTACTCCTGGTATTATTACGCCTTACAATATAGTTCCCCCTTTTATCCGCTTAGAAAATCCACATAGTTTAATTGTGTGTAATTATACTTTGTAGTGGAACACTTCACGTAACCATATTTAAATAGGGAAAACGTGGAAGAGCTTGGTAGCTTCTATCTTGACCTGTTTTGGAGCTATAGAGGAGAGAGGGAGAGGCTAAATGCTAACGCCGTCTGCGCTGTGTTTACGTGACTGAAGATCAGACAGGTCCTAAAGAACTCGTCACAGCTCAGGTAAGAACATATCTCAGTGTGTAAAAACGCTGGCCTGTTCCTTTAAATCCAGCTGTAAAGATGCGTTGGTCTGACCTTCGCAGTGCAGGTCGTCGCCTCCCTGGGTGATGGACGCCATGTCGGGCTCTCCGCTCACAGGGTCCACGCAGCCGCACCAGCGCTCGCCCTCCCTGAAGTGGAAGCAGGCGCCGCCGGGCTGGCACCACTCGTCGTCGGCGGTGAAGACGTGGCACTGTTTGGGTTTGAAGTTCCCGTGGTCGTCGCACTCCGGGACCATCTCGTGTTTGCCGTGCTCGTTGTCGTAGTGGATCGTTTCCGTCCACTCGTGGCACTTCATGGGCACCCTGTGGTCTGCGGAGATCGGAGACAGAGACAGAACGTCACGGGTTTGATTCCTGAGGTTCTCCACGTGTTCGACTAAAACATGTACAATAGGTCGGCGGACTGGGACTGAAAAACAGCCCTGGACTCTGACCAGCCTGGCCCAAATTAGCGTAATTGTGACACTTCCACAAATACATCATTTAACCTCTAACCCCCCGCCTTAACATTAACCGAGTGCATTTTCCCCAGGTCGACTTTTTATTTATTTGTTTTTGATCGGCATCATCAGCAAAAAGAACAGGAAAGGCGGTCGTAGAAACAGAAGCAAAATCATTAATATAAAAAATAAATAATAAAGGTCCCAAAATTGAACCTTGTGGTGCACCATACTCCACACTGCAAAAAGTGGATTCTAAGCAAGTAAAAAATGTCTTACTTTAAGAAATAAGTTCTTATTTTTTCACTAAAAAGTAATAATGTTTTGTGGAGCAAATCTTATTTTAAGAAATCAAATCTGGCCATTTCTTGTTCAGATAAATTTGCTAAAAAACATGATCATTTTTCTTGTAACGAGAAAGAAAAACCTTTTGAATCTTCTTCAGTTTTAGACAAAGAATATTTTTTCTTATTTTAAGAAAAACTAAGATCAACAACTCTTAATGTAAGAACTGATTCTCACAGAGAGATAAAACATTCCATTCTTTACAGTTGGCGGCTCGGTGGCACAGCGGTTAGAGCCTCAGCTTCACAGCTCGAAGGTCCTGGGTTCGATTCCCACCAGGACGGGGCCTTTCTGTGTGGAGCATGTTCTCCCCGTGTACGTTTCCCCTACCACTAAAAACATGTACAATAGGTGAATCCTCCAGCCATCTGGCTCCACATCATGGAGAGAGTATTTATTAAGAAGAGTCATTTAGAACATTTTACTTAAATCAAGCAACATTTAAGTGAAATACCCACAATTTGTCACTGAATAAGAATGTTTTCCTTAAATTATTCCATTTTCTTGGTACATTTTGCTTAATTCTAGTTATTTATTTGCTTAAATTTAGTGTTTCTTTCTTGTTTTATGATGAGAAAAATATTCTAGGAAAAATAATTCTTAGCAAGAAAAAAACACTGACCCCATTGGTAGAATGTTTTCCTTCAAACAAGACAAAACGTCTCATTTTAACATTTTTTCCCTTGTTTTTAGAAATTTGGCATCCGCGCAGTAATCTTCTCTTTACTGTGCGGATGCCAAACTACTCCTGGTATTATTACGCCTTACAATATAGTCCCCCTTTTATCCGCTTAGAAAATCCACATTGTTTAATTGTGTGTAATTATACTTTGTAGTGGAACACTTCACGTAACCATATTTAAATAGGGAAAACGTGGAAGAGCTTGGTAGCTTCTATCTTGACCTGTTTTGGAGCTATAGAGGAGAGAGGGAGAGGCTAAATGCTAACGCCGTCTGCGCTGTGTTTACGTGACTGAAGATCAGACAGGTCCTAAAGAACTCGTCACAGCTCAGGTAAGAACATATCTCAGTATGGAAAAACGCTGGCCTGTAGGGCTGTGCAATTAATCGAAATTCGATTACGATTTCGATTACAACAGTAAACGATTACAAAATTAGCATAATCGCAAAAAATCGATTATAATTTTATTTATTTTTTTTCAATTTTCTTTTTCATTTTTTTTTTTTGTTCAATTTTCTTTTTTCTAATTTTTAATTTTGGGATTTTTGTCACTTTTTTGCTGGATTTTTGTCATTTTTTTGATGGATTTTTGTCACTTTTTTGATGGATTTTTGTCACTTTTTTTGATGGATTTTTGTCACTTTTTTAAAATGGATTTTTGTCATTTTTTTATGGATTTTTGTCTTTTTTTGCTGGATTTTTGTCACTTTTTTGATGGATTTTTGTCATTTTTTTGATGGATTTTTGTCATTTTTTTGATGGATTTTTGTCACTTTTTTGATGGATTTTTGTCACTTTTTTGCTGGATTTTTGTCACTTTTTTGCTGGATTTTTGTCATTTTTTTAATGGATTTTTGTCATTTTTTTAATGGATTTTTTTTAAAGGCAACAAATAATCGTTTGAATAATCGTGATTTCAATTATGACAAAAATAATCGTGATTATTATTTTTTCAATAATCGAGCAGCCCTACTGGCCTGTTCCTTTAACAGCAAATGATATTTCCTAAGGTTATGACAGACCCACTGTCCTCACATGACGACATCATTTTCTGCAAAAACTCCTTCCTGTACAACATCACATTTCCGTTATTATACCTATCAGGTCCTACTTATCCCAAATAGAACAGTTATAAAACGCACAGCAGACAAACTCTCGGGTCTCAGCAGGACCAGCAGGTGGAAGGTGCTTGACCTGCAGCCTCGATCGGAGTTTAAAAAGATGCAGCGTCAGAGAGATGGTTTGAAAGTCTTGAAATTACCTTGAGACCCCGACGCCTCGTGCTCCCCACTTTGGGAACCCATGCACCAGGGTCCTCCCCGGGGCCCGGACGCCCCTGAAACACAGATTCTGACTCTCAGTGGGACTTTAGCCGTCCAACCGAACTGCCTCTTTACAAATGCAGAGACAAATCATGCAAGGTTAGTGCTAGATCGTCTGCTCGGGAGGGACGGTCTGCTGTGATTTCGTACAGATCTATGAGTAAAAATACAAATAATCCTAATCCTTACCCTAAAGTTAACAATTTCCCTGGCCCTAACCTTAACCTGTTATCTCCCACCTGAACATGTTTTCTCCAAATTCTCCAAATCTAAAAGCTGCTTCAAAACAGAGGCAAAAAACGAGAAGAAAATGAGGATGTAAACGCAACAAAAAAAGCTCAAAAGTGACTAAAAGAAGCGACAAAAATTATAAAAACTCAACAAAAAAGTGACAAAAATCCAGCAAAAAAGAGACAAAAATCCAGCAAAAAAGAGACAAAAATCCAGCAAAAAAGAGACAAAAATCCAGCAAAAAAAAGACAAAAATCCAGCAAAAAAAGGAAAAAATCCAGCAAAAAAAAGACAAAAATCCAGCAAAAAAAAGACAAAAATCCAGCAAAAAAGTAATAAAAAAGTGACAAAAATCCAGCGAAAAAATGACAAAATCTCAACAAAAAAGTGACAAAAATCCAGCGAAAAAAGTGACAAAAATCCAGCAAAAAAGTAATAAAAAAGTGACAAAAATCCAGCAAAAAAGTAATAAAAAAGTGACAAAAATCCAGCAAAAAAGTAATAAAAAAGTGACAAAAACACATAAGGGAAATAAAAAGTGACATGGCATAGAGGAGAGAATGGATTTGGTTTTGTCGGGGGGTAAGAGGTTGATTTGTGTCATGGTATCTCATGTTTTCACAGCAGACTGTCCCTCCGGAGCAGACGATCTAGCACTAACCATCATGCAATGTGATGGGACTTCCTGGACTCTTCAGGATCCAGTCGTTTCAAAGAGCCGTTCAGAAGACTGGCTCTTTTTAATGTAATGTTCCAGCCAGAAAACTCACTATATCAAAGGCACGTTTCTGCTTTGACTTTAGAGCAGAACTCTTTCTCTTGTGTTCGAGGGAGTTGTGGGAAAACGATCCAGCCGTTTCCACAATCCAGATCCGGTTCAACATCACTAAAGTCAGCGCAGTTTGAATGAAGAGGAACGTTATGAAATCTGTTCCTTAAGAGGTTAACTTCACTTCATCAGCTGTTTTACTAACACTATCTACAGTTCCCATCGAGCGAGTTCCAGATACTGTGTCTAGTTCAGGTGACTCGTGTCTAGGGCCGGGCACTGTTCAGTTTTTTTTTTCCGATACCGATACCTTTGCTAAATGATTTGTCGTCTAGAACCAGAAAACAGAACAATAATGGTGATTAAATATTCTGTATTTGTGTCATTTGAGGTGAAACAACCAAGAAACTTCTTTTACAATAAAACTGCAGAAAACAGTTATTTTAGTCTAAATCAGACATATTTGGTTTCTGTCTCCTGCAGGAGAGAAGCCTCACAGATCCAGGAAAATACGTCACAGCTTCATTATCACAGTTTTTAGGAATTTTTTGTTCCCAATTTCCTAAATTTCCAGTAATTTAGGATCATTTTTCTTTCATGTGATTAGACATGACGCAGTTTCAACACTGCAAAAAGTGGATTCTAAGCAAGTCAAAAATGTCTTACTTTAAGAAATAAGTTCTTATTTTTTCCCTAAAAAGTAATAATGTTTTGTGGAGCAAAGTTTTCTTGAGAAAAAAAATCTTATTTTAGGAAATAAAATCGAGCCATTTCTTGTTCAGATAAATTTGCTAAAAACATGATCATTTTTCTTGTAACAAGAAAGAAAAACTTTTTGAATCTTCTTCAGTTTTAGACAAAGAATATTTTTTCTTATTATGATCAACAACTCTTAATGTAAGAACTGATTCTCACAGAGAGACACAGCGGTTAAAGCCTCAGCTTCACAGCTCGAAGGTCACAGGTTCGATTCCCACCAGGACGGGGCCTTTCTGTGTGGAGCATGTTCTCCCCGTGTCTGCCACTAAAAACATGTACAATAGGTGAATCCTCCAGCCTGGTTCCACATCATGGAGGCGGGTCCCCAGGCAATATTTTCCTTAAATATTAGTTTTTATTAAGAACATTTTGCTCAAAAATGTGAGTAATTTAGAACATTTTACTTAAATCAAGCAACATTTAAGTAAAATACCTTAATTTTTCACTAAATAAGAATGTTTTCCTTAAATTATTCCATTTTCTGAGGACATTTTGCTTAATTCTAGTTATTTATTTGCTTAAATTTAGTGCTTCTTCCTTATTTTATGATGAGAAAAATATTCTAGGAAAAAGAATTCTTTGCAAGAAAAAAATGCTGACCCCATTGGCAGAATGTTTTCCTTCACGTAAATGACTTGAACTGAGGAAATGTTTCTTGTTTTGAGACACTTTTCCTGATCGGTTTACTTTATTTCCTTTGCTTGTTTGAGGACATTTCAGACCAGTTCTAGGGTAAATCTCGCTTGAAATAAGAAAGTAAAATTGCCAATGAGATAAGACCAGCTTTCTTTCCCCATTGGCAAAGAAAATGACCTGAAATAAGGACGAAATGTATCGAAACGAGTCAGAAACATCTCAGAACAAGTGAAATAATCCAGGACAAATGACCAACAACTTCTTAACTCGTCAAAACAACTAAAATGTGGATTATTGTGCTCAGATTAAGATGTTTATACTGATCTAGTTACATACTTTTTGCAGTGGACTGGTGGCCCTTCTGTGCTCTTCCAGAATGGACATATGGCCAGTCCGCCCCTGCTGTGACCCCCGTGCCCAGCCCTGTGACCCCCCTGCCCAGCCCTGCAGACTCACTCACCCGGGTCGCAGTGCAGCCCCTCGCCGCCCTGGCTCAGCGTGTCCTGGTCCATGTGCCCGTAGATCACGTCCACGCACACGCACCAGGTCTCCCCGTCGCTGTAGTGGTAGCACCCGCCCTCGGGCTGGCACCAGCGGTCGCCCTCGGAGAAGCTGTGGCACTGCTTGGGCCGGAAGTTGCCGTGGTCGTCGCAGTCGGGGATCATCTCGTACTTGTAGTCTTGGTAGTTGGAGTTGGTCTTGTTGACGTTCCTGTGCTTGTTCTCCTCGTTGTGCCGCTGGACCTTCTCGAGCCACACGGTGCAGAACCCGCCCAGGGAGGGCGTTTTGGAGGGCGCCGCCCGAGCGGGACCCGGGGCCAGGACGGTCAGAGCCGCCACCGCAGCCAGGAGCAGGACGCCGGTGCTCATCGTGGAGGGATCTTCTGGAGCTGGTGAAAGTCAGCTGTGTGAAGGACCACGCAGGCGTCCAGCTCCTTTTATCCTCCTCAGACAAAGCCTCGTATCTCCCTGTGATCCGGTTACTCAGCCCTGTTGTGTGAGGTGTGAGTTACAGACTCTTATTGTGGCCGGGCCAGGAACAAAACACACAGATTTCATCTTTCGTAAGATTATCCCGACATGAACTGAGACCTTATTCAGTTACAAGTCAAATCCTCACATTAAAACAAACTGAAGATGAAGGAAGATCCAAGTGGGAGAGAAGAGAAACCTCGAGGAGAACCGTGATCCTGGCCCATATGTCCATTCTGGAAGAGCACAGAAGGGCCACCAGTTCTGCCTCAACTGAGCTTTACCCAAATCTAAAAGCTACACTGTAAAAAGTAAATATCAAGCATTGGCTTAAATGACTTGAATTGAGGAAATGTATCTTGTTTTTTCACTCATTTAGACACTTTTCCTGATCGAACCGAGTTTCCTTTGCTTGTTTGAGGACATTTCAGACCAGTTCTAGGGTAAATCTCGCTTGAAATGTGAGTTTTTGTCACATTTTTGTTGAATTTTTGTCACATTTTTGTCACATTTTTGTCAAATTTTTGTTGCATTTTTCACTTTTTGCAGTGTAAATATCAACTGGGACTGAAGAACAGCCCTGGACTCTGACCAGCCTGGCCCAAATTAGCGTAAATGTGACACTTCTACAAATACATATTTTAACCTCTAACCCCCCGCCTTAACCGAGAGCATTTTCCCCAGGTCGACTTTTTATTGATTTATTTTTTATTGGCGTCATCAGCAAAAAGAGCGGGAAAGGCGGTCGTAGAAACAGAAGCAAAATCATTAATATAAATAATAAATAATAACGGTCCCAAAATGGAACCTTGTGGTGCACCATACTCCACGGAATTCCTTTTGAATTCATGTTTTTTTATACTGGGCTTTTTTGTTGGTGAATTTTTGTTGAATTTTTGTCACATTTTTGTTAAATTTTTGTCGCATTTTTGTTGAATTTTTGTCGCATTTTTGTTAAATTTTTGTCACATTTTTGTTGAATTTTTGTCACATTTTTGTCACATTTTTGTTGAATTTTTGGTCAATTTTTGGTCAATTTTTTGTTGAATTTTTGTTGAATTTTTGTCATTTTTTTGTAGAAATTTTTGTTGATTTTTTGTTGATTTTTTGTTGAATTTTTGTTGATTTTTTGTTGAATTTTTGTTGATTTTTTGTTGAATTTTTGTCACATTTTTGTCACATTTTTTTCCGCATTTTTGTTGAATTTTTGGTCAAATTTTTGTTGAATTCTTGTCACATTTTTGTCACATTTTTGTTGCATTTTTCACTTTTTGCAGTGTAAATATCAAGCATTGGCTTAAATGACTTGAATTGAGGAAATGTATCTTGTTTTTTCACTCATTTAGAAACTTTTCCTGATCGGACCGAGTTTACTTTGCTTGTTTGAGGACATTTCAGACCAGTTCTAGGGGAAATCTCGCTTGAAATAAGAAAGATAGAGATAAGACCAATTTTCTTTCCCCATTGGCAAAGAAAATGACCTGAAATAAGGACGAAATATATCGAAACAGAAACATCTCAGAACAAGTGAAATAATCTGGGACAAATGCCCAACAACTTCTTACCCAGTCAGAACAACTAAAATTTGGATTATTGTGCTCAAACTGAGATGTTTATACTGATCTAGTTCATTCCTTTTTGCAGTGTAAAAAGAAACGCATCAAAATAGCGAGAAAAACAGGATGAAAACAGAACAAAAATGTGCTGGAAAAGCAACAAAAAGCAACAGAAAACGTGATGAGAAGGCCCTGTCTGGAGAGCAGCGCTGACGTTGTCCAGAGAACAGCCATACGGACGTGGAGCAGAGGAGCGTCTGTTCTGTAACCCTCTGGTCAGGACCCGCCTGTCGGACGGGGAGCAGAGGAGCCTCTGTTCTGTAACCCTCTGGTCAGGACCCGCCTGTCGGACTCGGCAAATGCGCGGCAGGCGTTTGTGGCTTCCAAAGTAACGAAGATGGCCGACTTAAGGTCTGGAAGAGACTGGAAAAGTGCTGCGCAGCTAAGCCAGGACACCGGCATGAGGTCACAGCGGGGACTGGAGAGGCTTCTGGGACAGGTAAAGCAGAGAGGCTTCTGGGAGAGGTAGAACAGAGAGGCTTCTGGGAGAGGTAAAGCAGAGAGGCTTCCATGGAGGTTCAGGGAGCTGCTGGGACTGGGCGCTTCTGGACCACCTCCCCTGGTCTTTCCAACACTGCCGGTTCAGCCTGCAGGTGGTGGACAGGACATGGCTGCTTCTCTGCTGTCTTTCGCCACGCCGATCTTGCCGGACTTCCCCACACACTGCAAAAAGTATGTAACTAGATCAGTATAAACATCTCAATTTGAGCACAATAATCCACATTTTAGCTGTTTTGACTGGTTAAGATGTTGTTGGTCATTTGTCCCAGATTATTTCACTTGTTCTGAGATGTTTCTGACTCGTTTCGATACATTTCGTCCTTATTTCAGGTCATTTTCTTTGCCAATGGGGAAAGAAAATTGGTCTCATCTCATTGGCAATTTCACTTTCTTATTTCAAGCCAGATTTACCCTAGAACTTAGGGCTGCTCGATTATTGAAAAAATAATAATCACGATTATTTTTGTCATAATTGAACCCCCTATATTCAAACGATTATTTGTTGCCTTTAAAAAAATCCAGCAAAAAAGTGACAAAAATCCATCAAAAAAAAGACAAAAATCCATCCAAAAAAAGGACAAAAATCCAGCAAAAAAAAGACAAAAATCCATCAAAAAAGTGACAAAAATCCATCAAAAAAGTGACAAAAATCCTTCAAAAAAAAGACAAAAATCCAGCAAAAAAAAAGACAAAAATCCAGCAAAAAAACGACAAAAATCCAGCAAAAAAAAGACAAAAATCCATCAAAAAAAGACAAAAATCCATCAAAAAAACGACAAAAATCCATCAAAAAAAAGACAAAAATCCATCAAAAAAAAGACAAAAATCCAGCAAAAAAAGACAAAAATCCATCAAAAAAAAGACAAAAATCCATCAAAAAAAAGACAAAAATCCATCAAAAAAAGACAAAAATCCATCAAAAAAAAGACAAAAATCCATCAAAAAAGTGACAAAAACCCATCAAAAAAAAGACAAAAATCCAGCAAAAAAAAGACAAAAATCCTGCAAAAAAGTGACAAAAATCCTTCAAAAAAAAAGTGACAAAAATCCTTCAAAAAAAAAGTCAAAAATCCTGCAAAAAAGTGACAAAAATCCTTCAAAAAAAAAGTGACAAAAATCCTTCTAAAAAAAAGTCAAAAATCCAGCAAAAAAGTGACAAAAATCCATCAAAAAAAAGACAAAAATCCATCAAAAAAATCCTGCAAAAAAGTGACAAAAATCCTTCAAAAAAAAAGTCAAAAATCCATCAAAAAAGTGACAAAAATCCAGCAAAAAAGTGACAAAAATCCAGCAAAAAAAGTGACAAAAATCCATCAAAAAAAAGTGACAAAAATCCTTCAAAAAAAAAGTCAAAATCCATCAAAAAAGTGACAAAAATCCAGCAAAAAAGTGACAAAAATCCATAAAAAAAAGACAAAAATCCAGCAAAAAAAGTGACAAAAATCCAGCAAAAAAGTGACAAAAATCCTTCAAAAAAAAGACAAAAATCCTTCAAAAAAATGACAAAAATCCTTCAAAAAAAGACAAAAATCCTTCCAGCAAAAAAGTGACAAAAATCCTTCAAAAAAAAAGTCAAAAATCCAGCAAAAAAGTGACAAAAATCCATCAAAAAAAGACAAAAATCCTTCCAGCAAAAAAGTGACAAAAATCCTTCAAAAAAAAAGTCAAAAATCCAGTAAAAAAGTGACAAAAATCCATCAAAAAAATCCTGCAAAAAAGTGACAAAAATCCTTCAAAAAAAAAGTCACAAATCCATCAAAAAAGTGACAAAAATCCAGCAAAAAAGTGACAAAAATCCAGCAAAAAAAGACAAAAATCCATCAAAAAAGTGACAAAAATCCAGCAAAAAAAGTGACAAAAATCCAGCAAAAAAGTGACAAAAATCCTTCAAAAAAAAGACAAAAATCCTTCAAAAAAATGACAAAAATCCTTCAAAAAAATGACAAAAATCCTTCAAAAAAATGACAAAAATCCATCAAAAAAAGACAAAAATCCTTCCAAAAAAAAGTGACAAAAATCCATCAAAAAAAGACAAAAATCCTTCAAAAAAATGACAAAAATCCTTCAAAAAAATGACAAAAATCCTTCAAAAAAATGACAAAAATCCATCAAAAAAAGACAAAAATCCTTCCAAAAAAAAAGTGACAAAAATCCTTCAAAAAAAAAGTCAAAAATCCAGCAAAAAAGTGACAAAAATCCAAAAATTAAAAATTTGAAAAAAAATAATTATGATCGATTTTTTGCGATTATGCTAATTTTGTAATCGTTTACTGTTGTAATCGAAATCGTAATCGGATTTCGATTAATTGCACAGCCCTACTAGAGCTGGTCTGAAATGTCCTCAAACAAGCAAAGCAAACTTGGTCCGATCAGGAAAAGTGTCTAAATGAGTGAAAACCGCTCAAAGCAAGATGCATTTCCTCAATTCAACTCATTTAAAGGGACTATACGGAGTTTAAAAATGTTAAAATGATGTATGTTCCTCCCCCTACATGTTCCTCCATGTCCTAATGTGTAGAATGAGCCCAGACTTGCCTCTAAAATCCTGCACTGTCACTCAAAACGATGTTAATTCGGGTCTGAAGTGCCGTCATGCACGAGCTTAATATAGAAGCTGCAGTTACGCGTAAGGCCTGAGATGGCAGTAGTGAGTATAAAATCACAAACTTGCGTCTAGCCCCTTTAAGCCAATGCTTGATTTTTACTTTTTGTAGTGCAGTCTCCAAAAAGGCCCTGTACATCGTCGTGGTCAAAGCCCGAAACAGAGCTGCGCTTGAGGGCCGGCCAGAGTCCAGGTGGTCGGGTGTGTTGGCCCCGGGGTCGTCTCCCAAAGGCAGCTGGAGGTTGGAGCATTTGTGGCTGTCCTGCTCCAGGCTCGCTCCCCTCGTCACTCTGCCGGAGCGTTGGGTGGATGAACTGGGCC